>NW_017729022.1:60183061-60185724 GCF_001723915.1 Gavialis gangeticus
CACACACACACACTTTCCCTCCGCAGACCTACCAGCCAGACACGGCTCTCCTGGTTGCTGGGGTGCTTATTGGCAATTGGATTGATATCAGCTGATATGGCTGTCCAATAATCAGCCATTGGCATCTGCCCAGAACACGTTTATCGGTGCCCAGAACACGTTTATTGGTGCACCCCTAGTACATACTACTTGTCTCCTGTCTTGAGAATGGCTTTTTAATGCTTTTCCTAACGCATTATGTCACCTTAAGTTGCTATAGGAAACATTTCTTTAAAAACTTTAAGAAGTCTAACAACTTGGTGTGCTTGAAATCCTTTGGTATTCAGACAGGAGGAAGGGCTATGGCTGCTTCTGTTTTCATAACCCTTTCTTTTTCCCTAAAGAGAGACTTGGTTCCTAAGTCAAGTCCTAGACCTGCAAAGTTGCCTTATCTGCCTCTTTCCTTTCCTCTCTCTGTTAAGGCAAAGCAGTGTTTTGTGGTGTGTGTGTGTGTGTGTGTGTGTGTGGAGGCATCAGTGGGTGGTAAGATAAATCCAGGAAGCACACAGTAATTTTGATCTGTGGTACATATCTGAAAAGAAGGTGCTCTTAAACCCCTGTCAGACTCTTCATTCATTGCCATGGCCATGCTTGCCTTTTAACCCCTCCTTGGTAGTGCAAAACCATGGGCAAAGGATTCAGAAGAGGAAAATGATGACTGACAATGGGAGAAAAGCTTCTCCAGCCTGTTCTTTATATGGAATCTAATGTGGCTTAGCATAGAAGTGGGTGAGTGAGGCTCTGTGTGCTCTGTGCAGCTGAAGAGGTGATCAAGCAAATTGAGGAATTTGATGGCTTGGAAGCACTGCGTCTGGAAGGCAACACAGTGGGTGTGGAGGCAGCAAAGGTCATTGCCAAAGCCCTGGAGAAGAAGTCAGAACTCAAGGTGAGTTCCACAAACAAGGGTAGGATGTATTGCTGAGATAACCGAGGCTTGTCTATTTATACTGCTTCTCCAGTGACCTGTTATGGGTCAGTCCTCAGAAATGAGCTTTGGATTCCTTGTTTGCCAATGGGTAGAATAGATTTGTGCAATAGGCTACCTTGCGTTTGCCACGTAACTTTCTTAGCACTTTTATACATTCCAACATCTGATCCTTGCCATTAAACAGTGCCCCAGCCTTGAGAGAAGAAAGCCATAGGAGGAGACTATCACAAAGGGGTGCCTCTGTGGGCACTTTAAGTATGTGGGACTTGTTGCGTAAGTTGCCTCTGGATCTTGTCTGGATAGGAATCCTCAAACAAAGTCCAGAATGCTGCATGAGACTGTGGAAGACTCTCCAAGAGGTTCTCTACCCCCAAGTTCTCTTTTTTTACCAGTACTCTGGTGTTGAGGTGGATGGTGGCTGTGCTGCATCACTATAGATGCCATCTTCTGGATGCAGCCAATATGAGGTCTTGATCATCTGCAATCACCACAGTATGTAATGGCCCTTTTTATAAGTGTAGCATGTTGGGTTCCTCCACCCATGATTAAACTCCCATGCTACAACCGTGCATTTTCCACATTGGTTTCCATTGGGTATGGTAATGTTTACATATTCTGAAGTCTTTTGTTTTGTCACTGTGTACTATTAAGCAGCTGATGAATTACCCTCCAGGAATGGATACATATTCTTTGCAAGTGAAGTGGTAGTTACACAGGCTGTGTAGTTCCTTGTCATAACTGAATAGCAAATGTAAGGGAAGAGTATAGTATCATGTCACCTGTAGCTTGTTGCAACTGGTGATTTTTGGGGACCTGTGTATTATTGCTCTCTTCTGACTCTCTTTAAGGGTTATCTTTCTATCTGTATGTTGCTTTCTTACAGAAGTGTCATTGGAGTGACATGTTCACAGGGAGACTAAGATCTGAGATCCCTCCTGCTCTGGTAAGTGGAGGAACTGGGTATCTAGGTCTTAATCCTTTTCTTATTACTTCCTCTTGCCCTTCATGTTTGTATTCTGTGCCCTTTCCTTGGACCCATATGCTACCTGAGACCCAAATAAAGACCTAAAATGATGATAAAGTTTGAACATCTCATGGCTGGTGGGTTTCTCTCCCTCCAAGATGATGAGACAGAGAAGAACTAGCATATGTATTTCCATCTGATCAATTGCTGATGCAGCTTCTTCTCAAAACAGGAACAGCAACATGGCTACCTGAGGAGTAGGGTGGGAGTTGGAACAAGGCTTTGAAAATAAAAGGATGCATTTTTTGAGCAGGGACATCCCAGGTTACTGCTCAGAAGATTCATCAGGCAGCTTCTGTACTTTTAAGAATGGGGAAAAAAAATTGCTGCTGTTCTCAGTAGCACTGAGGTTAAAGTCACCTGATGTGTGTCTGACTGTTTTGACCTAAGAGGGCTGGATAACTTTATGGTAACTAATTCTTAGAACAGTACAAAATAAGCTAAAGGTAATAATCTCAAGCTTTGGGGAATAAGTCAACTGCTTGTAGTGATCAGAAAGTGTTCCCTCTTCCCCTGTGCAGTAGTGCATACCAACTGCGTAACAGACATTCTACCTGATGTTTTGGAGCAGTGTATTTTTTGGATCTCTGGAGCTGTTACTAAAAATTGAATCCTTTCTTTTTTTTTTTTTTTTTCCCCCCCCCCCCCAAAAAAAAAAAAAAAAAAAAAAAA
>NW_017729022.1:60185811-60187662 GCF_001723915.1 Gavialis gangeticus
AAAAAAAAAAAAAAAAAAAAAAGATCTCCTTGGGGGATGCACTTATTTCTGCTGGTACCCAGCTGGTGGAGCTGGACCTGAGTGACAATGCTTTTGGGCCAGATGGTGTGCGTGGCTTTGAGACACTGCTGAAGAGTCCTGCATGTTTCACCTTGGAGGAACTCAAGTTGAATAACTGTGGCATGGGCATTGGAGGTGGCAAGGTAAACCCTAAAACTTGTTTATTGATTATACCATAAAGATTGGGGCAGGTTGTAGGGGTTTGGGTCAGCTTGTAGCTTTCCCCATGTTTTATCTTAATTGCCATCAGACTTCAGGTGATGATCCAAAGTGAGCAGAGTTTGGCTATTCCAATACTGGGTGGTTGATAATTCCCACCCCAGCCCCCCTGCCTCTGAGCAAAAGAACTAGTAATGTTGGTGACTTAGTTCTCTTGAAACTGAAACCCCCAACATGGTATTAGAGGAGGCTATTGTTTGTTTTGCATTTCATTCAAAGAATGATCTGTCATGGTTGCTAAATGTCCTATGCATAAGATCATTGTGAAACCCATGGCTGTTTACTGAGGCTTATGCTTAAACAGCACAATGAGGTTATTGCACTTGGGGGACGTAATTCCCTTTACCAGTTCAATTTAACTAATGCTGATATTGTGTAATGTTTCTGTATTGCGTATCAGAAGCAGATGCCTTTCACTGGTGATCTAAATGTTTCTTGTTCATGAAACACTTCTGGTATCCTCCAGGAGATGAGACATTAGAGTAATGTAAAGCTGTTGACACTGTCTTAGATCTTGGCTGCTGCCCTGAAAGAATGTCACAGGAAATCAAGCGCTCAGGGCAAACCTCTGGCTTTGAAAATGTTTGTGGCTGGAAGGAATCGTTTGGAGAATGATGGAGCCACTGCACTGGCTGAGGCTTTTGGGGTAAGTGCTAAAGCAGACCTGACCTAAAATGAAAATGTGTCAGGCTTTGATGGTGAAAAGTACTCATAAGTCCAGGTGAACCATGACTGAATATCTTTTTGGACAGAAAGATCATGCAGTAGTTACCTCTCATCTGAGACCTGCCCAAAAAGTGGTGCTCAAGTGTACTCATTTATATTCTATCTGTTTTCAACAAATAGAGTATTGGAAGTTTCTGTGCCCTTCTTACATTGGTTTTTATTAACTTCTTACATTTTGATCAAAACAAAAGGTATCCCAAATGCACTAAACAAATAGCTTGTTAGTGCTAATTACTCCCAAGTACAAAGTACCTGTTTTGAATATTAGTCATCCCTTGACTATCTCATTAAAGGCAAAGGTAAGCTGAAATAGCAGTACCAATTTAGCATATGTGAAAGGTGTTCTAGGGGTGTGGCTTTCACTTGCATGCGTCTTCCTGGGACATTTGTGTTTAAGCCAAAGCTTTGATTAACAGGACCTCTTGAGCCTTGGAGCATCCTTTGCAGTTGGGTGGGTCTGTTAAATGCATGTCTTCTTAGCAGGGATGCAGGATTTATTAAAATCTAATGTCAGAGAAACTTGTGCATAGGTCACACCACAGACAATGCTGGCCTTTGGTTCTTCTTGGCTACACAAGTATGTATGTTCCTGAAGTAGTCAATTTTAAGGATGTTAGTGCTGAGAGGAGTAACTTCTTCATAGAAGGAGACATACCTAGGAATAATGAGTTTATAAAGTGAGAGCATAACTTGTTTCCATGTTGTATGTTTTCTAATAATGAGACAGTTATTTGAACTCTGACCACAACAGGTCAGAATGTCTTTAATGCAATAGAATCCTGTTTGAAATCTTTGGGTTTATCTTATGAATCATAGAATCATAGAAGTAGGGTCGGAAGGGACCTT
>NW_017729022.1:60189956-60192803 GCF_001723915.1 Gavialis gangeticus
CTTCAGCTTGCCCCTCCTCTGACCCCATTCTGCTGGCATGTTTGTAGCCCTAACAGTGCCTGTGTTTGTGTGGCACCCCACAGCACTCTTGAAAGGATCTCAAGAAACCTCAGGATGCCACAGTATCTTGGTTGAGAATTGGTAGTCTATATACCATGTAGTGTTTGAGTGTTCCAAGAATGCAGAACAACTTGGCACAGTATAGAAGTTTAAAATTTGGCCTGCAATCTCTAAAATTAGTGTGTTCTTTTCACATAGTAAGAATAGGATTTGTATATACAAGATTCTTCTGACTTTCATGCTATAGTACATAGGCTCCTTAAATGAGTCCTTTAATGTGCTCTGTACACAAACCAAACTGTTGTAGTCAGTCAGTCCCACTTCAGAGGGTTTCCTCTGAAGCTGTCAGAGCAAGAAGCAGAACTTGAGAGGAAATTAACTTGTACCCGATGATGTAACAGCCCAGAAGTGAACTGAGTGACATAACCAAGGGTGAGAATTGTTGTTCTCAGATATCTAGATCAGAAAGATGGTGACGCCCTAAGAGGAAGCCAGCTCTGACCATGCACATTTAACATGTTAATTAGTCTTGAACTGCCACTAGAAGCATAATTTGAAATGCAAAGGGATGCACTTGCAGCATTTAGCAGGATTGCAGGGAGAAAGTGATGTTTTGCAAGTCTGAATGGGTTCTCAGGGGGTTCTGATATGAGGGATAGCTGACTTGTGTGACAGGGAGGCAACTTGTGGGCTAATTCTGGGAGGGTGGTAGTGGTTTCTACTGAAGTTGAAGTTGTATCTTCTCTCATCTTTATGTTGTTCCAGATAATTGGGACCCTGGAAGAGGTTCATATGCCACAGAATGGAATCAACCATCCTGGCATCACAGCATTGGCCCAGGCCTTTGCTATAAACCCATTGCTGAAGATTATCAACCTAAATGACAACACCTTCACAGAGAAGGGAGCTTTGGCCATGGCAGAAGTGAGTTACTCTAAATAAATATTTGTATTGGGTGTTTTTTGCTTCTGACTTCCTACCTCCTGTGTATGTAAATAATGACAGCCACTTCTTGGTGGCCTTGGGTCCAATGTCATGTTGAAGGCACAGTGAGAGAAGATGCTGTTTCCTGTTTGAGTAGTGTGAGCGGATGCTTGCTTTTACCCATCACATACTCCACTCTGATATGCATGCGCGCTCTCTACTTTTTAGACTCTGAAGACTCTCCGGCAGGTAGAAGTGATCAACTTTGGAGACTGCCTGGTGCGCTCAAAGGGTGCCATTGCTATTGCTGAAGCTGTCAAAGAAGGGCTCCATAAATTAAAGGTACCACCTTCTGTTACTCCACCTTAAACTCTCTTCACCGGACAACATGTCTTCCTCTTAGTGTTATTCCACAGACTACTGGACAGAACTGAAGTTCTCCTTCAGTGATGCAGGAAGAAACAGTCTATACGTTTTGGTCCACTTTTCTGTCTCCCTACAACTGTGAACCATTTATTGGGACTGTTCTTGGGGATCTTTTGACTGATTGTAGCTCATTGGTAGGGGGATGACAGCTGTCAGTTAAGTAATTCCTTGGCCAGTCACTATTACTTGTTCCTTCCTGTTGACCATGTTCCCTAGTAGAAATTATTCTATGTACTTACAAAGAAAAATGTCTTCTACTTTGCATCTTCTGACTATAGACAGCCACAGTGAAAATTGAGGCATCAGTCAAATAGCTTCCACCATCAATTTAAAAAATTATCACTCTATAGAGAGAAGAAATATAGGTATGGTGCAGGCATTGTAGGGTATATGGGCAGCAAAGTCTTGTTGCCAAATATCAGACTAGATGAGCAAAATGTTCCCTTCTGGCCTTTAAATATGAATTAATCTTTGTAATATTTAGATCTTTGCTAATTTGTAAGGAATGAAACAGCCAGTCTCCAGAAGGACCCAATGCTTGTGAAAATGATAAGCCTTCAAAGTCAGCAAGTAAAGACATAAAAGCAAAAATCCATTTGTTCCTATACTGGCGAGAAATTTCTCTGATTCCTGCATATGAAATTCCAAGGTCATTTTAAATTAAATGGTCTTAGTCCTGAGAACATCCCATTAGGATCACCTCTTTCCAGTATGCTCTATTACTGGGCAAGTTTGCTTACAGAATCTCTATACGGTGTCTTTTGCTTCTCAGGAACTGAACTTGTCCTTCTGTGAAATCAAACGAGATGCTGCCCTAGCTATTGCAGAGGCTACTGAAGATAAGTCAGAGTTGGAGAAACTGGATCTTAACGGTATGCAAGTGGTGAAGTTGAGAAGTTTCCTACAGAACTGAAACACTATTTGCCTGAATCAAAGATGACTTTAAGATCATTCCCCTAATAATTAGAACCCATACATGGAGAATTTATAACGTTTTTGTTATAATCTTCCACATATAGAATATAACTATTGGAGGGGTGTGTCTTTTTTTTAATTTGTCTTCCTCTTTCTCATCCCCAGCCACTGCAGTGGTTTGGGGGGGGGAGGGGGGGGTGGCAGGTGAGTCAAGTGGCCTGACCCCTGGCCTTTGCTGCGCCCCCTCATCCTTGTGTTGGGTGTCTGTGTACCCATGCCACTTGCTTCCTCTTCCCACCCACCTGCACATTACCGCTTACCCTCAGTGATTGGTCCAACCCAGGGCACAGAGCACATGTTGGCTCCAGCCCCTGCCTGGCCAGGCAGCTGTGGTTACAGCAATGACAGCAGCAGCTCCTGCTCCAACCTGGTCCTGGGACTGCCTTTATGGGGTGACAGTGGCTCTGATTCCAACCCCAACCGTGGGTTGGGGCCATAGCTAGAGCTGACTTTATTATTATT
>NW_017729022.1:60197803-60207078 GCF_001723915.1 Gavialis gangeticus
GATTGGTCCAACCCAGGGCACAGAGCACATGTTGGCTCCAGCCCCTGCCTGGCCAGGCAGCTGTGGTTACAGCAATGACAGCAGCAGCTCCTGCTCCAACCTGGTCCTGGGACTGCCTTTATGGGGTGACAGTGGCTCTGATTCCAACCCCAACCGTGGGTTGGGGCCATAGCTAGAGCTGACTTTATTATTATTATTATTATTATTATCCAAGATGATGGGCTCTCCCCATGTTTAATGGTGAAGGGGTGGAGAAAAAAATGTTGCCCTAGATACTGTTTATTCAGATCCACGCTACTACCAAAAGATTTGAAGTGATGAAAAGTGTGATTCCCTTATGTCAGAATCACCTGAAAACCCATTCAGAATTGCAAAGCATCACTTCCTGGGGTGCAAACTACTACTAAAACTGGGCTGTCCAACTCGTAAGCCACACAACCCTTCAGGAGACTTAACATTTGAGTCCCCAGGCTCCCATCCCAGTCTGGGTGCTGCTTCTCTCACTGTTGTCTCTGGGCTTCCCCCTCCCTTCTCTGGTTCCCACTGCCTGTCCTTTACCCCTTGGGGTTGGGGCCAAGGGAGCCTGCATTTGGGTGGTTCAAGATGACCCATGGACCATGCAGGGGTGTGGCACAGTATAGTGGGAGCAGTGCCATTTGTACGTGTTGGGAGTGTGTGGCATGCAGACACATTGTTACAATACAGTGGGGGAGGAGGGTGCCATCTGCAGCATTTTGAGGGTGCTTGTGGTGGAGTGTGGCATAGAGCTGTGACCGCCCCAGCCTTTCTAAAGGAGATTCCTGATCTAAAATATCAGTGCCTCTAGCTAAAGGACCTCATGGAGTTACTCAGCTGACTAAGCAAATAGTTCTTTCTTGAGTCGGGACTTTAATGGGCTAATTAAACCTTTCGAGTCACAGCTTCAAATCCTGTTGGTCTGCTTATCTAGCTCAGAAGGTGTTGGGACTAAATTTGAGTACCATGTGAGTTTTAAGGATGAGACTAAGGTACAGTCCTGTGTGCTTTTATAGGTTGTTTTGATATTCACATACACTATTTTTAATGCTTAGAGGTTTGCTTTCACTTCCTTGGCCAAAGCTTCCCGCTCACTGTGCGGTGCTGAGCTACTGTCTGCAGCTGCATTTTAGCGGTATTGTGCAACATAGTTTAATTGGTCCAGCATCATCCACTGTGAAAACTATTATAAAGGAATCCAGTTTTCATTACCCAAATCTGTTCTGGCCAATTCAAATCCTTATCTTTCAAATTCCCCTTGCAACTTGGGTTTGGAAGTAGTCTTCCCATCTTGCACCAGTGCATAAATGCCTATTGCGTTTCAGTTGCAGACAGGTCTGTCTTATGGACTGTCTGTAAGGTGTTTTGTTATAAAGGTGTTATAGAAACCAAGCAGCTGTTATGTTAATTAGAGAAACAGATCACATATGGGAACTTCATTGAATGCTGGTGATATTTTTTTTGTGTGCATTTAAATTGGCGTCCCTCCTTTTCTCATATCGTAGGTAACTGTCTGGGAGAAGAAGGCTGTGAGCAGCTTCAGGAGATCCTTGAAGGTTTCAACATGGCAGATGTGCTGGGATCCTTGAGGTAGGACACAAGGAAAGCTTATGGTAGAGGTCTGCTTGCAATTAAATAGCAGAGCTCTTATTCTTACACCTTCCTTGCAAGTTCTTTAGAAATTAGCCTCTCCCAGTACTGTCAGAGGTCTTTCTTGGACTGTTCTCTCCTGTGCTTGCTACATGAGCAGGAACTCTGCAGCTGCCATCCGTGTACTCCACAACTTCCATAGATTTCATAGACATTAGGACTGGAAGGTACCTCAGAAAATCGAGTCCAGCCTTCTGCCCCAGGGGCAGGAAGTCAGCTCGGGTCATAGGATCCCAGCAAGATAAACATCCAAATTTCTCTTGAAGGCGTTCAAAGGAGGTGCTTGAACCACCTCCAGTGGCAGGCTGTTCCAGACCTTGTGGGAGCTCAGACAGTAAAGAAGTTCTTCCTTATGTCCAGCCTGAAACTATCATGGAGGAGTTTATAACCGTTTGACCTTGTCATCCCTTGGGGCGTTCTGGTGATCAAACGTTCCCCCAGATCCTGGTGGTTACCCTGATAAACTTATAGGTGGCCATCAGATCGCCCCTGAGCCTGTGCTTTTCCAGGCTGAAGAGCCCCATAGTGCTCAGCCTCCCGTCATAAGGCCTGTTTTCCTGACCTCTGATCATGCGCGTAGCTCTTCTCTGGACTCTCTCAAGCTTCTCCACATCCTTTTTGAATTGCGGAGCCCAAAACTGGGCTCAGTACTCCAGCTGCAGCCTCACCAAGGCTGAATACAGTGGGAGAATGACATCCTGGGATTTGCTCGAGGAAGCATCTATGGATGCAAGCCAGCATTCTGCTCACTTTACTAGTAGCATCATCACATTGCAGGCTCATGTTCATCTTGTGGTCAGTTATGACCCCCAAGTCCCTTTCATCTGTAGCGCTAGCCAGCATAGCACTGCCAAGCCTATAAGCATGCTGCAGGTTTTTCCTCCCAAGGTGGAGAACCTTGCATTTTTCGGTGTTAAACACCATCAGGTTCTCATCTGCCCATTTCCTGAGCCTGTCAAGGTCATCTTGGATCGCCTTCCTGTCCTCAGGTGTGGATACTTTACCCCAGAGTTTGGAATCATCGGTGACCTTGATCAGTCCACTTCTGATACCAATGTCTACATCGTTTAGGAAGATGTTGAACAAAATAGGTCCAAGGATAGAGCCTTGAGGGATCCTACTAGTCACAGGACACCATGACAATTGACTTTTGTCAACCACCACCCTCTGGGTCCGACCACAGAGCCAATTTCCCAGCTAGCGGATCGTGGTGGACCTAAGGCCGTAGTTAGCCAGTTTTGCCAAATGGTGATCATGGGATACCAGATCAAAGGCTTTTTTTAAGTCAAGATACTCAACATCAATCTCTTCCCCCTTGTCCAGGTGATAAGTCACCTGGTCACAAAAGGAAATAAGATTGGTCAAGCAAGACCTACCCACAACAAACCCATGCTGGTTATCCCTTGAGATGTTGCCATAGGCCAGTCAGTTAAGAATGGCCTCTTTGATAATCTTTTCCAAGACCTTCCCCAGGATAGAGGTCAGGCTGATGGGCCTGTAGTTTGCTGGATCCACTTTCCTCCCTTTCTTGAAGATAGGCACCACATTGGCCTTCTTCCAGTCTTCGAGCACTTCACCAGAGCACCAGGAGTTTTCAAAGATCTGTGTCGGGGGCTGAACTATGATGCTTGCCAGCTCCTTGATTACCCAGGAGTGTAAGCTATCGGGGCTGGCTGACTTGAAGGTGTCCAGCCTCTCAAGGTGTTCCTTCACAAGGTCAGCAGTGATGGAGGGCAAGGAATCTCCCTCACCTGGGCCTCCCTGGCCCATAATGGGCAGGGCGTCCCATGGGACTGATGAAAGACTGATGCAAAGTACCCATTTAGTAGGTTGGCTCTTTCCTGGGTGTCGGTCGTCAGTTGTCCCATCTGGTTTAGCTGGGGTCCAATGTTGCCCTTGCTTTTCCTCTGGTTCTCCACATATCTAAAAACAAACTTTTTATTATCCTTGATACTAGTGGCCAGTTGGAGTTTCATCACAGCCTTGGCTTTCCTGCTTCACTCCCTGCAGGTCCGGACCAGTGCAGAATATTCCTTCTTGGTGGTGGATCCTGTCCTCCATCCTTTGTAGGTCTTTCTTTTAAGATGCAGGAGGTCCGCTAGTTCCTTGCTGAGCCAAGGTGGTTGCTGTGCCCTTTTGCTGCCTTTCCTCCAAGACGGAATAGCCTTAGCTTGTGCATCTAGGATTGCTCCCTTGAGGAGCAGCCACCCTTCCTGAACTCCCCTCTCCTTGGGATCATGGTCTCTTAGGGCCTCACCAACAAGCCTTCTGAGTTTGTCAAAGTCAGCTTTCCTGAAGTTGAGGACTTCTGTATTCCTGACTGACTTGCCAGCTTTACAGCAGATGGTGAAGGTGGTCGCTGTGTCCCCAGCTTCCCTTCGATTGTTAGGTCGCTGATTAGGTTGTCCCCAGCTGCCAATACCAGGTCAAGCAGTGCTTTATCTCTTGTCGGCCCGTAGACTTCTTGCATCAGATACAGGTCATCGACGCATGAGAGGAAGCTTTGCGACCACTCAGATTTGGTCGAGCACTCTTCCCACAAGATGCCTGGGTAGCTGAAGTTTCCCATGACAGCCATGGACCGGGAGCATGCAGCCTCAGCCAATTCCTTGGCGATCTCCTGGTCAAGCCCTTGACTTTGGGTGGGAGGTCTGCAATAGACTCTCACCATTGTCCCCTGTGTCGTGTTCCCCACAGATTTTAACCCAGAGGGTCTCCAGTTGTCCACCCTGGGCACCGATGTTGGCTTGCAGGGATGCATAGCTTTCCCTGATAGAGAGAGCTACACCCCTGCCCGTTTTGTCCACTCAATCTCTCCTGTACAGGGTTTAGCCATCTATACCTGTGGCCCAGTCATGTATGCAGTCCCACCAGGTCTCCGTTACCCTTGTGACGTTGTAATTATTTGTGTTGAGCAGGAGCACAAGTTCCTTCTTTTTATTCCCCAAGCTTTATCTGAAGGTAATGCTGTAAGATTTAGATGAAAATAGTTTGGCCCGTTCAGCTCATACACCTTCTGCCCACAAATGGTGCCTTTTCCTAACAAACCTAAGGTGAGGCACTGACTCTTTTTTCAGCTGCTTACAAAGGACTATTGGATGGAACAACCCCCTCACTACAGGTCTGAGGCCAACTGGAAGAGATGACCTAAGCTTGCCAGGCTGTCTTACCTAGGGTTTTCCCAAACATGTCCTCTTTTTTGACCCCTGTGCTGCATCTGGGCAGGTTTTTAAAATAAGAAGAAATGTCTGGGTTTGGCTAGTCCGGGCTGGAAGCAGCAGGCAAGCTGATTGGCTGTTGGGGGTCACATGCTCCCCACACAGGCTCCCGTGAAAGAGAGTGTGTGCGCGTGCATGTAACAGAGCAGGCGCGTGTGCAATGCAGGAGCTGCTTGGTTTGGGCAGCAGCTCGGGGGGCGGAGTGAGGGGCACCAGCAAGGGGTGGGGGGCAGGGTAGTACTGTTTGGGAGTGAGGGGCTTAAGCAGGGCTGGGGGTGAGCTGTGGCTCAGCAGTGAGGGCATGTCACTGTCGTGTTATCGTCATCTGTCCGTCCGTCCCCCTGGTGACAGGTGTCCTCTTTCTTGGACCTGGAAACACGGTAACCCTAACTTGCCCACTGCAGGCCATGAAGTGTCAGTCCCAGAACAGAAGTGACTTGTTCCTGCTAAGGCTTGGGAACACCCTTAGCTATTTTCTAATTGCCTTTAAAAATAGTTCTGTGTTCCAGGAGGTCTCTTTTATAGAGACCTCATCTTCATGTAAGCTCTTATCTTAATCCATAGTGATGATGAAGGGGACGACGACGAGGAGGAGGAGGAAGATGAGGAGGAGGAGGAAGATGAGGAGGAGGAGGAAGATGAGGAAGAGGAAGAAGATGAGGAGGAAGAGGAGGAGCAGCAGCAACAGTTGCAGGAGAGAGGGCAGGGAGAGCAAGAATTGCTGCCTTCTAAAAAGATCCTTGATTCACATGTAAACTAACTTTCATTTCCTCGCATAGGGGAAGGGAGGAGACAAGGTTCAGAATGGGGAGGATGTTTGGAATCTGAGAATGTGGGTGGAGTCCTTATGCCTTTAAGGACCTAGTTGCTCTCTGTTCTCAAGTTTGTGGGGTGTAAAATATGGAAGGGTAGAAAATTGTTAATCAGAAGGAAAAAAAATAGCAGGAAAACAGTGTCCTGGAACTGCCTAATCATAGTATTTGCTGCACAAGTTTCCCACATAATTCAGACAGTGCTGCCACCCATCTCCATTATTTTCTGGTTGTGTAGGTTTGTGTTGTTTTTTTTTTTGATCCTAGTATTCAAGCTCTGACCTGTAACACTCTTGCCTGTTCTAGCGACATCCTTCCCTACAAAGTCATGTAGCTGGATGTTATTTCTCAGAATGAACTGAGATCTGATCCTCTGTTTCAGGGCTCTCCAGTGTCTTCTCCAATAGATGTTGCCACATTCCTTGCTTTCCCATCTCCAGAGAAACTGGTGCGACTAGGGCCCAAGTGTTCTGTTTTGATAGCTCAGCAGGTAAGTAGGCCAGTGTCTTCAATGTGGCTGGTATCATAGGTGTTGGCTGTTCTGCTTAATCCTGGCAAGTGGTCTCTTCCATAAGCTTTACAATCCAGATTTAAGTCCTCCTGTTGTCCAAATGGACACGGTGGAAAAATACTCTACTTAAAGTGGCACCTCTGGAGAAGCTATAGTGCCAGCAGAGCAGCTCCACCTTTTGGCATGGTGTATGCATCATGATACAGCTGAAACTCCCTTGGTGTCCAGTCATTTGGAGGCTGCTGTTGCAATGTTCATTGCTTATGAAGCAACAGCACCTGTAATGGACTCAATGGCTTCTGATTTTCATCTCTTTCAGACGGATGCAACTGATACAGAGAAGGTGACTACAGCTTTCCTTAAGATCTCTTCTGTGTTTAAGGATGAAGCCCCAGTGAAAACAGCTGTGCATGAGACAACAGGTAACTCAATCTGTCTCCATCTCATGGGGGGGAGGGTTACTGTGGAGCCCAACTAGTAGCTGCAGCTTCTAAATTGCTCTAGTTTCCCTTTAAGTTGTTTTGTCATCTTCCCATTGTTCATCCTCCTGTTTTTCTAAGTTTATTCTGTCCACTTAATGTAACTTTCTCTGAGCCTTTGTTGGGAAGGGCTTGAGTTTTATAAATCAAATAAATGGCACAACAGTAGCCATCCTGGGCTGCCATTTTATGGCAGCCCTGTCCCAATGATAGCCAGTGCTAGATATTTGAAAGAAAGACTGACATCCTGTTTCGAGAAGTGTAAAGGTGCAAAACCTCTGCCTGACCTCAGCTTATTCCTTAAAGTATGAGGAGCAAAATCTATTTTAGCTCTCCTTTTTAATTGGTGTTTCTCCATTTGACTCTTTTGATGCATTCCCTTTTGAAGTTTCTCCTAACAGCCAGTGGCAATGAATTCCATAGTTGAGTTGCACCTCATATACAAGGAGATTATAATTTTAAAATGGATTAGATAACAAGTATCCCTTCCACTTTTGAGGCATCTGATGTTCCTTATACTAGTAACTTTGATATCTCTCATCTTCCTTAACAAATGGAATTGGAAAACTTCCCCCAAAAAGCATGGGACAGTGTGCAGAAAGGTATGCATGGGGACACTGTTCTTTGCAGGCCATAGAGGAGCACTGGCCCAGTATACCTCATCCACACATTTCTTTTGGCATAGTTTGTAGACTGTATGAATCAATTGACTGAGGTTTCCATGGAATTCTTGGGCTCCACAGGGATGCAGAGGTGCTTCTGCTCTTGGGCTGGGGAGGAAAATTATCTGGGTTTTTTTCATCCCTAAAAATCCACCAGCAGTATTCATTCCTATGCAAAAGGTACAGAAGGTTACCCTTTGATGTAGCATCTCTTTAAACTCTTGTTACTAATGCACAATTAACAATGGACTCCTAGCTTACAAGTGTGGTATCTTGTGTGTACTTCAAATGTCTCTAGTTGCTGAAGCCACTTTGCCTCAGTGGCATAACCAAAATTGCCAACTAGCCTTGTTCTGGAATAAACAGGAGATCCATACATGATTCTGAGCTCTTTCTTGGCTTTTGTGGGAACTGAAATCTAAAGTGAAACCAGTAGAAAATGTCCTGGTTGTCCAGAGATGCTTCATACCTATTCCCTTATCCATAGCTTCTCCTTAGAAGCTGAGATGGTGACTGGTTGATATGATAGTTTCTTGAGGATGAGACTTCTCTGTCTTATTAACTGTTTCCCTCCAAGGATACCTGACATTGGCCCCACAGCTGTCCTACTTCAAACAAACAAACAACAAAAAACCCCAAAATGTAAAGATCACTGCCAAAAGTGACTAGTTCTTTGTTCTAAAGACCATAAACCTATTCCCTGAAAATACCATCCATTGACAGACTTGATTTCAGTCCAGTGGAAGTCCATTTCTTGTATTTTTGAGGGCAAGCAAGGCTAATTCCTTCCCTCACTGAGTTTTGTACCCTCCAAGCTCATCAAGTTAAGGTTCTTGCCCTATCTATGGCTTCAGTCATGGACTTTCTGTAGGTCTCATGAAGCCTCAGTCCTGAGGACTAGAATCCATGTAACTTAGCGCTCTCTCCAGTCTGTTTTCAACTCTGAGAACCTGCATGGAGACCACTTGCAAGAGTAGAGACTTATTTGTATATATCTATTAAGGTAGTGGTCTCCAACCCTTTTAAGGTGAAGATCACTTTTTGAAGTAAAGGGCAACACAAGATCTACCACTTCCTCCCCCCCCCCAACTTTTACAGGTCAGTCTGGGGGTGAGGTGCAGATTGAGGCCTTCACGGTGAGGGATGTAGTGGGGCGCTGGCCAGGCCAGGGGAGGGGCAGAGCCTGGGCAGCTCATTTGGGAGGGGAGGAGGCGGCTCTAGCTGCTGCACACATCCTGGCAAAAGTCTGGGGGCGTAAGCAGAGGAAGAAAAAATTATTTGGGGCTGAGCCCCTCAAATGAGGTGCAGGACTAAGCCATGAATGTCTTATCAGGGGGGATGCCTGGTGCATGGAGGGGAGGGTGGCTCCCACCACTGCATGCACCCCAGGAGGGCATGGGGGGGGGTGTACCCCCAGATCTGCTTTGGGGGAGACGGGCTATGGGCTGCGGCCAGGGGTAAGCTGGGTTCTTCCCAGTGTGGGTGTGCTGGGCCAGGCTGCGCTTGGGGTGGGTGGCAGTGGCACTGGGGGCGGGCGTTGTTGGGTGGACTACAGCAAATTTTATGGTGACTGCAGCCTGTCTGCCAGAAAGAGCCTGGCTTAGCCCCAGCCCCAGCCCACAGCTGGAGCCTGCCTGCCTCTCCCCGTGCAGATCTGGGGGCACATGGACCCCCATGCCCTCCTGGGGTGCACGTAGTGGCAGGAGTCGCCCCCCCATCCCTGTACCAGACACCCCCAGACAAACTACTTGGAGCTCTGTCTTGTACTCCAGCCCACTCCCACTCCCTCCACACCCCTGCCACAGCTACCGGAAGCCCATGGCTGGGTTGCCTTGTGGCCCTACTGCTGCCCTGTGTTTGGGAGGGCTAAGCCCCATTAGCCCCCATTCTGTCACCTATGCCCAGGGGCATGTGCCCCCCCCCCCCCC
>NW_017729022.1:60207173-60220745 GCF_001723915.1 Gavialis gangeticus
CCCCCAATCTGTGTGTGGGGCAAGGTAACTGCCACTGCACACTGGGCTTTGTGCCCCAAGCAGACAGATCAGCTGTCAGAGGCTCCCTGATTGACCAGTCAATCACAATCAACCAGTTGATGACCATTGTATTAAGGTATTGCATCAAAGCCATCTAACTAGTCAAGGTCTTTTGTAGTCAGTAACAAACTTGACCTAAAGCCTGTAGCTAGGTCCTATTTCTGTGCCATTCCAGTGCTGTAAACTAGGACTTGAAGCAACTTCAATAAACTGAATGTAGCTGGGCCTGACTTCTGTGAAGAATAGCCACTGCAGTATTCTGTGTTCTTTAACTCAATACATGTATTTCTTCCTAGATGCTCTAATGAGAAAAGCCTTTACATCTGCCACCTTTAATTCTGACGCATTCATCACCAGCCTGCTGATCCACATGGGGCTGCTCAAGGTGAGAGGACAGGAAGGGGTTAAAAGCAATGACAGGAGCTGTGTGTTGTTTTCTAGTTGGATTGTGGGTAATCATGTTGCCTTGGAGACAGGAACATTAAAGCTCCTGTGCCTGCCTGGTGCCTAGGGACAATAGCACTCTGCAGAGATAACAGGGATTCCAAAGAGCAGTATTCTGCTAGAGTGCAGGAGGTGGATTAGTTATGCCTAATTTATGTTCTACTTGGCCTGGCTTGTCTTTTCAAGATCACATCTCTAAGGCAAGGAGGATCATGCAAACAGATTTAGCTGCTGCCATACCCAAGCTTTTATAGAAACCCATGAAATGCTACACTCATGTAGTTTGACAACTTATAACGCTTGTGAATCTCTTCTTCATGTTCCTTGTATCTATAAAGGCTGCTCTTAAGATTTTTCTTTTTTTTTTATATAAAGGACAGTATCAAACATAATAGAAATCTGATCAATTGAATTGAAACATTTAACAGTCTCCTCAATGCTTGCAAAGGACTGGAGTGTCTAGTGCATGGCTACACAGGAGAGAACTTTTTGGCAAGGTTGCCATGTAATAATCTGCAACAAGGTGGTTAACAAGATTAGGATGACCACAGAGGATTTGCTGAGGTGAATTTAAGATGGGTAGGGCTTTCTGCTTGTAAGCTAAAAGTGGTACTCTTCAATGTCATCTACAGACCTAAAGCTTCCAGCCCCTGGGACTGGGAAACTTAACAAGGGACATTTTTTCCTAGAGCCTGGTGGGGGGAGTCAACAAATCTATGAAATGCCACAATCAATAAGATTTTTACAGCATGTTTCTTTCTGCATGCCTTCCTGGAGTTTTCCCTTTGCTTAGGGGAACAGTGTTAACAGGCTGGGAACTGAGAAGCATCTTAAAAATGTATTTCTCTGGCACTCCCACGTGGGAGTACAGTACTTACTAATCCCTGTCCATCACTGCTGACTGGCAGCTGCAGAGCCCTATCTAGTTTTCTAGTCCTCTGCTTTGTGGGACATTTTGTTCTAGTCTTCCTGTTTTCTGCTCCCTGTCCCTCTTACTATAAATGTTGAACAACTTGAAGGTAGTCTGCCACCTATCTCATTTCTCTTTCTTTAGAGTCCTAAACCAACTTGCTAGGGGAGCTAGCAAGCCCATCATTCACTGTTCGCCAAACCCTTTTTCTGGCTTGTGGGTATGTGACCTATTTAGGGTGGTGTGCCTATCCATGAATAGGGAATTTGAGTCTGCGTTTTTGAGTATCTTTCTCACTTTTTACATGAGGCAATAGCTGGACCTGTTCAAATGCAATTCATTTTGAATGCAGTCAAGGGTAAAGTCATACATCTAACAACAAGCAATACAGGTTGTGGCAGGAGGGGTTGTAGCCTGGAAAGCAGAGACGTAAAAATGGTTTAGGGTCCTGGGAACAAACGACTTGGCATCATGCTAGGAGGAAAAAGAAGTTAATGAAATAATTAAGTAATAGAGTAAAGACTTGCCTTCTACCTCCAAATGCTGAGACTAGTACTGGGACGCTGTATTCTTTTCTGTTCACGCTCAAAGGGATTCAAAGGAACTGGAGATGGCACAGAAAAGGGCCACAGTGTTTTGAAGGGATGGAGAAAAGACTTTTCAGTGAAAGATTTAAGGAGTTCAGCTCTCTTTGTGAAAGAGTACACGGAGCACTAAAGGGCTCTTTAATTTAGCATAGAAAGGTGTAACAAGAACCAGTGGCTGGAAGCTAAAGCCAGACAGGTCCAAATTAAAAACAAATGCTTTATTTCTAACTAACAAGGAGAGGATTTCCCCAAGGGAGAGGCAGATTCTCTGTATTTCATTGCTAACTGAAATCTGGAGTCCTTGACTTCTAAAGCTCCTCTTCCAAACACAAGCTACCAGATTCAGTGTACGGTTGACCTGTGATAGATACAGGTGGCTGATCTGGATGATCAGGTGGTCTCTTCCAAGCTCCAAGAAGTAATTATGTGGGGGACCTAAAAACAGTATACTGTGGGTGGAAAGGATGCAGAAGGGATTAACTGCATCTTCTGACAGACCCTCACAGGAGCTGTTGCTTTCCCACTCAACTGAAGTGAGTACCTTAGCACGGGATCTCTGGGAAAGAAAATCTTGGAGGAAATGTATGTGTACACGTATTAATTTTCCCCACACCCAAGCTCATAAGACAGCTTGAATTAGGGCAGATGGGAGTCTTCTTGGTGCTTGTATGTTTGACATGCAGACTTTGGGAGAAGGGAGGGGAGGGTGTGGGGGACTGACTCATGTCCTAGAGAATATTGTGTGCATACTGCAGTAGGCAGCTCTCCCTTTTACAGCAGATGGAAACTTCAATTCAACATATATGGAAAAAATTATGGGGTCTGTCGTGGGCATCAGCTTCTGCATCTTGGAAGTCCTCTGTTTACATCAACCAGAGTAAAATTTCTTGCTTTTGCTTACCATTTTTCTGGTAGTAAAGGAAGTGACTTGACTTTTCCTTTTTGAGGCATCTGCTGTTGTCTGACCAGCCAAGATAGAGAATGAGAAAAAGCAGGGACTCAAAGGTACTTAGTGTGACAGTTCTGCATGACTGACTCCTTGTTCATCTTTACTTCTGGCTCCACAGAGTGAAGAGAAGGTAAAGACTGTTCCAAGCCTATATGGCCCACTTATGACTCTGAACCATGTGGTCCAGCAGGACTATTTTCCCAAATCCCTGGCACCAGTTCTCCTGGCCTTTGTCACAAAGTAAGTATTACATCTAGCTAGTAGGCATATGGATTAATTAATGCATGTATTTCCTTCCATCACAACCCCTTGTGTATTATGGCTCTGGCCTTATGTAGCCTTGTGGTTATAAAGATAATATCAAATAGGCATAAAATGGAATTTATGCCCATCTGACTGTAGTGAGATGTGAAGTGCCCTGATCAACTTGTTTAGTTCCATGTAGGCACTGCAGTTCAGATATGGAGTTTGAGATGTTTCCAGAGTTCAGCATTTCTTTTCAAGAACTTTTGTTTTTGCTGCTGGGTGCACAGCATTTTGTTTGTCTCTATGCCTTGCTGGGTTACACTTGCAACTTCCTTTCTTCCCTCCCTTCTCTAAAAGAAGGGAAATGGAACATAACACATGTTTCTTTCACTGTTCTTCTAGAACCAAGTAGAAGGGAATTGAAGCTCAAGTCCAGTCTGCAGCCAAAAGTGCTAGTTCAGCAGTCTCACAGATTTTTTCCCCAGGGGAGCACTTGTTTGGGATTCCAGCCTTGTATAGTCTTTGGGAACTTTCTGAAGCCAGCCCAGGTATAGCTTCTAACGTGGGTGAGGCACTGGCTGCTTGGATTCTTAAGACCTGGCCATTTGCTCCATGATATCTCTCTTCCTTGGCTCCCTACACCTTCCCCTTCCACCCACACATACACATTGCTTTATCTGTAGCCCTCCCTCAGAGATCTACTTTCTGGCTCAGCTCCTAGAGAGGGACTTTACCTCTTCTGAAGAGAATGGTAGTCTGAAGTCAAAAGCAGTAAGGCACTTGACTCTTAAAACCACCTTTACTGGTCTACAGCAAATGGGTCCTCCTCCAAAGCCTATGCAGTTTATCAAAATCTTGATAGATTGGAAAGCTGGGCTGGTGCTAACAGGATGAAGTTGAGTGCTGACAAATGCAAGGTGCTACATCTCAAGAAGAATAATCAAAACATCCAAATACAAGATAGGTGACATTTGGCTAGGTGGCAGAACTACCAGGAAGGATCTAGGAGTCTTGGTGGATCACAAATGCAGGAGGTGATAGTGTCTCTCTTTACACAGCACTGGATAGACCTCATCTAGAGTATTGTGTAGCTTTTGGGTGTCACATCGTAAGAAGAAGCAGATCCTGTTTTTGTTGTTGTTGGGTTTTTTTTTATAAAGAGAGGGGGTATGGGAGTAGTAACCAATGCTGCAGGGGTGTTTGCATCTGCAGCTCCCCGCCTCCTCCCTCCTCTGCTGCCCATCTGGGTAGGCAGACCATGCCCTGAGAGCAGCAGCTGAAGACTCTCAAGTCCTGAAGAAAATAAACATTCCCCCCACCCCCCTTCTCCATGCTCAGAGGCACCTCTTCTCTCCCCTGCCTGCTGCTCCTGTCCACCCTGTCCTTAAGGGAGTGGGGAGCTCTTGTTCCGCTCCAGGTGAGCTGTATGGGGGCTGAACTCAACCTGGGATACTGGTGGTGGGTGGGCAGATTTTTCTTCCCCAGTGCTGCTCCCTTCAGGTATTTTCTCTCTTCCCCCAGTCTGGGAGCAGGCACAGGGAAGAGGGACCCATCTGCCTACTGCCACCATTGCAGGCTGAACCCAGCCCCTGTGCAACCTGGCTGGAGTAGAACAGGAGCTTCCCTCGCTCCCAGGACAAAGGATACAGGCAGTGACAGGGGAGGGGACATGCCTCTGACTGCAGGGGGGAAGGTAGAAAGGGAATTCTTACTTTCAGGATTTAAAGTCCCCTGGCTGCTGCTCCTGCCACATGCTTAGAAAGTGAGGTTCAGTCTTGCCACTGCACCCCTTTCTAGATCAGGCTCTGGGCACAAAGTTAGAGAATCCAGAGGCAGGCGATTAAAAAATGACTTGTAGTCCAAGCCCTTTATCATATGAAGATAGCCTGAAGGAAATAGGCATGTTCAACTTGTGGAAAAGCTGCTTAAGAGGGGCAAGGTGACAGTCTTTTTAAATATCTGAAAGGCTGCCATAAAGAGGAAGAAAATCACCTTTTCGTCTTGCTGCACAGAGCTAGGTATGCACCAATAGCTTGAAGTTGCAGTAAGTAGATTTAGACTGGCTATCATGAAAAGCCTCTTTGTTCTTCTAACAGTGAGACAATAGAATAGTCTGCCTAGGGAACTGCAAAATCTCCATCATGGGAGGTGTTGAAGTTGAACTATTCTCTCTCAATCTCTGAAGCTACTTTGTCCTGCTTTTCTCTCTCCTTTGTCTCTGGGCATCTCCCTCTTCAGGACCCTCTCAAGTGCCTCCCTGGCACCAGAAATACCAGGAAGCCTCTTTGTGTGCTTGTCTAGAGAACACATGCTTTGTCAATGTAGGTAACTTCCTCTTAGTTGCTTGCTGGCTCATTACACACTAATAGAGCATCTCTGGGACCCAGAGCTGGGCATACCTACCTAATTAACCTCTTTCCCTGTCCAGCTTTGTACACGGGGAAACTGAGGCATGCATACTTAAACCAGATGTCACAACAAAACAATTATCTGTTGCAAGCAAGTACATTAAGTGGAAGTCTGCAGAGCCAAACTGTACCTTCAGCAGTTCAAACTCTCCTTGTCTTGCCAAACAGCACAGGAAGGAGACTTCAAGTCAGACTGCCTGAAGAGCATCCTTCTGCCAAAGGTGGAGAACACTATTAAATACATACAACACTTGAACATAATTTTAAACTGATCCAAACATGAAGCTGATGGGTGCTGAATTGATTTGTTGTAAACTAGTTCAAAGTTGTGTGTGGACAATAAAGCCTTTTGTGATGCGTGTGGGGTTAGTCCTCCAGAAATCCTATACTGCACTCATGCCCCCTTTTCCCACTCCTGTTATAGCTGACTGCTCTGGTACTCAGTCAGACCTTTACTGCCCACTTTTTTTGTTTTCCTCCCCTCTCTTTATTGGTGCTTTTATCAGTGAGCTCCCTTGCACTACTTGTTCAATAAAAGTAGTCTTTCTAATGAGCAGCTGTGTCTTTGTTCCCTGCTTGACTGTAGCTCCTTATCATGTTCCACCTTTCCCCCTCCAGCCCCTGGGAACCCAAAAATGTGGGTGTAAGCACATCTCCCCTCTCCCTGGGCACACCAAGTTGAGCATAACTTTTTGTCTTTTTTTTTTAATTTTATTGAACATACATTTTTGGGATGAGATGGATAGATAGTGGTTAGTCAGACCAGCACGCCGTTCCCTCCCCCACAATGCACAACTCCAATCATTTTGGAGGCAATGAATTCATATTGTTCAAAGAAAATTCACCTTTGAGATGCTGGGCTTGGAAAGGGATTTGTTTTTGCAGGGGGGAGCTGGGGAAATTATGTACATTAAAGACTTAACTTAAGCAACCTCTATATGTATGAGCACAATAGTAGTAGTAATAGGTGGTGAAATGACTTAAGTTTCAGGGAAGGATGAAAAATGTGTTGCTATAGTTTTACTAGAATAATTGATTCCAGAGCCTCTTGTTCACAAGGCTTCATGGCATGAGCTGATCAGTTGTAACACTGAATTTCAGCCCGTATGAGTTTCCTCCAAAGATTCTAGCATAGGTTAGAATGGGTGGGAAAAATGGCAGGTTTGGCCAGCAGCCGGACTCCATTTCCCAGGAGCCCCTGCCTGTGTTGCTGCAGCCAGTTTCCATGTAGACCCCAGGAGGGGCAGGGCTATGACTGATCAGGGCCTGGGTTTCTACAGAGACCAACCCAAGCAGCACTGGCACTGCTGGGCAGGGAGCTGCTCTGGGGCTGGAATTTTATGGTGGTGACAGGTATAGTCCGGACCTGGGACAAAGCTGCGATCCATTTCCTGCATGCCCCACGAGGGCAAAGCCACAGTTTGCTGCCTGCGTGCCCCTGCCCGGGGGGTGTGGGCAGGAGATCACAGCTGTACCCTGGCTCTGGACCCTGATGTCACCACCACAAAATCCTGGCCCCAGCCCCGGAGCAGCTCCCTGCCCTGCGAGTGCTGCTTTTGCCGCTGTCACAGCACCCCCCAGCTCTCCATGGAAACTGGCTGCTGTGAAATGGAGTCTGTTGCAAGCCAAACTTTGCCCACCCTGGGATGGGATACAGGACTAGGTATATCAACAGGTAGACTTGCTTTGGTGTTTTGTATGCATCTGAGGTACTGCCTGAGTAAGGAGGAGTGTTTTACATCCATAAGAATTCAGTATAGGCTGACTTGATTTCCTGGTACTACTCTTTCCTGAGACCCTTCTGTTTTCTTTAGAGCTGCTTAAAGAAAGTAGTAATCTGTTTTTTCAAGGCCCAGGTGCAAGATAGTCTTCAAACAAACTTTTTTTTTCTCTCTCCTATCTCTACAGGCCTAACCGTGCTCTGGATTCCTGCTCTTTTGCCCGCCACATTCTGTTGCAAACACTTCATCAGCTGTAACAGAAGCGTAATGATGTCCTTTTCCCCTTCATAGACTTCATCAGCAGAGAGTTCTTAACTGGATGCCAGGAGAAAGTTTCGGCTTCTTTGGAAACATTCTCTCCGTCTCACTGGGATGTCTTTACATTTTTTTTTTTTTTTTTCTGCTTCAACAAACTTGGAGGAATCCTGCTGACTTTATTATTTTTAAATTAAATTCCCCACTTCCAAAGCAGACTCCCTGGTCTGCAGAACAATGAGCTCTGCTAGAATGAGTCCTATGGCTCCTTGCTCCACATGGATCAGAAAAAATCCCTATTCGACCCAAGCTCAATATTTCTGTCCAGTTGTGCCCATACCACCATTTTACAAGAGGTACCATACTTGAGGTTTCTCTGGAGTTGCAGCAGAGTCTGAACCCTACTAAGTTTTTTGGTTTTTTGTTTTGTTTTGTTTTGTTTTGGTTTTTTGGGTAACCATGGCTCCTGTATCATGCTGCCCTCTACTATTGTAGAAGATAATAGCAGTGTTTTGCTGCTGCTGCTTCTCCAGGTTTACCAGATTAACCAGCCCCCTGCTGCTGTTCCAGGACTGAGGCATGTTCCTCCTTGTTCTTAGTCTAGCCATTGGAGGGTGCTGTGTGGCCCATCTGAATTTTAACATATGCCCCCTCCGACTGTATATTAAGTTCCCTTCCAGTGGAGCTGACCCTGGTGGTCTTTGCTTATGGAAGCAAGCCTGTTTTGTTGTGATATTGCCATTACCTGCATTTCCCCCCTATTTCTAATTAAAATAGGCTTGGTTTGGAAATGAGTAGAATCAGCTGAATGCATATGGAGTTAAATATTTCCTTTCCTCCTTCCTTGCTGTCCCAGTCCCATGTTATAATAGGATCATGTTCTCTCTTATATGTGAATGTGGGACAGCTTAAATGGGACAAAATAGAGGTTTTGCAGTTGAGGATACTTCACCCTCAGTCTTGGAGCTGAAAAAACACTCTGTTAGTAACAAGAAATACCAGAGGGTCTTAATTCTATTAAAATATGGGGGATTATTTACCTGCACCTACAAGTGACAGTTCAGGGTCAAATTTTGTCTTCGTACTAACCCGTGTCTCCTCACAGATATTCAGGTCATTGGGAACTGCATAATATGTTTCTGCTCATTGTAGTGTTTCGCTCAGGGTGGAAAGGGACAAGAGGAGGAGATGTCTTCCATTAATATATCCCTCAGTTAATTCTCCTGGAGTGGTTTCTGGTCACCAGTGTAAAGAAGCTGCTCTTGGAATTTTTCTCTTTTACTATGAAAGCAGAGAAGTCCCCTCCATTTCCTTCTTGGCACAGCTGGAAAGGACTGTAAGTTCCAGGTTGGTTTTTAATGGTCTACTGCCTACGAGGTAGGGATTAGCTGAGTAACACATTCCCCAAGTGGCAGGAGCTAAAGAGGGTAAAGTTTGGGAAATCTGGAGCTTGTCCATGAAGGCTTGGGTGTGGTAGCTGGTGAGAATAAGAAAAGATTTTTCCTTCTCCAGGAGGTCACCCATATCCATGTCAAGCTTGATGATTTTTCTGCCTTAGCAGGCTTCATACCACATGTGCCTCACTCTACCTCTCCTTATATTGTCAGCACACAGCACAAAGGATGGTATATATTTCCTGTTCTTCTCAACTGCTTTGCTTCTAGATAGTCTGCCCTCGCCTTTTGAAGTCTGTTTTCCCCAACTTTAATTCTTTCTGTCTATGAACTGCCTGAGAGTAGTGTGATTTGTTTCCACTTTGTGGTCCTTGATTTTCCTTTCCTTTCTGTTCTGGCCTAATGGGCATCTCTGTGTTTCATGACAGATGCAAACATAAGCTATTCCTCTCCTATCCAGGGGTCTGGATTTCTGAAGGAGGTGCAGAATGCTGTAGAAGACCTCCCCTTTTAGAGGAGTGGAGCTTTTTATCTGCAAGGCTCAAGCAGTGCCTTCAAGACTGGTGGGGGGCTCTTTTAACAAATTCATGGTCAACAAACCTGCCCCCATACAAAAGCACAAATACTGGCCCATATTCCAGGCAGGCATTCTAAGTTAGCCCTCTTTTCTGTTCGTGTATTGGCTATACCTGAGTCACTGAAAGTGTCAGTGCTTTCATTTTTCAGAAGCACTTTTCTGTGACGCACTCTTTCCAGCATCTTTTACTGACCAGGCAAAATAGCTGATGTGAGCAGATGTTCCTCACCTTTCCAAACTTTGTCCTTCTTGTTCTTTCCTTTCAACAACTGTTTGCCCCATGATTTGAGGAACTGGCTGGGAGAACCAGTAGGTGCTAGGTACCATCATAGCCAGTTATACTATCTGATTCAGGTTGCTGCCCATTACCAATTCACCTTCCTTGTCCCATCTCAGGGGACTAGCCCCAGGGAAAATGGGAACTTCTGCTACACTACTGTTGAATGCCTTTGTATCATTTTTGTGCATGTGATACTGCCATAAAGGGCAACCCCACTTTCTAGAGCCATCTCAAATCTCGCTGTACAAAATATTCTTTAGGATATGGCCTTATCCCATTCTTCTGATATGGCTGAGCCATTGCAACCTCCTCTTTTTGATAGTGGTTTCTAAGTGTCAGT
The DNA here is from genome assembly GCF_001723915.1 of Gavialis gangeticus. Classification (NCBI taxonomy): domain Eukaryota; kingdom Metazoa; phylum Chordata; order Crocodylia; family Gavialidae; genus Gavialis; species Gavialis gangeticus. Next base: position 60,217,345 of record NW_017729022.1, read on the forward strand.
CCTGTGCTCTCCAGCATCTGTGTGTGTGCCATTTTGTCTTCCCACTTTATTTTCAGGATCTTGCACAGGCATCTCATGTGGAATCTGGTCAGTACCCTGATATGTCTAATGCATATAGTCTATGGTTTTTGAACCATAAAGCAGGGATGACAGCACACAAGTCTTGTAGATTTGCATCTTTGCTTTTGTTATTCCATGCACGTTCTATAATAGCCCAAAATTCTTAGCTGCCTTTTTGATTCTGTTAGTTCAGTCTGAAGGGCAAGATTCCTGCTGATCGTAGAACCCAAGTAGCAAAAGCTGTCAAGGATGCCAAGAGATTTACTCTACAGATTGATGTCAAGCACTGGTTATTCCACTCCTTGGCACATGATCACAGTCTTCCTGAGGCTAACTGTCAACCCAAAGCTCTTGCATGACGCAGAAAATCTGTCCAAGAGATTGTGCAGGGAAGATTCACTGTGGGTAACCGAAGCCACATCATTGGTAAACAAGAAATCTCTCGGAACCAGCTCTTTCACCTTGGTATTCACTCTAAACCTTGTGATGTTAAACAAGCCTCCATCTAGTCTAGTTTGAAGAAAAATGCCATCATTGCTGTCTTTAAATGTATGAAGAAGTAGGAATGAAAAGTAGATGTTAAAGAGCATGGGAACTAAGACACAACCCTGTTTCACCCTGTTGTTGATATCAAAGGCATTTGATTCTTGTTTTCATACACTAGTTGCCATCATATGTTGATGTAGTGAGCGAATGATGTTTAACAGTTTAGGGGGGGGACGACCCAATTTCTTCAGAACCATAAAAAGGTCCTGTCTGACTGTACTGAAGCCTTCATCAATCTGATGCAGGCCTATGTACAGTGGTATTTGTTTTTCTCTACAAGACTGAAAAATATCACACCAGTGGTGGAGCATGCTGAGCAAAAACTGCATCGATTTTCAGGATAGAACTTTCACCTAGAGATTGCAGCCTGGGGAGTATCATGGGAGTGACAACTTTTCTGACGTTGTTCAACAGGGAGGTGACTTGTAAATGCAAGAGCTCTGGTCTTCCATAGAGAATCTTCAATGTCCTGCAGCTTGGGTCAGTACAAAGTGCACAAAAGGAGTTTCTAAATAACCTGGAAATATTGCAATCCAGACCATGACATACAGTACTACTGTTATATTCTACATTTTAAGAGTGAGAAGGCTGGGGGCAGTCAGCCTCTGGATTGAGTGTGTCCTCTATCAGATGGGTATCTTTGGTGCATCTTCCAGAGACTCGGAGAATACCAAAGTGGATGGTCTTAGCATCCCTGCACCACAAATGGAAAACAAAGAGCTCTGTCCTTTATGCCATTTTTATAGATTGAGGTTGAATTGTAGATGCCCTGATTTTGTTTTGTCCTTTAACAAGAAGTGCCCTTCATTCTGTTTTGAAGGAGGGTGAAAGTCGATCCTCACTCCTTGTCTGATGCTTTTTCTTATCCCATGGTCACAAACTCCTTTTTGCCTTCCTGCCCATGCCTCTTAATTGTGTAAATGCTTTGCAAATAAAGACAAGATCCTACCTGCCAATCTTACTAGCTCTAGCCTGATCAAGGCAACCTGCTCCAAAACCTTTGGATAGTAGTGAAAAGCACTAGGACACTGGCAGCTCCCACAATTTCTTGCTCAGAATCAAGAAAGGATACTTCACTGTGACAAGCTCCATGGGTGCCCTAGTGTCCCAAACCTTTCCAGCCGGGGTCTACCTCTTCCCCTAGATGCCAGGTTCCCTGGACACCTCTTCTCCCTTGGAGGCTTCTTTTAAATCCTTTGTCATTTATCTACTCATCTAGTCAAGGAAGACAGATGTCACTCTGCATTTCCTCCTCAGTTGAGACCCGTGTTTTGAACATGGGTGTCTACACTGTGCCTATTAATGGATTTTTTTCCTTTGAAATGCAATTGGCTATTATATATGAGTAGACCCTCTCAAAGCCTCTCAGCCAAACTTCTTACACTGGAGGCAAGATATAGGAACTGGTTGTTGACTAATAAAACAAGTTATGCTGGTCTATGAACCAACTTATGCCCTATCAAGTATGCCGATTCTAAAATATAAAGCAGTCTGATATTAGGTACTTATGGTTGCTTGTGTTTTATAAGTGACCCAGATGAACATAGCTTGTTCTCAGCTGTCGATAAAGACCACACATGATATTAGATCCAATTTTGGGGAGGAATATCTTTTTATATATAAATTATGTTTTCTTGTACCCTGTGACATTCACCAAGACAGACCCACTGCACCATGCAACATGAATATTGGATGGCTTTTAGTATGGGGGGCAGTCCTGTTTCTCCCAAGTCAGAGACCTTCTTATTCATTGCCCCCAGCTTCCAACCAAGCTCTGTTGTCACCTTAGCAAGAAGTGGGTGAGATTCAAGTATTAATAGTATAGGAAAGATTTGCCATCTTCTAGCCGGATAAGGTATCCTTGAGGACTTGCCCCAAGTGCCTTCCCTACCTTCAACCATACATCAGCCAGCAAATCATCTTATGGCTTTGTCCCCCAAGCCTCATTCCTTCCAAGCAGGGACATGCTTTCACATGATTGACGTGAAAATATCTTTGTCTTTTTACCTATGCAGGATTCAGCCTTCCAGAATCTCTCTAGCTGGCTGTTTTGTTCTTCCAAAGGTGTAGTAACACTAGTTCAGAAACTCTTCAGCTGGGGGTGTACTGTGTTTGAAGTGTGCCCTGTGATGGCTAGGGGTGGTCATTAATTGGTGGCGGTCAGAGCTCATTCCTGCAGAGACTCCATGACTTCAGTGGCTTCCCAAAGGAGTGTAGTAGAGCCCAGACCATTTAGATCCCAGCAGCAGGTTCTTGAACTAAAAAAATGACCCATGCAAAGGGCATTGCTTCTCTGTTCAACTAGAGCACAGCAGCTGTCCCATGCAGCTTTTTGGGGAAGCTTTGCAAGAAAAGCTGCAGCAAAAAGCAGCAGTTTGTGACTCTCTGCTGCTGGATTCTTAACAAACTCTCATCTTGGCAGGGGTTTTAGGAACCTTTCTGCTCTCAACATGGCACACAAGGATGTGCGGGCTGTGTTAACATAAATACTGCTTTTAAGCAAGTGTTCTGATACTTTCCTTTTTGAGGTACGTGTGCCTTGCAGTGAGAGTGCATCAACCACAGCTTGAATTCTGGTTGCTGGTAAGCAACTCCCCTTCTCTTGGGTGGCTTTATAAGGACAAAGGGTCTGGCCTTAGCCACTAGTACTGAGCTAGGCTACCTGTTCCCTGAGGTGCAGCTTTCCTGATCCCCTTCTCCAAGCTGTACAGAGCTGTAACAAAAAGGCGCTGACCACCTTGCTGCTGCCTAGTGTCCTGGTCCTTTGCTTAAGTCGATTTTATGTTTTGTGAAGC
>NW_017729022.1:60225745-60244714 GCF_001723915.1 Gavialis gangeticus
GCATTCCCCCAGATCCTGATGTACATCCCTTATATACTTATAGGCTACCTGTTCCCTGAGGTGCAGCTTTCCTGATCCCCTTCTCCAAGCTGTACAGAGCTGTAACAAAAAGGCGCTGACCACCTTGCTGCTGCCTAGTGTCCTGGTCCTTTGCTTAAGTCGATTTTATGTTTTGTGAAGCTTAAACTGCCCCATTCACTGGGGAGGATTGTACCCATGCCAGCTTTGTCCTTGTGCCCAATTTCTTCAGGAGCTTCTCATCTACTGAAGGGTCAAAGTTTCATAGTTAAACCCTAACCAGTAAGCTTGAGGAGGTGGTGTCTATGCATACCAGTACTCCCAGTTGGCCTTTACCCTGGAACTCTTGGGCTAGAGGACAGGGGCTGTTGCTCAGAAGAGAGGAGAGTGTCTTCTGTCCCTGAATATGCATGTCCTTGCTAGGTGCCTTGGGTACAGATTTTTTTGTAGCTATGGAAGCACTGCAGTTCTATACCTTAGCACACAAGGGAACAGATCCTCTCATCAAGTATGTGACAGAGAAACCCGGGTTAGGCCATCACATTTGTGTGTTATGTCATCAATTCTGTAAGTAAGCAGCTGGAGCACAACAGCTCAAAATAAACCACGGAGGCTGTGTGTGGATTTCTTGCAGTTGATATTTTCATGATGTATACTGATGTCCCTGCATGCTATACCCATTTTACAGAACCTGTTTTACCTGTTCTTCATTAATGAAGAACACAGAGCCTTGGGAGACCCTACTGGTCACAGGGCACCACGACAATTGACTTCCATCAACCACCACCCTCTGGGTCTGACCACGGAACCAATTCCCTGGCCAGCGGATTGTGATGGACCCAAGGCTACAGTTGACCAGTTTTGCCAAGAGGTGATCATGGGATACCAGATTGAAGACTTTTTTGAATTCAAGATATATGACATCCATTGCTAGAGATTGATGTCATATATCTCTGCTGTACTGTGAGTGGAGTCAAACTGGTGTCCTGGAGCAGTTTGTTTTTACCCATCATAGCTGCATCCAGATGAGCATGGGCGTTTTGTTTCTCTAGGGACAAGTAGCACACCTTGTGCCACTGCTGCTTGTCCCTAGGCAATGCCTGTGCCACATGTGCTCTGGGATGTGGCAGGTTACCCGGGGTGGGGTAGGGGAGGCTTGGGCCAGCAACTGTGCTGCCCTAACAGCCTTACCTGGGGATGGTGGGGAGCTGCAGCCATGGCACTTCTGCAGCTAGGAGCCTGGCTGGCAGTCGGAGTGTGGCTTCAGCCAGCCAGGCTGTGGTTTTGGGCGGTGTGTGCTGCCCCTGCATCTGCCACCCTGCCTTTTTTTTGGCTTGGGTTCTTTTGATCCTGGGATCTTCTGGGATCAAATCCCCCCCCACCACGCTGCAAGGTAGCAGCACTGGAAATGCCTGCATGTGTGGTGTGTAGTGCCACAGACAGGTCTACAGTACCACATACCACACTCTCATGCTTGCCTGGATGCAACTTCCTTGCTCCATTAAACCAATTCACCTGGTGCCAACAAGGAGGAACACATTTCTATTTAACTGATTTTTAAAAGCTTTATTGGTCCAGCAAAACATCAGGAAGGCTGGAAGTGGGGGTGGGTAGCATGATATACAACAGTCTTTGTAAATCAATGCACAAATGATTATTTCATTTTGCAGTAAAAAGGGAAGGGTATGGCTACTATAAACAAAGGTGATGTTAGCTTTTTTCATTGTTTAGTCCTGGCCCTTTTAGGGCCTGTAGGCAGGCCCAGGGACTGGATAATACAGCCCTGCCAAATTTCCAGACCCGAGGGAGTGCTATGGGCTAGATCACACCACATCTGGTTGTGCTGTATGGAGTCAGGCCAGCATGCCAGATTGCACCCGTGGACAGACCCCTCCTGGGTCCAGCTGCTATACTGACCTCAACTGCAAGATCCAGCTGTGGATCAGCCCGTGATCCTCATCTGGCCTGCAGGGTTAGAAGGTTGAGCACCATGGTTATTGATTATCACTGGCTGTGAAAGCAGGAAGATGTGTTGCTTTGTGAGTGACATAGATACCTGAACAGAGCTTGGGACACCTTTTTGCCAGTTTCCAAATGACATGTGGGGCATGAAGTTCTGCACAAGCCTTTCTACAGCAGGGTGGTAGAAACTGCACTGTAAGGCACCAATGCTGTAGGGCACAATCCTGCACAGGAGAGAAGACAGGCCTATGGTATTGGGCCTATTTTATATCAGTTTCTAAGGATCTGACTGACTTTATTGCATCAGTTGCAAGGGTTGGCTACAAACAGTTCAGTTCACTCCCTGGGTTCCAACAGTGGTTTGTCCCTGGGGTGGCTGGAAGGCCTGAGGGTTTTAGTCCTGTTCAGCCATTGCATCTCACAGAGCAGCTTTGGAATCAGAGAGTCACGTACGTGGGGGTGGGTGTGAGCCAGGGTGGGGTCACCAGGGTGCAGTCTACTTTCTCCTCTGGCCCCTGGCTGGCAGCTGTCATGTAAACATGCTGGTCATCATCCTCTATGTTCTCATAAACTGGGCCCATGGTCACCTTGGCTTGGTTGATGCTGCTGCTGCTGCTGCGATGTGGGAATGACTCATCTTCATCGTAATGGCGTTGGAATTGGATTGGTCGGGCCCGTAGTCTATAAATAGTGACCACTGCTAGCACCACCAGTACTAGAAGAGTGACGGCGACCCCAGTGCCCACTGCAGAGTGGCTGTGTCCAAGTGGGGCATGGATGGGTTGTAGATGGCCTGTGGTGTGCCCTGCTCCGCACTGCTGGGGAGCAGGGGCCAAGCACTCCAAGAGATGCTCATTCTGGGGGATGACACAAACTCTGTACTCAGTCCCTGCAAGGAGACCATGGAGCTCCACCTCAGGCAGCTCACCTATCACCCGCAGCACCTGCTCATCCTTGCCCTCCTTGTATCGCACCTCAAACTGGTCATGGTCACCAGCAAAGGACCAAGCGACTACTAGAGAAGTATCACTCTTTGGCCTGATGCTGACGCTGGTGATGACACTGGCCAGGCATGGGTCCCATCTTGCCAACGGGTGGTTCTGGGAGGTAGCTAAGCGTGTTGTTGTAGTGCCCCTGATGGTAATAAGGGCTGTAGAGGTAGTGGTGGTAAGTGTGGTGGCAGCCTGTGGAAGAGATGGCACAGTGGCTACGGGTGTATTATTCTTGGCTGGGTTCACAGTGGTGAAGTCTGTGCCAAAAGGCGGGCAAGTCAGTTTCTGTAGCTAGAAAGGGAGGAAAAGAAACCCAGATGAGAAATCATTTCCTCTCCTATATCAATGCTGCCTTCAAGCAGCACTATCTTCTTGACAGTATGGGCAGAGAGAGATCCTTTACTGACAAGCATGGAACAGCCCAGTCGCTCTGGGTCACAACACCAGACACAAATGGGAGGTTACTTTGTGGAGAGGGTAGGAGTTTAGGACCGGAAGTGAAGAGTATCTGATCCAATTAAAATGGAGGGGGAGAGTGGTGCTGGTGAGATAGTAGAATATGCTCCAGTTGGCATCATCTCTGGCTATTAGGCCAGTTCCTCTTACGAAAACTGTCTTTAGCTCTGTTGTTTGCAAGAACGTTAGGGTGACTACATGTCCCTTATTTAAGAATGACTCCATCTCTGGGGTGAACCCTGACCTGCTTTAGAAAAGCAAGTGTTTTGCACACTATTTTTATAAACTATCCCTTTTGTATCCACTGGTCCCCGAGGGAACGACTTGCTAGCTGTGCTGGTCAAACTGGCAGGGGAAATCTGACTAGCTCTGCTGGATCATGGCTGAATGGATGTGGCTCAGCTTCCCACAGAGTAGATCACACACCAGAGGTCTGCTCTTCCCACTGAGCTTGAGGCCTCTCTCGCAGCCCTCCCACCCCTCTTGGCTCCGGCACAGGTTCGCTGCTGGCCCAGCTACCCCTTCCATACGCAGCTGGCTCCTGGCCCACGTGGACAGACTGCAATGCCGCCCAGTGCCCATCTCCTTTGCACTGCAAGTGAAAGAGACTGAATGGACCTTAGAGGGAGCTAAAGGAAGGGGAGAAAAGATGCCTAGAGTGAATGCAAGAGAAGGAACGGAGGTGGAAGATGTGGGAAGTAGGCAACAGAAGGGGGAGATCTGGGCCATCTTGGACACTGTGCCCACATGAGCTTTTATTTAACAATGGCACCAGGGCTGTACTGGCTTAGCTGTGTTGCAGGAGCCCCTAGTCGAGATGCATCATATAGAAAAAGAAAGGGCTTTGGGGATAGTGAACTTACCCCATGCCTCTGAATAGACACAAGTTCAGTCAGTGGCATGATTCGGGCAGGGCAAGCAGGCCATGAACCCCAGGCCCCAACTAGAAGGGGGTGCCAGAATTGCTCCCTCCCACCCCTCCCTCTTCACCCACTCCTGCCCCTCCTACCCTCCCATCCATCTACAGAAGTGGGCATACCCCTAGGCCTCCCCCACGCCCAGGGTGCTCACTGAGCTTGCTAGACCTCCGAGCTCAGCTAGCTACATCAACATGGGGGAGCTTGGTAGCATAGCTGCACTGGGCACAGAACATGACCTCTTCATGCCCTCAACTTACACGGTAGCGCCTTCAAAACTTCACAGTATTGAGCCTGCCATAAACCACAGCCTGCCATTCTCTGCCCAGGGCCCTGGAATCCAGAACCTCCCAAAATGGAGAATGACCTTTGACCTCTTCACCCACACCCCAACCCAACAAAGAGCTGTTCCTTACAAGAGTTAGGAAGGGAAGTGGAAAAGAGCAGAAGGAGGAAGGAAGGAAACTGAGCCAGAAGCACAGAAAACAGTAGGCTGCTATCTCTTTCATTCCTCCTCACCAGCTGCCAAACCTGCAATGGAGGCATCCTCCTGACCTGCAATACACTTACTCCCTCCAAACTCTGAAAGATTAAGCCCAACTGTTCTTAATACCCCATGGCCCTTCTTTCCTTGCTGCTCCCTCCCCACACTGTACAAAAGGTTAATGTGCATCATATTCTCTAAAAGCTTTACATTTAGGCAGACTGTGGGGTAGACCGTCCCCCTAGCAGCTGACTCACAAAGAACACAGTTCAAACCTGGAAAGATCTTCATTCCTGGGGAATGGGCTGGTAGAAACCAAAAGGCCAAATTTAAGCTTTTCAGGGGCTGGTAGATGGTAGAGGGTCAATATTCAGGAAGTGGAAGCTATCAGCCCATAAGATCCAGCCTGCAATGTAGTTGTTACATCTGTCTCCTCCAATTTAAGGTATCGTTGCCTTGAAAAATAGCCCCCTTCCTACCGCCACCAGCTCTTGAAGTGAAAGAGAGGAAAAACTTGGCTTGAAGGCCAAAGACCAGCCAGCCTGTGAACACCAAGTACTTACTTCTATATCCACGAGGAGTTGTCCCTGCAGCGCCCTCGGAGAGCTGCATTCAACAGGGCTGCGATCCTGTTGGGTCACCTTCTTCTGCCAGGTCCGAAGCCAGATCAAGCTGCAGTCACAGCACCACTTGTTCTCAGTCAGATACAGAGCAGAGAGAGACCTCATGGAGGCCAGAGATGGGAGCGACTCCAGGCTGTTGTTTCTCAGGCTCAGCACCTCCAGCCTGTGCAGCCTGGTGAAGGCCAGCGCAGTGATCTTCTCCAAGGAGAGGCTGTCTAGGAACAGCTGGTTCAGCGAGCGGAGCCGCCTCCCAAAGGAGAGCGATGTCAGCTTTCGGATGGGGTTCCCACTCAGCTGCAGTATGGAAAGCGTGACAGAGGTGCGGATGACTGTGGGCACGCTCTCCAGCTGGTTCTGGTCAAGGCTGAGTGTCCGCAGGCTGCGTGGAAGGATGCGGACTGACACATTGGAGATACGGTTAGCAGTTAGGTAGAGCCGACGGAGCTGTGAGAGACCACCAAGGGCTTGGTCAGAGAGCTCTCCTAGTAGGTTGTGGCTCAGGTCCAGGACACTGAGCTGCTTCAAGGAGGAGAACACTCCTGAGAGAGAGAAAGAGAAACAGTGAGAAAGAGAGGAGTGGGGCGGGGGTGCTGCTCCAGCTGAAATCCTATCCCAAACTATTCTGTGTTCAAACAATCTGTGATCAGGATGCCCCTTGGTCTCCATCAGCCCTGAGTTCCCCTCTCTCATTTTTCTTGGTTAGGATAACCCGTATCATGTATGTGCAGAAGGTCTGGTGGCAGCCCTATCTATTCAGAAGCATTGGGGCTCTTGGAGACCCAACGTTTGGACCAGGGATGAGAGGGTAAGAGATGCAGGGCTAGCCATTCTCATTCTTCCTGTAGCCAACCCTTACTGATGCTGGTGACTTCTCCATCTGGAGATACCTGGTGGGAGGTAGGTGATCTGGTTGTGCTGCAGGTGGAGAAAGATCAGGTTTGTCATGTTCACAAAGACATCCTGTGGGAGCTGCTCAAGGAGGTTGTTGTCCAGGTGAAGGTGGTACAGGTTCCTGACACCCTTAAAAGCCCCCGATGCCACCTGGAGGATATGACTGCTGCCCAGGTAAAGGCTGGTGATCTCAGGAAGATCCGGGAAGAAGCCTGATGACAAGATACTGAAACTGTTGTGCTGCAGGTCAAGCTCCACTGTGTTATTGGCAATGCCAGTGGGGAGAGCTGAGAGGCTGGCATTGGCACACTGGACCAACCGCTGCAACCAGGAGCAGGAGCAATTCACGGGGCACAGAGTGTCATCCGGGGAGGGCGCGATGGCTGTGATCGGAGTCCACAGCAGTGGCAGAGTGAAGACTGTGATCCAGAGCCCCGACATGGTGCCCTTGCCTGTTGTATAAAGCAGGCAGTGAAATAGCAGGATGCATGTTGCAGAAAGACTTGTGAATAGCAAAGGCCCACCATGATTGTCTCCCCATCCCAGCCTCATTATATTGTTCAGGACTCTGCCCAGAACACATCTATATCACCCATTGCTAAGCTCAGCACTGGTTAGATTCTCCTTTCTACAGTGAGGGGGTTGCATCTGCTAGGGATCTTTCAGCTAGGTTTGGGGGTCTCTCCAAAATGGTTCTTGTGGTCAGACTGCTAGGGATCTCCTGCCTATGGCTAGGTTTGGAGCAGCTGAAGCAGCCTGGCCTGAGTTGGGTTTCAGGCTAGGGCTCAGGTCAGTGTTAGAGAATGGGCAAAGTCTCAGGCTGTTTATGGTTGGACCTCATAGGGTTCCTTGAGCTAAGTTGATGGCGCAGGTAGGTAGCGTTTTCAGGCTAGTGCTAGGCAGGGTGGATCTTGGGGCTCCCCCAGCTAGGTTTAGGATGTGGGGAGTTTCCCAGTGGAAGAGGTAGGCTCAGGGATGGTCACATTCCCTTTGCTAAAGTGGGAATTGTAGCAGCCAAGGAACTTGCTCTGCGGTCTACTGCTCAGCACACCTCCTTGGAAGTTAGAGCAGTTGACACCCTGCCCTCTGGCCTCCAAACCAAGTCAGTATTGGCAGCCACCTGATCAATTTTTTTTCCCACCCTTTTGCATTTGTGACCTTGCAACACATGTCCAGGTTTGTCATCTTGCGCCCTTTGGGCTGTAGTTTTGCCTGTGTTACAGGAGCATTATTGTCATTTTGTATTTTCCCCTGGTCTGATCCTGGAGCCGCCTTCAGCATATGTCACTGGCCTGCCCTGGCTTTCCCTCCCATCATCAACTAGTTTAGCTCATTGAGAGCTAGGAGAGGACAAAGTCCCCAGACCAGATGAAGGCTGGCTAATACAAGGTGCACGTGGAAGTGTGGAAGGAATTGCAATAAGCAGATCGTATCGGCCTGCCCAGTCCAATAGCCTGCTCCCAACAGTAGCCAGTACCAGATGTCTCAAATGCCACAGGCTAATGACACCCGTATTGCTCTATGTCCAGAGCTGCAGAAACTTGGTCTTAAACATATTGGATGACATCTGGTCCCTTAGCCTCTCTGGCATGTGGCAGGTGTAGGCTTGATCGCTACTCTTCTTTTTCCAGAGCAGGGCTGGTACCTGAATTAATTACTACCCCAGCACAAGGAAGGTCCAATCAGTCTCCCTGAGCCCTCCAGCGAGATGCAGCCTCATTAGGAAGAAGTCTGAAGTTTCATGCTGCTCTCGCAGGCTTGGAGCACTGCTGAGGCCAGCCGGGGGCCCATTTTGAGTGCTCCACACCTCTGCTAAAGCAAAAGTCTTTTCATTGAAAGGCTTCTGGAGTTTAAAAGGGGCTTGAATATTCACCAAACCTTGAACAATTGATTCATAACAGTTCAGACCAATACACTCCACCCTGCCAGTGCAATGTGATATAACTAGGAGAAAAAGGTTTGCAGTAAACCAGACTGGCCAGTGGGTGGGGTAGCTTTTCCTTCACTTTTCTCCCTTATTTTATTTTCTTCCTCTGCCTTGTTCAGCCTGCGCCTCCTAGCCCTCTGCCTCTGTCTCTTGAATCCCCTCGTCCCCTACACTGGATCCCTGCTCAGCTGCTATAAATCAACCCTTCTTCATGACTTTACACTAGCAGAAGACCCAGCCTGGGCCATCTCCCTGCCTACTCCAGTTTCCTTCCTTCCTGTTACATCCCTGACCCGTCGCCACAGTCTCTCATGCCCTCTTCTCCTTCTGCCAACAGGTCACTCTCCCTCACAAGCTCCTGAATGGAGGTTGGGTTGTTTAGCCTGAAGCAGATGGAGGGGACAGGAATGGCTGAGGGCCTGGGCTTCCTCCTTTTGTTCACTCGTGACAAAATAGGCCCCTTGGAAAACACTGACTTGGCAATCTGGCTAGCAGGAAATGAAGACCTGGTGTCCTGCTCTCTCCCCCCAGTACAATCTTCTCTTGTTTAATGGATGGCTGTGGTCAGGAAAGTGGCTGTTGTAAAATGGCTCCATCTTGCTTCAGCATAACTTCTCCAGGGACCCTCTGCTCAGTTTGCTAACAGAGCCCCTGCGCTGCTCCCAAGGACCTCATGAAGCCAGCGCCCCTCTGGCAGGGGGGTGGCTCTCCACACTGCCAGCTGGCTCACGCCTACCTGAATTGCTCTCTGGCAGGCATGACTGGTAGCAGAGCAGCTCTCGGAGCCCAGTGGACTGTCTGCCGGGCTGGCAGGTAGGACGGTCAGGTAGGACAGTCATCATCACAAGAGCTGTGACTCATGTGGACTGGATCTAGGGGCCGCTATGAGAGGGAATACACAGGAAATGCCAAGATGAAGGCCCCGATAAAACCTGACTCTGCTCCTTACAGGCTTTGTTGAATCAACAAAAAATAACCAAATGTCTGCAGACCTCATCCCCTCTGAAATGCTCTCCCCACTACTGCCTTGGGGGCAGCAGCACTTGGACTTTGCTTCCTGAGCTGAATAGACGTCGGCGCAGTAGGGCCGCCAGCACAGATAACCCAAACAGGTTCCTCCATTTGGCTGATAATTCTCCCATGCCAGATCCTGCTTCCAGAGAAATCTGGAGCCACTCTACAGATGCTGAAGAGTCGCTCTGGACCCCATCAGCACCACTGGGAGACGGATCCAACCCACAACGTTCACTGCACTCGGCCTCCAGAGCCAGGACTGCGGTGATTTGTAACAGTGGAAACAACCACTGCAGCTGCTCCTCCTGCATCCCAGAGGGAGGTCTGGGACATTTGGATGCCTTGGGTAAAGAGGAGGACGGGGGGAGACTCGATCCCCCACCCTTTGCTGTATCACAGGGGAAGCCACAGCTCTCCTCCTCAGCTGATGCAGGGGCATGTCCCCCTCTTGCTGCAGTCTGCATAGCCTCTGCATAACTCCACCCTCTCCCAAGGACTTGGCTGCTCTGCTCCTTCTGCCACATGGAGATAGATGTCTTAGTAACAGAAGGTGGGCAGAGGTGGCGCTAATAAAGAGGCCAGCCAGGCTCAAAGCAAGCAAACAAGTGTGTGGGCCAGGGCAGGAGGCAGCTGGTTAGTTTCTTCTGCTCAGCCATGGAGCTGGTCCACGTGTGACGAGCTGGGGCTACTCTGGCTCAGACTTTGGGGCATGGGTGAGGGAGTAGGGGAAAAGAAATACAGCCTGATGTTTCCCTCCTTGATCCTGCTTGATGCTCCCTTGGAAGACGAGGCCATCTGGGGCATGCAGCCGGAGAGGTGGAAAAGGCAGATGCAAAGCAGAGAGGCATCCACTCACCAGTCAATTTGCTGCCCTCAGGTGTCCCCCTTCTGCTTCCAGCCAGTTCTAAGCCTCCAGCTCCCCGTGTCCCCCCTGCTCTCCTGCCCTAGGATCTCACCCATCCAGATACAAATCTCTGCACTCTCTACCCTGGGCGTCTCCCTCTTTCCCTGGCCTCCACCTCTCTTGAGCATGGCTCTCTCCCACCAAGTCTCCCTCCCTTGTGGACCTGGTGTGCTCCTGTGTTGTCTCCAACAAAGAAGTCTTATCCTACAGCTCCTCTACATGGGAAACTCTCCATGACCCACAAGACTAGGCCCAGATTGTAGGTGTAGGTGGGTCCTGCTCACTGATTCCTTGCAGTTTTCCCCTCTTGTTACTACAAGCTCTTTGAGGCAGAGATAGTATTTTCTCCTATGAAGCTTCAGGCTCATCCGTGGCTGATTGACAGCAACAGTGGGACCTGGGGATTCGTGTTCCTGCCTTACCTCAACTGACAACAACTTCACTCGCTTGAAATATTTGCAGTTCATTTTCACCATTTCCTTCAATCACCGACCAAAGCAAAACCCGTTTCCAGCAGGCAGCTCCAGTTGTGCAGTAATTCCCCTTTCCACCTGTCCTGCCTTTACTGAGCTCTCCCACACCTGCACTGATATCAGAAGGGCCACCTCTTGCTGGACCTTCACCTCCTCTCCTTACCTTGTCTTGAAAGTTGTCCCAGTTGTGGGGTACGTGCTGATCCAATGCTTTAGCTCTTCTCCGAGTGCCCCATCTGGTGCTGCAGCCAGCACAGCCACTGCTGTGGTGATTCTTCCCCCTTTCAGCTCAAATGCATCCCACAACCCAGATGAAGGAAGCAGTGTCAGGACGTGAGTTGCTTCCTCCAATTGTTTGCAGTGAAAAAGGATACAGATGAGCTGGAGAAAGTAGAGACAACAGAAAAAGAAGGAAAGAGACAAAATTTGACACAAAAAGTTTCAAACACCTGATGTCCAGTCTAGCCCTCCTCTCTCCTGTTGCCTTGCTTGCTAGAGAAAATAAACCATGCTTGAAAACAATGTCCTGCCCTTGAACCAGGCCAAGCCATCATGCTGGCCAGGCTGTGCAAACCATTCCAGCTGGGTTCAATGCCAGATTCAAGAAGTGTGCTCAGGATCTGTTCTCATTGCCCAAGCCACCCTCTCTTCTCGGCTGCATGTCTCACCACTATCCCCCAGGCCTTTTGTGCCTCACAACTGGGAAAAGGCAATCAGGACTTGCAGTAAAGATGATCTCTTTTATTGGACCAACAAGATTTTTGCAAAAAAATTTCTTTAATTGCAAGCTTTTGGGCACAAACATCCTTCATCAGGCATTGGAGAAAAGATTGTAAAAGTTCTCCTGGGTAGAAATGAAAGTTCATGGAAGGCACTTGAGGGGGAGCAGCCCAGCAAGGGCACATTACAGCTCTGCACTGTCTCTGAGATTGAATTGAAACAGAGGTGAACAGACCTTTGATTCAGGAAATGAAGCCACATGCCTGCAGTGGCTCAGGCCAGAAGTGGGGGGTGCTAGAACACAGCTCTCTGGATGTGCGTTCACTTCCTCTTCCTGCTGCCCACCAGTTCTCTGGGATTCGCAGTCCAGAATGACAGCAACAGGACTCTGCAAAGTTGTTCATTCTACCTCCCCATCTGTCTCTGCACTCACTGCCAGGTGTATTCTAGAGGCACAAGCACCTTGACTATCACACCTCACACCCCTAAAACACCTCGACCCCCAGCAATCTCAGAGACTGGAGCTCCTGGGGTGTGTGTGTCCCCCGTCCCCCCTTGGGACTAGAAGTTTGAACTATTTGGTCTATAGAGTAATTGAAGTTGTGTGAGGAGCTCTCTCTTGCTGGGAGTTTGTCTGAGCCTGGCCAGACACAAGACACACATTTGCTGAGGCTTGCCATAAACGGCAGGATCCAGTCTCCTGTCATGCCCCCACTGGAGGTGAGCTGGGCTGTCTTAGGGCCACTGAGCAAGCCAAAGCTTTCCCCTCATGTTCCAACTTGCGCTGTACAACCTGAGCCAGGGCATGAAGTCAGACTGGATGTGAACTCATGCAGCAGTGCATTGGTATCTGGGGCAGTTGGTGTTTTTGTCATTCATCTTGACAGCGTAGACACCAATCCCTGAGGGTGCTCTTTCAGGTGGTAGCCCTATTAACAGTGGTAGTGCAGATCAAAGCACCTTGGAGGAAAGACAATCACCTTACAAGGACTTGGGTAATCTACAGCAAGCAGTTTCACAGCTGGGCATCACAGGGGTGGACCTTGGGGAGTGCGTTAGTTATTCTTTCCGATCTGACATCTGTTTAGCTGACCAGCTTGGTTTGCTCCCTGTTTGAATGAGTCAAGCTTGGCATTGTGGAAGACATAACACATACCTCCTTCCTCCTGTCCTCTTTTTGGAAATCTGTATACAGTCCTGGTGGAGTATGCACAGAAGATGCCACAGGGACACTCTTGCTGCCTACAGTAATTCACATCATTAGCTGAAAACCAGGAACTGACTTGGGTCCCCATCTTGTGCAATTTCACTTCCTGATATCCAGGGTGTGTTTGGGGCTGCGAACAGGTAGCCAGCTTGTCCATTTTGTACTGTTTCAACACAAAACAATCAAGGGAGACTCCTAAATAGGGGCGACCTGATTTGATCTGGGTCCTCCTAGAAACTAGGTTGTGGTCTCTACGCACAACTCCTTTTGCAAGAAATTCTGAGTAGACATAGGAAAGCCACAAGTCTTGGCCTCTACTGACAGCCAGTCAGCTCAGCCACGGAGACTAGAAAGCAAAAGGTCATCCAGATCCATGAAGAGTCAACAGATCTAAGCAAGTCTAACAACTACAGGCCTGGTTAAGAACACTTGTTCCTGTCATCAAGGGCACACAAGGCAGCAATGTGGCTGGAGCATCCCATCTGGTCACCTTTGACTCCTTAGCCCCAATGACCAGGTCCCCATTGACAGCTGGGTCATTTGGAGACAGCTTCCAACACAAGGCCAGAGCAGAGCTTGAAGTCACCCATCTGGAGCCATTGCAAGAGGCCTTCACTGCTTGCCACCAGCCCTCAGTTCTCCACAGCACTGCTTTTAATCTGCAGAGTGGTCACAAGGCTTCCTGCCCAGCTCTACTGCAAAGCCATGCTGACATCCATCATATCTCGCTTGAAAAACAAAGGGTCTAACCCTGCAAAAGCCTCATTCACACAAGGGATCCTAATGGATTTCCCTCCCAGGTGAAGGCTCCTTTCCCACCTAGCTAAGAGACTACAGGCAAGGGGTCAGCCTATCTGCCCCTGCAGTACTGTATAGGCTTAACATTGAACACAAGCAGCTGCATTTACAGAGCAGCAGCAGCAGCCACCAGTGCTAGTCCAGCCCTGCCATGGACACAAAGAAGCCAGTGTTATGCCTAAGGGTGGGGAGGGACATGTCCTACCTCACAGCTTTGGGCATCAAGAGGGGGAAGGAAAAAGCAACATCTTGTGCATGTATTCTCATTGCATTGAGATCTCTAACCCCCCACTCCCCCTTGCTGCCTGCATGGGAAGACACGTCACCTCTGCAGAGTGGAAAATTCCAGCTGTCTCTCTGCTGTGCACTGTCCCGCTCAGGCAGATGCAAGCAGAGAAAGTTTGCATCCAAAACAAGCAGCCTGTATTTGTATTGCTTTTGTCCTCCTGCCCAGCGGTTGGGGTGGGGGTGCTTCTGGAGGGCAAACTGCTGCTGCAGAGCCCCAGCTCTGCCTGGCGCTGTCCCTCTCCCTCTGACATTACCCTTTTACTTTTTTATTTCATGCACCAGGCAATTTTAGACCATTGCGTCTGGGTTGCGATTATGGGAACATTGTTTCCCCAACGCCTTTGCACAACAAGAAATCTTCGCAATTACAACTCTGCTAAGGGGGTTTTATATTCTACCTCCCCACCTTGATAATGAATAGATGTAAAGAGAGATTAGACAGATGCACATACTTTATAGATTGTTTTCTTCTTTAAAATAATAGTATGGCTGGGATTTTTACATATGGCTCAGGGCCCAACCCTTTCCTAATTAACAGTGCCAAAGTGGACTTAGGTACCTGCATGCAACTCTGTTCTCCCCTGCTTGAGGCCTGAAAAAAACAATGAAACACTTCTCCTTTTAGGATGCACTGTTCTTAGCCTTAAGACTACAACACAAAAGCAGTGAGGAGGCAGTGGACCCATCTGCCTTTGGCATTAACAGTTTTTCAGGACTCAAACGGGATGGAATAGGCTGGTACTTAATAGGTGGGAAAAGATCTGGCCCTAACTGGCTGAGAGGAAACACAGCTCCTAAATCACTCATCACTTTCGAAAACCTTTGCCATGATCTGGCTACTGCGGATCTCTTTTGAAAGGTCAGAATACAGTAATAACAAGCTGAAGGGAAAGAGACTGATATAAACACATCCAAAATTAAACCAAAAAAACAACCCAGCCAAACTGTTAGCTTCAGGTAGATTTCTTCCTCGTTCTCATTTCAAAAGAACCTCTTTAACGGGTCTGAAGGGCTGAGTGTAAGCTCATAAACAGTTTGCACTTTTATCTCCCGAGGCAGTCAAACAGAGCTCATGTCACAGAATCCGGCCCTAAATGAGCAAGATGTGTTTGTCTTGCAAGCTGATAGCAGGACCTCATGGTGCTTTATATATACGTGTAACAAAATGTCATTCTGTGCTTCTAAAAGCTTCCAACCTGAGCATTCAGTGAGCGCCAAGGGGTGGATACAACAAACGGATGGAGAGATTGAGGACACGTGAATCACTATGTTCAGTGCACAGTATGAAAAAAATACAGATCTTATAGAAGTAACAAATGGATAAATAATAGTACATAGTAATAGGACAGGGAAGAGCTACTTCTCTGTGCTACTCACAGCATAGGCAGCTCTCTGGATGGCTTATGTTACAAAGTGATAGTTGTGTAACTGAGGTCAGATCCTGAGACTGAAGCAGCCCAAAAAAGGCCTATTTGCATCAGCCAGGGAAGGGCCCACCCGGATTTAATTAAATAAATGCCTGGAACCAGTATCTAAAGCAACACTCCCTGTAAAATCCACTTTTAGCATACTCCCTTGCACTCCTAACACATTACAGGGTTGCTTCAAAGCCCACTGAAGCGATTACAGCAGAAAGCAGTCTGAAGATGGAGGCTGCCTGTTTTTCTACCCTTGGTGTCCTTGGTTTGCTTTTTGCCTGTTACACTCCCCACCTCTTCCTTTAACCCTCCCTTAGACACCAGAGGCTATCATCTTACTTCTCCTAGATCAGTGGCAAATCTCTCCTATAAGTATCAGGGCTGATCCAGACTGAATCCTGTAAAAAATACCTTATCATTTAAATGAAAAAAAAAAGGACTGAAGACAACTGGACATTGGTTTCAGCTGCTTCTAGGCATTGCTAGAATTACAGTAATATTTCTAAGGACAAGCCCACAATGCATCACATAGGCTGTGCATGGGCTGCTCTACAGGTGCGAAAAAAGACTCCTCTGTGCTCCCAAGCTGTGCAGTTCTGGACAGAGGTCCTAACTCCTGCTGGATCCACCAGCCCAGTCTATGCCTGCCCAACTTCTCCCCCTGTACACATATGCAAGGAATGCTTGCCCACCCTTCAACCAAGCCTGCCTGGTCCCAGGAAGCAGCCCCTCCCTAGCTTTGCTACGTGAAGGGTCATCAGCAGAAGCTGCAATGCAAAGACACCTAGGCTAAGTACAGACAGCCAAAAAGCCCAAGGCTGAGTCAATTCAGTCTGTGCAGGTTAGTCTAAATTGCACAGATTAAACTGAAACAGAAGTGAACAGACATTTACCTTTGACTCAGGAAATGCAGCCACATGCCTGAAGTGGCTCAGGCCAGAAGCTCGGGGGTGATAGTCCACAGCTCTCTGGCTGTGCGTTCACTTCCTCTCCCGCTACCCCCTAAAGTTGCTGGGATTTGCAGTCCAGAATTACAGCAATGGGACTCTGCAAGATTGCTCATCACTTCATCTTCCTGTTTCCAGGTGTATCTGGGATTTGTAGCTCACCGTTGCAGCCAGCAGTAAGTGTGAGCACGGGAAGAGGTGTTAAACCCCAACCGGGGTTTTCCAGGGGCAGTCCCCCCCATAGGCTGGGCTGCATCCCCAGCCAGGCTTGCCCCCTTGTCAGCCAGCCCTCACTGCTCCAACTAGGGAGCAGGGGGGTGGGACCAGCCCTGTTCTCTGGAGCAGACAGCCCAGCCCAGCCCTGCCCAGCCTAGGGCTGGAAAGCATGCTGGGATGCTGGGGGACTGTGATTTAACTTGAACCAGGAAGGGGTCTGGGACAGAAGCTTCATAAACCAGTTTGATCCAAATCAGTTAAGTCTGATACTACGTTCAGCAAGATGCATCTTAAACCAGTTTCAGCCATGTTGAAACTGGTTTAAGTACACTGAGCTTCAGTTCTGTTACAGGTTTAAACCAGTTTCTGATCACTTAAATTGGGTTGTGTGTAACTTCTGTCCCTAGCTCTAAGTGTGTATTTAGTGTTGCTTCCACCTTAGTTATGTTACTGACAAATGTGCGGAGCTTAAAGCATTGGGTCAACCAGGCAAACACACTGTGTTTCATCCTGCAGCCTTGACATGCACAAAAAGGTGCTGGGGTCAGTGGGACCACTCAAGGGAGGAAGGCAGGAAGACATGGGGCCTTTGACTGGCTGAGGGCCCCATTCTGCTCTCTGTGGGCCAAACTGGTAGCAGGCTGTGGCCCTGGAGAGATGCCTCCTTTGGGTCAGGAGACAGAGAGGCCTGGGGAACCCTTGCTGCTCTGTCTGTGGACCATTTCAGCTGCTATTTAGCTGATGATCATGTGGCTGGTGCACACTTTGACCACCTCAATGACTTATGCCCCTTGCAGAGCAGTAGGCTGAGCTCTGCTAAAAGGAAAACAGGCTCCTGCCATCCAGGTGACCCTGGCTGGATGTTTGTCCCTCACCCTCTATACAAAGCTAGTTGGACTTACTGAGCAAGAAGCCTTCTCAGAATAGGCTGGCTAGAGAGCTGAAATGTCTCACCTCCACAAAGTCCTCATCCATACAGGTCTGAGGATAACAGCCCACGCCAAGCCAGTGCTGACATTATTCCAGACTGTCATAGCCCTCAGCTGACAGCAGCACATGCAGAGGCTCCTGCTGTGAACTCTTCTGTGGACCCCTGCTCCATGTGGAGTCCCCATGAGACCAGTGAGAGCTCACAAGAGATACAAGGAAGCATGCTAATGTCTCCATTAAGGATCAGCAACCTAAGCCAAGACGTTTGATAAGGAAGTGAACTCAGTGCTGTTCAGCTATTTCCTTTGTTAAAAAGGAAAAAAAAATCACATTTAAACACCTTTCTTTAGAAAAGACTTGAATGCAAATTCTTCCCTAGTCAAATAATCTGGGGTGATTGGCAGGAGTAAACATTGCAAGGGGACAGTGACCAAACTGTAACACATATGGCCTGTTGCAGAGGGGAGTGGAGAACAACCAACCGTAACTGGAACACACACATGCAAACTCCTCTAGGCATCCCAGGAGCCAGGAAGAGTTGAAAGAAAAAAAAAATCAAACAAAGGGAGAGTTATGTCAAATTTTTCTAAGCTTTTGCTGCACAGTGAATCCTCTGAGATCCCTCAGGAGATGTACACATACCAGAGGGATGGAGGCAGTGGTGGAAAAATACAGTGGTGCAAAAGTACTCTTCTTTTCTTCCAACTCTCTCTGCAAAGCAGAAAACCCTCTCTCTGTCTCACTGCCTGCACACTTCCTTAAATGAAAATAAATGCATACAACTTTATGTTAGGGATTTTAAATAGAGAACAGTCTGGATATTAAGAAACCTTTTTCCAACATCAGCTCTGATTCACCATGTGCTGGTAATTCATAGCATGGTTGAGTTATTACTACCATATATGTCCAAAAGGGCAAAATTACAAGTAGAAAGGAGATGCTAATATTTGAGGTACAGGCACTTCAGTGGTAAGCTGTTATGTTGGATTATTCTTGGCTTTTTACATATATAATTAGCCTATGTACACATAGAGGAAAGGAGAGAAAAGGGCGCATGAAAGAAGCAGTTTAGATCCAAAACTGCTGTATTATTTTAAATAGTATCAAGTCTCTCAAGCTATTGGCTTTCAGTCTCACAGACCTGCCTCTACCTATGGCTCCCCCAGCTCCTGCTAAGTACAGAAGCATTTCATTAGCCACTGCTCTCTCAAAGGCAGCACTTCACTCTAAGTTTTGCTTCTTTTCCCCTCCTTCTGGCAGTGTGTGTGTGCAAGTGCCGCCGGGAAAGAGGCACAATGCTCCATTCAGCTCTCCAGTCAAGTACAAGCCAAACACACACACGAGAGAATTCACAGGATCCTGGTGACTGCTGAGGAAAGGTGTTTTACATCCTCTTTCTTTGCTGTAACAGTTACACTCTTTTCAGTTCCCGATGTTTTCCTGGTGAACAAGCTGGGGGCAACATCTAGGTAAGTCTCTGGGTTCTTGGACAGAACTAGGGTGCCGGGTTGCGGATGGAAGTTAACGAGCTTCCCTGACATTCCAGTGAGAGCAGGCGTCTTCCCTGCTTTAAGTCAGACTGCTTTCAAGACTCTTAATGCAGCTCCCCGCACTGGACGTTAGCCCATGTCACACAAGCTGTGTCCTTAGGAACAGCTCAGCAGTCTCTGCTCAGGGAGATCCTGCTATTCAGGAACAGGGAACGCTGCTGGCACGGCAGGGCCACACTGGGGTTGGGAAGGCCTGGGACTGGAATCTGTGACATTTGTTGCCATTGAGAGGGG
>NW_017729022.1:60244824-60257433 GCF_001723915.1 Gavialis gangeticus
GGGGGGGGGGGGTGGATCAGGAAGGAAGAGCACTGGATGCTGCTGCTCAGCCTTGAGGTATCACAGGGCTGGGAGGAGCCCAGGGCTGGAACAGCAGTAGTGTGGTAGGGCAGGTATGTGCCTTGATGGAGAAATGGGTGAGACCCTCCTGGACTAGACCAGCAGGTCATCCTGGAGGGTGGTATCTGCAGAGGACTGGGATACAGCACGTCAGCAGCACAGTTCATTACCAGAACAGCAGATGGAAAACTGGCACTGATCTGGCTATGGAAACTTGCCTGTCCATGTGAGGTTCACCTTCTCTGCGTGAGCAGTGTGGGGAGCCCTGGTGTAGATGTGAACATGGGCATTTATATTCTCACCCCCTTGTGAGATTTCCCTCCCGCACAGCTCCAGACCCTTCCATACAGACTTTTGCCACTCTCCAGTGACCAGGGTCCATTCAAAAGGACCCTAGTACTGCTGCCGGTGCATTGTTTCCTGGCACCCTAATATGCTCAAACAGTGGCTGAAGTTTACAGCACAGGGCACGCCACCCCCAGTGTGCTCAGAGCATGTTCACTGCCTCACAAGGCCTGGGCTGCTTTCTGGTCTGGGCAATACAGGCTATGAGCCAAGGAAGGACAGGCATAGGCTTAAGACACTGCTCACATGCTTAAAGCTATGTCCACAACTAAGTGCCCTGCTGGACTGAGGCTTCGGTTAAACTGAGCTTGATGTGAAAGATAAACATGCTGCTGGAGGTGCTGTCTTTCAGAGAAGATGCGAGTCCATGGTCCTGACCACTTTTGGTGACTGAAGCACTCGCAGTGCTTTGTGCCAGAGCAGACAGATCAACCTCAAGGCTGTGCCCAAATCTCTATGTGGATTGTTACATCCTGTAATAACTTCAGCTTCACTTTGCAGTTTCACACAGGCACTTTCCCTATGCCTGGTCCCTCCTTCTCCCAAACTGCGCAATCCATACAACTTCCACAGCGATGCCTATGGACGTTGCCTGCAGGGCATTTGTGATCTAGGGAGCGGAGATGTGCTGTCAAAATGCCTAGTGCTGTCTAACCGGGGCATCTCTTTCCTCTCTCTCACACTTAGCTGCTTTCCAGAATGAGGGGCTCCCTGGGCCTTCTCCTGGTGTCAACCCTCTTCTCACTCAGGAGAGTGGCTACCGAGCGCTGCCCGCAAATCTGCCTTTGTGATAACATCAAGCACCATGTCATGTGTCTGAACAAGAACCTCACGGAGGTGCCCGTCACCATCCCACAGGTCAGTCACTAGCTGAGACAGCAGGAGAATGGAAGGGACTGAGAGGCAGACACAACACAATGTGCCCTTACACGCATCTTCCACATTTGCCACCACTGATTCTACATCCTCCACTGATCCTGCCACCACTGGTCCTGCATATTCCTCTGCCCCCGGAGTGACCAGGTGGCCTGTACAAGCCTCTTCTTCCATGGCATTTTGGTGCAAAGGAGAGGGAAAGTGGAAGAGGGCACAGATGGTAAACATCAGGGCTTACACTGTCCAGATGTTTGTGAAGGCCTTGGAATGCCCTGAACATGAAAGTCTGAAGGGGTTTTAGATCCACCAACAGGGCTCTTTAAAAGATGAGTGGGTTGATTCAAGTTCAGTTATTTGATCAAAGCAACAGAACAATTAATCTGATCAAGGCAATATATATACATATATATATATTCTGTGCAGTTTGCTGTCATTTGGTTTACAGCTGAAGCAGAGTCACACTGTGAAATAACCCAGGAAAACTCAGGCAGCTGCAGGAAGTGGTGTTGGGAACTCAGCAGGAAGCGATCTTGCATCAGTGCCAACCTTACTCTCATACACTATGCTAGAGACTACAACAATGCAATCTGTAAGATCCCTGTGGAAGCACAAACACAGCTTCATTCAAGAGGCTGGAGATTAGAGGGCTTTCTTCCAGGTACTGACTAGGCATGAGATCTAGTGAGACTGGAGATCACAGTAATATTGGGGCAGGGAGGACTGGGGCAACCAGTCATGTTGTTACAGAAAGAGCAAGAGGTTGTGGGTTCCTTTTTCAGTAACTACAGCTTGTCTCCTCAACAGATCACCAAAAAGCTGGATCTCCGGGGCAACAATATAAAAGTCATCCCTGGGGGAACATTCCTCCCGATCCCATACCTCACTCACTTAAACATGCAGCGATGCCAGGTTGAGAGAATTGAGGAGGGCGCTTTCAGGGGACTTGGGCGGCTGGCCTACCTCAACCTAGCTTCCAACAACATAGCCTTTATCTACCAGGAGTCCCTGGATGGCCTGTCCTCTCTCCAGAAGCTTATTCTGGAAAAGAATCGCCTTGAAGAAATACAGCCGGGGGCTTTCAGCCAACTGGGCTTCCTCAATTTCCTCAACCTTGGTGAGAACTTCCTCGTCTACCTGCCCGATATGGTCTTCCAGGGCCTGCAGGCGATCAAGTGGCTCCGCTTGTCCCATAATGCACTGCATGTCATCGCCAATGAGGCCTTTGCGGGGTTGCCTACCCTGAGGAGGCTGAGCTTGGACCACAATGAGCTACAGTCCCTGCCCACTGAGGCCTTGTCAAGGCTGTCAGGTACATCACGGCTGGATCTGGGACACAACCCCATCACTTATGTCAGCGAGGAGGCCATTGCAATGGGTGCCCTGAGGGAGCTGTTCTTGGACAACATGGCCCTACAGGATGTCTCATACAAAGCCTTTGTGAAGAGCCCCCACTTGCACACACTTGACCTCCACAACAACCAGCTGCAGGTGCTGCAGCCTCTGACCGACATGGCCCATTTGAAGAAAATCAACTTAACAGGGAACCCTGTGGTTTGCTCTTGCTACATGCGCCCCTTCAAGGAGTGGATGGAGAAAGTGAGAGTCCAGGCTGATGCTATCTGTGCAGACCCCCGCACCTTCAGGGGAGAGCACCTGGAGTCACTGAGACCTGTCAATATGAAATGTGGTGGCCATCCCCCAGAAGCAGAGCAGCTCCCCACCTCTACTCCTCCCACAAGGGAGCCAGAGGAAGTTGCCAAGAAGAAATGCCCAGAAGCCTGTGCCTGCTCGCCTGATTTCCAGCACAGTAACTGTGACAACAAGGGCCTCCAGAAGATCCCTAAGGGGTTCCCTGGCAACACCCAGCTCCTGGACCTACGCCGAAATGAGTTCCACGCCATACCCAAGGCCTCCTTCCCTGGCTTGAAGAACCTGGTCTCGCTCCACCTGCAAAGCTGCAAGATTGCGAAGCTGCAGCCTGGTGCCCTTCAGGGCTTAAAGAAGTTGGTCTACCTCTACCTGTCCAACAATGACATCTCAGCCATTGAGGCTGCTGCTTTTGAAGGGGCTCCCCAGCTCGCCTACCTGTACCTGGACCACAACAGGTTCACTCAGGTGCCCAGGGGGACCTTCAGCCGCTTGCCCAACCTCATTTCCCTGCACTTGCAGCACAACTCCATCAGCCAGCTGTCAGACAGTGACCTGGCTGGAGCAAAGCAGCTGCGCTGGCTCTACCTCACCGGGAACAGCATCTCTCAGGTGTCCCCCACAGCCTTGGGCCCCGCCAAGATGCTGGAGAAGCTGCACCTGGATGAGAACCTGTTAGAGGATGTGCCCACAAGATCCCTCCAGGGTTTGTCTGCCCTTAGGGAGCTGAAGTTGTCCAAGAATCCCATCAAGTATATTGGGGATGGAGCCTTCCTCCCAGTGGCAAGGTCCCTGCAGCACCTTTTCCTGGATGATATGGGTCTAGAACAGGTGTGCAAGAGAGCGAGCGTGAGCTGGACAGGTTCCCCAGGTTTATAAAGCTGAATCCTAATGTAGATGTCACTATTGGTGTCCCTCCCCTCCCCTTGATAGAGCTGTTCTCTGCAGCACATGCTAGCATTTTCTCCAGAAGGGGTTTCCACCCAAGTGAATGGCCCCAATAATCCAAATTCTAGCACTACCCTGAGGAGAAACCATCCCACAGCCTAGGAGACCTCATTGGGAGGAAACAGATCCTACTCATTAGCCTAAATTTCAGCTTCATCCCATTTCTCCTGTTAACATGATCTTAAACGACTCTCCTCAGCAGCTCTCATCCCTCCTTACACCTTTCACGGATATCCCATCCTCTGCTACTCATTGTCTACTTCATTTCTTTAATTTTCTCTCATTAAAAGCCTTGGTCCAAAGCCCATCAAAATGAAAGGCACCAACCTGGGTGGGGTAGCAGACATTTGATAACTCCTGTTGATTGTGCTCTAAACCCGTCTCTTGAGGGCCCTAATAGCTGATGTTTGTATTCCCTCTGATTTGTCACTATTTTTTTCTTAACATCAGGACTTATTCAAATGGCTTTCCCTCTGCTTTTAAGCCGATTTTCTCCTTCCCCTCAAAACACCGCAGATTGCCACAGTATTTCTGTCAGGCATCTTGACTCAGTAAGGCTACTCAAAAAGCCTAACTTTCTCCTTCCCCAGTATTGCTCAGACCTGGGAAAAAATAGATCCAAGTTTGGGTCTGGGGAGATCGCTGTGCTAATACACAACCCTGGAGTGAGGCTGGTCACTTTTACTCTTCGAACAAGACCTGGTGCTGGAGCCTAGAGCTTCTCTCAGCAGCAGAGAGGAAAGGGATAGCTTCCCCGAGAGGATGCTGCCTGGAGGTTAGCCAGACGGTGGGACAAGGTGGTTTAGACAGGGATGATCTTGCCTTGAGCAGGGGGATTGGACTAGATGTCCGTTTTGAGCTCTGTTTTACTATGTCTCCATGATTCCTTCTCTTCCAAGGAGGTTTATCTGGACCCTAGGATCACCAAAATATGACCCAAGTTGGGTACATAAATTAAGAGGTCTTGTTGTTTTTTCTTCACATGAATCCCATGTTCAGCTACTTGCAGCTAAGTCCACCCCGCCTCCCCCTGAATCCTCTGCATTGTCTTTCAAAGCCCATCAGCAGAAGTGTCACAAATGGTCACTGAGGGGCTCCTGAAACTTGGGGAAGGATCTGGGTTGGAGGAATTGGGCCAGTCTTCCTAATCAGACAAGCAGAGATGGGAAATTATAGTAGGTACCCCCCCATCTCCCCCTCAAAACCCAGAGACTGACATTCTCTGACACAGAAATTAATCTAAAATGAGGAATCCAACCCAAACGATCCTTCAGGTGGAAACCACACATGCAGCCTGGGCCCAGGAAATCACTTACACACACAAGTAGTGCTCTTGAAAGTGGGAGAGAGAACCCTCCTTCTTTCACAGCTCTAAAAAAATCTTTGCTTTTTTATGCAGAGATGCAATGAGCTGCTGCACTTCCTGCATTTCAAATTATATCGCCACACTGAATTTCCTGCTGAGTAGTACTGAGACAAGGGCAGCTCTTCACTGATACTGTCATTAGTCCCACTCATGGTTGTGGAAACCTGGAAACAGCAGGGAGGTGTTTAAACGACCCAAAATAAGAACATGTATGCTGATATTTCATTCTGTAACCCAGTGGTTCTCAACTTCTGCAGACTCAAGGCACCCACTCATCAGACTTGGGGCACCCTCCATAAACAGTTTTGACTTGAGCGGCACCTCATTAAAAAAACAAATATATTAGTTACGGTGCTTACCTCCTTGCAGAGGGGGCAGATAGTGGGAGCTGGGAATGGCTAGGCAGGGAGAGCCAGAGCCTGCTTTGATCTGCTTACCTCCTCACACTTCCCATGGCATCTTTCAAAGGATCTCACAGCCCTAGCACCTTGGTTGCCAATCACTGCCCTAACCTGTCTGAATTATCCACTGCTCTTTCCTATTAGCTCATCAGCCCCACCTCTTCATTTGCAGATTTCCTCTGGTGCCTTTGCCGGCATCGGTTCCAAGATGAAGAGTCTTTACCTGGAGAACAACAAGATGTACACTGTGCCTGATTTGCGCAGCTTCACAGGGCTAGAGGTCATCAACCTGAGGAACATACCTTTCTCCTGTGACTGTCAGCTCTTCCTGCTGCATAGGTGAGTGGAAGCATGTTGGCAAAACAACCGGACAGATCAGAAAACACCCTCTTTTGTCCGACTGCCTAGCTCTTCCCCATTCCCAATGGCTCAATGCTTCTAAGGGAAGTGTCAAAAACACACCCCAAAAAAATGGCTGCAGGACTGGCACAACATGAGAATGATACATCTAGTACCATGTCCAGAAGCCTTTGACTCCCCAGCCAGCATGTCCAGGGACCCATTCACAGCTGGGCCGACTGGGGGTGGATTTGGCATGAATCCAGGCTGAGGCTCAGACTTCTGCCTCTGAAGCCATCCATATGGAGATCATAAAACCATAGAAAATGAGAGTTGGAAAAGATGTCAGGAGGACATCTAATCTAACTCCCAGCTCAAAGCAGGACCAGCCCCAGCCCCAGCTATCTCATCCCAAACAAGGCTTTGTCTAGCCAGGTCTTAAAAACCTCCAAGGATGCAGATTCCAGTGCTTTACTACCTTCCTAGTGAGAAAGTTCTTCCTGTTTTCTAACCTAAACCTCCCTTGCTGTAACTTGAGACCGTCGCTCCTTTTTCTGTCATCTGCCACCACTGAGAACAGTCCAGCTCCATCCTCTTTCCAACTCCCCTTCAGGTAGCTGAAGGCTGCTGTTAAATCCCTGCTCAATCTTCTCTTCTCCACACTAAATAAGCCCAGTTCCCTCAGCCTGTCCTCATAAATCATGTGCCCCAGCCCCCGAACCATTTTCACTGCCCTCTGCTGGACTCTCTCCAATTTGCCCACATCCTTTCTGTAGTGGGGGCCCAAAACTGAACACAGTACTCCAGATGTGGCCTCACCAGTGCTGATTAGAGGAAGAATCGCTTCCCTCGATCTGCTGGCAATGCTCTGCTCTTACGAATGCAGCCCAGTATGAGATGCCTTAACCATGCTGCCACCATGCCCCTAAATGCACAATGCACCTGCATTAAGTTGTAAAGTTGTCATCTACTGCTTCCTACTGTCTCTCCCAGAGGTGTCAAACACCCTGTGCCCTGGGCAGGATCTGGAACATGAGGCTCCTCACAGGCCAGCTCCATAGGGCAGGAGGTGTTGGCAGACCAAGCAGCCGTAGAGCGAGTGGGGCTCTGTCAGCACAGCCCTTGCTTGCCTGCCTACTGTCAGTACCCAAGTCCAAGGGGATCCTGGGTTCTGTGGCGGGCCCTGCCCTCTACTAGCCACACCATCAAATACCCTGGCCCAGCAATAGCCTGGAGGGCCCTATGGAATGGCTTTACAGGCTGAATCCAACCTGGGGGCCATATGTTTGATACCCCTGCGCTACACTAAAGAGTTGACTTTTGAGGATGCTGTAATGTACCCAGTGACATGAGTTGTCCTCATCCCAGGGATAGGTGGCAGGGGTCCCCAGGGTTGTGAATGCAGCATGCACTGAGGATTTTGTTTTCCCTGTTCCCTTTTCCACCTCTGCTCCCCCCCAATCCCATTCTCAGGTGGATTAGCAAACTCAATTTGCGTGTGGGAGCCACCTGCGGGTCCCCAGCCGAAGTCCGTGGGCAGAAGGTGAAATTTTCTGCCGCCTTCAAGACCTGCCCAGGCTGGGGAACACAGAAAACCAAACGGGCCCGTCCAGAGAAGGTCAAGGTCAAAGGAGGAAGAAATCCCAGCAAGAAGCAGAGAGCTGGAAAGGCACAAGACAGAGGCCTCAAAAGGAGCAAAGCCTAAAGAAGACGCATCGGGCAGAGCAACCTCCATTGGCAGGCAGTGACTGAGGAGTCAGCTACTAGGAAGCAGCTTAGTGAGAGAGATGCTTCAATGGGCTTTTATCCGTGCAGTGATATGTGCATTGCAAAGGGAAGTGAGATCCCCTTCCCTGCCCTGCTGAGATTGGGGCCTGGGTGTTGGGTGGGGTGGGGAGGAAAAGTCTAAAAAAAAAAAGAATTGCATGGAGGGAGGGAAAAAAGCAGAAGTGAGGGCTCCCTCCGTCGGAGGCCCTGAGCAGTAACAGCCCTGCAGTGCTTTTCTTGAGTGCAGCAGCTAAAATATAACTTTATATAAAATATAAATCATAGACTCATAGAAAATGAGGGTTGAAGCGACGTCAGCAAGTCATCTAGTCCAACCCCCTGCTCAAAGCAGGACCAGCCCCATCTATCTCATCCCAACCAAAGCTTTGTCTACCTGGGTCTTTAAAACCTTCAACGATGGAGATCCCACCACCTCTCTGGGTAGCCTGGTCTAGTGCTTTACTACCCTCCTGGTGAGAGCTTTTCGTAATATCTAACCTAAACTTCACTTGCTGCAACTTGAGCCCATTGCTCCTTGTTCTGTCATCTGCCACCACTGAGAACAGTTTAGCTCTATCCTCTTTGGATCCCCCCTTGAAGGCTGTTATTAAATCCCCTCTCAGTCTTCTCTTCTTCAGATTAAACAAGCCCAGTTCCCTCAGCCTTGCCTCGTATGTCCTGTTCCCCAGCCCTCTAACCATTTTTGTTGCCCTTCACTGGATCACTGCATTTTGTTCTCTAAGCTCCTCTCAGTTTCAGCTGGACGACACTGCTCTTCTCTTGCCTTCCAGTGCTGGGTAGAGCAGCGTGATGCATTGTTCTGTTTTATACCAGAGGTGGCTGATTTCAGTAATGGGGGAACCATCTGCTCTCTATAGCCAGAGGTCCTGGTGCTTGGTGATCTCATGCCATTTTGCTGTGGAATCCATCTGCAGAATCTGACCCTTTAAAAAAATGCCAAGAAGGCTAGAAATGTACTGAGCAGTTAACACTGAAACCCATGTTACCAGGATGGTACTGACTTCCTGAGTCTGCAGAAAGTCTCAAACAATAGCTTGGTGGGGCTATTGTTACACCCCCATCTCAGTGGCATGTTACATCCCAAACCTCAAGGTCTAGCCAGATATCAGATGAACAATTTCACTGTCAATAACTTTAGAAGACAAACCCAGGGTAGGGCTTATCTCATCATCCCCCAACTGATGACCCAAACTCCAACTTCTACCCTGTAGTTATGCATCACTCATCCCAACACCTGCAGCAAAATGAACATCTGGAGCAGCATAAGCTACATTGGGCTTAATAGTAAAATGAACCACAAAAAGGGAGTGCTGCACTAAATGCAGGATGGGGGGTTTTTGCATTGAATTAAACGAAGCCCTTTAGTATTTGTTGTTTTAAACCAGGGTCTGAAGAATCCCCAGAACCCAGGGGACAATGTGGCAGTATTCAGGATCAGTTTTTAACATGCTGCATGGTGCCTTGCTTGTACAAACAGATGCTAAAGCATGCCCTCAAAAGAGGAAAGGCTCTTTATACAATCTATGTTCTGTTGCAGAAGATCGATTTATACATATTATTGCTGAACCTTTATAAGTCCGGCTGTAGTTTGATTTATCCAGGTCCTTCTATTTGGAAACACATTTAGTGAGAGAAAGAGAGAAAGACACTTTAAGGACTGGTGCTGTCGCTCGTTTCCTGTTAGCATGTCTGTCACCCATAATGCTCTGCAATGCTTAGGTTAGCATCGCATTCCATGAACTGATTCAGTACCTAGAGCTAGATCTTTACCTGATTTATATTTGAGGATAGGCTGGTGATCCAGGCCGACCTTTGATAGGCTTTAAGGTGGGCAGAGAAAACCATAAGGCATTCGATACACAGAAATGCAAGGTGCTCCACCTTGGGGAAAAAACCCTGCATCGCACTTACAGGCTTGGCAGTGCTACACTCATTAGCACCATGACCGGAAGAGACTTGGGGGTCGTGACTGACCACGAGATGAACATGAGACACCAATGCAATAGCACAGCTGGCAAAGCGAACAAAACTGGCTTGCATCTACTGGTGCATCTTGCGCGAGACCCAGGATGTCATCCTCTTGCTGTACTCAGCCTTGGTGAGGCCAGTTGGAGTACTGCATCCAATTCTGGACTCCACAATTTAGGAAGGACATGGAGAAGCTTGAAAGAGTCCAGAGGAGAGCCACGCGCATAATCAGAGGGCAAGAGAACAGGTCTTATGAAGAGAGGCTGCAAGCTATGGGACTCTTCAGCTTGGAAAAGCGCAGGCTCAGGGATGACTTGGTGGCTGCCTATAAATATATAAGGGCTGTGTATCAGGATCTGGGGGAACGCCTGTTCACCAGAGCACCCCAAGGAATGACAAGGTCCAATGGTCACAAACTCCTGCAAGACCGTTTTAGGCTGGACATAAAGGAAAAACTTTTCTACTGTCCAAGCCCCCAAGGCCTGGAACAGACTCCCTCTCCTCCCCCCTCCCCCAGGCAGTGAAAGCACCTACTCTGGACACTTTTAAGAAACATTTGGATGCTTAACTTGCTAGGATCATTTGACCCTAGCTGACTTCCTGCCCCTTAGGCAGGGGGCTGGGCCCGATGATCATACAAGGTCCCTTCCAGCCCTAATGTCTATGAAATCTATTAAATCTATGCTGGCATAGTGTAGGTACACTGATGTCAGGACAACTGACTTAGCTTAGCTGTCAACCAGGGATGTCAAAGAGCCAGACCGTAGGCCAGATCCAGACCATTGGGTCTTGTCATCTAGCCCATGGTGCTGCCTGTAGGTCTTGGACAGTCCCCACATGGTGTATGTGATGCATGCTGGATGGGCTCCACATGCTGCATGCAGTGCGTAGGACTAGGGTGGAAGCACAGGGCACAACACACAGGGTCTGGCAAGGTGTGCACTGCATACAGTGCATGGGGCTTTGAGGGGGCACATGCTGTGTATGGAGCTCAAGGCCAGTGCCAGACGAGCCCTGCGTGCTGGATCATCTGTGGGCCTGATCTGGCCCATGACCCAGCCCCACTCCATTCATTTGGCCCTCAGGGCCTCATGGGTTTGACACATCTGTTTGAGGCTGCTCTCATACAGGTCTACGGGGGCCTACACTTCCTTAGTTGTCTATTTGCCCTTCTCAGTGCCAGAACCCCAGGATGTCTCTGGCAGGCAGGGAAGAAGCAGAGGTGTCTGGTGTCTGTATAAGTGCACAGAGGCTGGTGGGGGAGGAGGCTCCATCCGCTAGTTTGCTTAGGGCAGCACAATGCCTACAGCCAGCACTACACACACTGATTGAAGTGCAGAAAATTGACAGGAAAAGGCTATCTAGGCCTCTGAAAAGCCTGCTCCCTGCAGTAACCCAGGCTGTGCATGCTTCCTCTATTACCACACCTGGGCAGCAAGGCCTGGTGTTGTATTCCCAGAACATCCATCACAGCCTTTTTGCTAGCGCAGAGTCTTTCTTAATCCCTGCTAAGACACTGCACAGACTACTGTCTAGGAGAAAAATCAAACCTAGAAGACGTAAGAATTTCAGACCTCTACAGCCCCAACAAACCATCATCTATCAATTGCGATTAACCATTACCGTAAGACAGGTGGGTGTTTGAACACAGCGTTGCTAATAAAGCACGTGCGCTGTGACTGGCACCCTCCAACTGTGTCATGCGGAGAAACAAATGCTGAGATGGAGGGTGGAAGATGTGTTAGCTGCACCCAAAATCCCTGTCTGGACTAGGGCTCACATATGACCTGCCTGTCTGATCTATACAAAGCTATATATAAATCGGGAGGTGGGGTCCTGCCATTCCAACCACTACTTCCTACATCTGATGCTAACCAGCCAGTGCCTGGGGTCACACAGTGCACCAAACACTAATAAACCAACATGTCCCAAAGACAGAGTCTCAAAGCCACATGTCAGGACATTAAGCAGACCTGAAAAGCCCCTTGAGCCAATATCCTCTGCCATCCTGAGTCTTGCATCAGATACTTGAATTGCCTGAGAGGCAGCACCATTCTGAACTGAATCACCCACACCTTCGTGGGAGTGAACCTGAAACCATTTTTGAAAATACCACCTGTTCCTCACAATGTGCTCCCCATTTATGCCTCACTTCGGAAACTGAATTGGCTAATTTCACTTTCCGTCAAGAATCTCCTCCTGCACTAGCTCAGCCACTTTTGGATCTAGGCTTCCCTATCCTTCGGGGAAATGAAGAACACTCTTGTAAAGAAAAGAAGTCTATATTCAAATCGGGAAGAATTGCCAGGGAAACCCACTCTGGTATCAGGCATGACTGGGGTTGTGGGAGATAAAATCTGTTGACTTCAAGAAAACACTGTCCAAAAGAAAGAGCCAGAGACCCTGGGAAAAAGAGGTGATTCTATAAAAGAAGACACCCATAAAACTCCTACTATCACATGTGGGCATTAGCTTCGGGAGGGAGAGTGGCTGCCTAGCACTACAGCCTTGAACCAAGAGGGGCCAGGCACTGCAGATAAGGCAAAGATCACGGGCCCTTCCCAGGCTCATTCCACCCTAAGCTGGGGCTGGGGCATGCCACATCCATCTTTCAGGGCTTGAGTTGAGATGGGGCTGATTTCAGAGGCAGCAGTTTTGCTAGAAAGGCTGAAGACGGGCCAGCCCTCCTCTGCCCCATTCTAGGATCTGCAACTTGTTCTCCTGAGATCTTCCAGACAAGCCAAGATGGGTGCAAGTGAGGGCTACGTGACAACTCTGGACTCAGCCACACACTCCTGATTTGCTCCACACACAGACTATCTGCCCTGGCTCTCTCTCTCTGCCTTTTCTGGACTACAGCTGCACCCCCCC
>NW_017729022.1:60257679-60261219 GCF_001723915.1 Gavialis gangeticus
CTCTCTGCCTTTTCTGGACTACAGCTGCACCCCCCCGCCCCCCCGCAAGACCAAGAGACAAGCCTTGCACCTTCCACTCAGTCTTTATTTACAGACCATTCCAGTACATTTCACTGGTAAAATTTACATGAGGATTGTTAAAAAAATAGCAGTGATACACTAGGATTGTGCGCCTTAGAGGAGGGGGAACAAAGGCAAAAGTAAATCATCTGCTCTCTTTTTCTGGACCTGGGAACTGTGTAACTCTTGTCATGGCAGGAAGCAGATTAATTTCTGAGTGGCATCAGAAGGGATTTTTCCTCTTGCAACTTGGTTTCTATTTGCTGAATTCTCCCCCTTCCCCTTGTGCTCTCTGACGCCCTCTTGGATTCTGTGCCCACATTACAAAGAGGGACACACACAAGAGCACATAGGGCATGCTCACAGAGTGACAGCAGCCATCTTCCTGACTGACTTGTTCCCCCTGAAGCTGCACATAGTGGTTGAAGTTCTGTAGTCCCAGCACTTCTTGGATTTTGGGTCACAAGCTCCATAGACACAAGACTGAAAGACTAAGTCAGTCCCCAGTGCAGCAGAGGCCCCTTTCCCTCCCTAAATGGGCTCGAAACAAATAATGGTGGGGAGCTAAGAGGAGTTCCCTGGCTCAGAAATTTACCCTCCGATCCACAGATGTGCAGCAGCAGCAGCAATAGCAGCAAGAGCAGCCATGTTCCTTTCCAAGTCCAGCACTTTTTTCCTGGAACCCATTACCAGGGTTTAAAAAAGACAAAGGTGAAGATGGAGCTGGCCTGTGTCAACGATTCTTCTTCTGCAAGGCCAGGAATGCACTGTCTCTTCTCGTCTCCTGCTCAGCTATGTGGGGGAGCTTCCTTAGGGAGTCACAGTGTAGAGGGCAGGCTGATGCTCAGGGCAAGGAGACCCCACCTGAAGGATCGTGGGTTAATCCATAACCTCTTCCTTGATGCTGCTTATCGGAATGGGAAGCTCTGAGGAGTCTAACTCCATCACTGAGGGCTCGACTGTTTCTTCTTTCACTTGCACGGCAATAACTAGTGAAGAGAGAAAAGAAACCAATCAATCAACCCCCCGAGGCCCCAGCAGCAGGGAGCACCAGCAGCCCCACAGGGCCCCACCTTGGTCAGACAAACACCTGGGACATAAGCACATGGGACTAATGGACAAGGCCCAGACTGGAGGGCACAAAGTGGCTCCTCTCACTGGCAGCTTCAGCAGCCATCAAGGAAGGGCTGAGACAGACAGAGACCTTCTGTCTGAGTCCTAGATGCAGAAGTTTTGCTGTCCTTGCACATTCTGTGCCTGTTGTGAACACAGCCGGTCCAAGGGGAATTGACACTCTAGGAGAACTGTGTACCTCAGTGCCCCCACAACTCCCAGTACAGATGAAAGGTAGGAGTTGCAATTCTAGTGCTTTTTCCTCTGAGAGTTCTTCAGAGGTCTTTCTCCCCTTACCAAACCAAAGGTCTTAGACCAAGGTAGAGCCATAGCTGGTCAGGGTTGTTATTTAGAATAATGTTTCTGTTATTTTGTTCTGCATATAATTTTGGCGCCCCCCAAATTGGCCATGGCTGTGAACTCAGTAGAGGACCCCTCTCTCTGTCACACACATGCGTGCGCATGTGCGCGCGCGCATACACACACACACACACACACACACACACACGTTTCACTCTCTGAGAGCTGCAGGTCTTGATGAGGGTCCCAGCAATAAGAAGCATGACCCATAGAGCTGCTGATAGCCAACAGCAAGAGGCAGCTCACTGTGAAGGACCCAAGCTCACCCTCTGCTATTGCTACCACAGGAGCAACGCAAAGCCCCAAAACCTTCTCTGGGGAAGAGGAGATTTTGTCTGTCCTGCACTCTCTTGCAGCCCACAACTCCTTGTGGAGGGAAGAGGAGGCAGAAACATTGTGAGGGACAGGTCATGGGGGTGCTAGCAGTTCCTGGCATGCATGCAAGGGGCAGCAAGGCATAGCTACCCCCTCTCCTTACTCTCATCGGGTGCTGGCTCCAGGGAGGTCTTGTTTGCAGCTTTTGCTTCGCGCTTTGCCTTTGGGCCGACAGGTTTCTTGGTTGTCTGCTTGAGCGAGCGGGTTTTGGCAGCCATCTTTTTTCCTTAACGAGGAGAAACAGGCTGTTGGGAAAGACCTGCCATCTTACTGGAGCTGCTAACTGTCCTCTTTCACCGACAAACGCAGGACAAAGACAAGCATTCTCAGCCAGCAAGCTGTTTTTTAATGAGCTAAGAGGGGGATGGCATTCACCCCCAATCAGACAGTCCTGAGACACTGGTAGCAGTCAGGCAGCTGACGTATCTTTCTTTGGGCTGGCCAAAGCCCCAGGGAGGCACCCAGTCCAAAAGAGGGGGGTGGACAGTGCACTGTTCCCATCATCCTAAATACAGAGCACTTCATTTTCTTGCACATGAAGGCTCGGATTCAGCAAAGCACTTAAGCACATGCTTCGCTTATACGAACAGGCTTGCTGAAGCCACTTCAGTGCTTTGCTTAATGGCCCGGGCCTTGCTCCTCACATATGGGCAAGACTGCTCCTGTACATGGTGGCATCTGTATAATTTTTCTGTTTTTAGGTATGATATCATGGCCTGCAAATCCTTGGGGACGAGGCCTGTCAGGCACTACATGTTAGGACAGCACATAGCACAATGAAGCCTGAGTTGCGGCTCTTAGGCACTAACAAACATGGGAGATGGTGATGGTCTCATCTCACTGCTTCCCAATGGTCACCCGCAACATGCCCTTTCTTTCCAATACCAACCAGAAAAGAAACATAACCCTGACTGACTTCCAGTTACCTGAACTGGGCCAGGCATGCAGTTTCCCCATCATGCTGATGGACAAAAGGGAAGCTGCATCTTGTCAAAGAAACACGTCAGCCCCACAGGAAAGCTGGGGAATGTTCTCAGGGGCTGAAAGTTTCTGTTTGGACTGCAGCTAATCAGCACAGATGGGGAACCAGAGTATGGGCTAGGACCCTCCCTACACGGTGCCTGGAGCTCTCCGCAGCCAGGGAAGCATGGGGGAATGCAAGCTGGAATGATGGCAGCTGCATTGCCACACACCATGGACTAGCTGCAACTGCAGCAACAGGCCTCTTGGTCCAGCCTACTGTGAAGTGCACACAGTGGGGAAAGGGCCCTCCCACAGAGGAAAAGGAAGGGGTGCTGTGAAGAAGGGGCTAATCTAAGTCACTTACTCTTCTTCCCATAGGGTTTTTTTCTCTTCTTTGGCACCTCCTTGGTTTTCACAGGGGTTGTGGGCTCTGTCATTGAGATAAGAGAGGAATGAGGGCTGGGTTCCAGAACCAGCAGGTAACATGGACAGGCCAATGCAAGTGAAACAAGAGACATATCCACCAGCCTGCCACAAAAGCCAAGAGAATGGAGCACTGCTCCTGTGTGTATCATGGGGAGAACCTGGGGGAAGAGCCCCTAAGCTTGGCAGGATGGGGCACAGAGGGAGAAGGGTACTGGAACTTCAGGGATGAGGCCTGCAGTTCCA
>NW_017729022.1:60266219-60278861 GCF_001723915.1 Gavialis gangeticus
TTCTCTTCTTTGGCACCTCCTTGGTTTTCACAGGGGTTGTGGGCTCTGTCATTGAGATAAGAGAGGAATGAGGGCTGGGTTCCAGAACCAGCAGGTAACATGGACAGGCCAATGCAAGTGAAACAAGAGACATATCCACCAGCCTGCCACAAAAGCCAAGAGAATGGAGCACTGCTCCTGTGTGTATCATGGGGAGAACCTGGGGGAAGAGCCCCTAAGCTTGGCAGGATGGGGCACAGAGGGAGAAGGGTACTGGAACTTCAGGGATGAGGCCTGCAGTTGCAAGACAGCAGAAAGGGATCTAAGGGGTAGGAGCAGTGGGTACTGCTAGTCCAGAGAGGAGCAGCACCCTTGTATGAGGCTTGTTCTAATCCTATGAGGAAATCAGGAAGCTAGTGGGAAAAGGAAGGGATAGAGCCACACCTGCTGGGAGGTGGGAGGCACACTAAGACTGCACCTGAAGGGAGGACAGAGACAGCACAGTAAGAGAGGCACCTGGAAGTGCCTTCAGCAGAAAAATTCTCCATTGGTTGCTGGAGAAATGAGGAGGAGCTTACAATCCATCTCCCACCTGTGGGCCTCTCCTCTCCTCTCCATCACCCAGCCCCCTAGCACTGGGTTCTACGTCAGGCCAGCTAAGACAGGCTGTATGTTAGGCGAGAGGGAAACATGAAGGCCAGGACACAGTAAGGAGATGTTTTCTCCTCCCTCAAGTCACAGGAAAGCAGGAACACACAAAACTGGGGGTCAAAAACAGTTGCCACCAAACACAGCATCTCTGTGGTTATAGTGAAAAACCAGTACTCACTCACCTGCAGCCACAGGAGGCTGGAGCTGGTAGCCTGTCAGCTCACACCAGCCCACAGGATAGATATCTGGTGACTCGCAGTCCACCCACTGGTCATACTCATTGTCCCAGCCATCAAAGTGGATGCTGAGGAGGCGATGGACTACACGCTTGACTGTAGCCACGCAGATGAGTCGTGGCTCCATTAAGTCCACCGCTTCTAGCTTCATGCCTGCTTTGAAGCCATGGTTTGGACAGTCCTGGTCAGAGGGAAAAACCCACCATGAAGGCTTTCAACCCAATCTCAAACTTTAATATGACCCTGCTGCTCCAGTTATGGTACCTGCCTCCAGCTCAGACAGTGGAGACAGGACAGTCCTGCTTGGTCTCTCCCATAACAGAGTTACAAAGTGTGCCTTCACCTACCCAAATATGAACAGGCCCAAATTCCCAGCATAACAAAGCAAACCCAGTTATTTCCCCAGGTAATGTCAACCTGCTTTTCTTGAGGTCATACACTAAGCCAGAGGGTACAGCTCATAACACTGAAGGGTTGTCCAACTACAATTCTAAACCAGGACAGTGACGGGGGCTGAGCGAGGCTGACAGGCAGGTAGGTTCACCC
This sequence comes from Gavialis gangeticus, assembly GCF_001723915.1. Lineage (NCBI taxonomy): Eukaryota > Metazoa > Chordata > Crocodylia > Gavialidae > Gavialis > Gavialis gangeticus. The sequence continues at coordinate 60,267,632 of NW_017729022.1, forward strand.
TTCTGAGACACCACCAAGCTGTTCTGCCAGCATGGAGCAGAGACCATATCTCTACCCCTGTGTTTCAGTACTGGGCGAGAGATCCCTGCAGGCAGAACCTGGGAGTACTAAGGAAACACAAGCACGTGTCATCCATAGATCCTCCTGGCTGCTCCCCAAAGTTTTTGGCCGTTAACAGCCTAGCTCTGAGACACCTAAGCTGCATCTGCTCCTTCCTGTGGGCTGGTGTGAAGCTTGGGCCTCTGCATGGCAACTCTCCCAGGTGGTACTCACCGTGTTGAAGAGCCGTGCTGGCACTGCTCTGGACCTGGTCTTTTCCAGATAACTTTGCCAGTTGAAGGTCTTTGCATCGTACCCTGCAGCAGGAGGAAGAAGGGCTGGTCAGCAGACAGAACAGCTGGGAGATGCATAGTAAGTAGCAACAGTGACTCAACATGGCTTAGGGGCCCTTCCCCTTGCACTCCCAAGGCAGAGCTCAAAGGAAGATGAGTGGAACCATGCAGTTTGACTGAGTGCTGCAGTCTAGCCTCAACCCCCTGCTACTGAGCAGAGGTTGGGAAAAGCATCCAGCCATGCCATACTCTGAGAAACAAGCAAACATGTCCAAGAAAGCCTATGCTGAAGCCAATCAGGCCATTCAGGTCCCCAAGAGGGGATGAGCAAGCTGGAACCTCCTGATTTTGAACCATCCAGGCCATGTCCCCTTACAAAACATGTAGTCAAGAAGTCAGAAGCCTTGCCATGCTCAGGTTTGCACATGGAGGCCAAGGGGCTCAGTCTCACCTTTTGGTGGGGTCAGGTCAACATTGTTCTTCTGACAGAAGTTGGCAGGGAAGATGGCATGTGAGGAAGCGTGGTAACAGAACCAGTCCGAGCCATCTGTGGAGGTAGCCCCATCAATGCTGATCATGAGATACCCATCCAAGAGGACCTGTCGCAGCACAGGGAGGGCAGAGCATGAGAGGGGCAGTTCAGCTTGCTCAAAAGCCTTTGGCTTTGAAAGATCCCCATGAACCCTGCTGCTGGTTTAGGCTGGAACCATGCCCTGGCAGTGAGAGCTGCCTCTGGGGTGTGACAGCCTGTCTTGCTCTTCAAAACAGCACCTAGCTGCAGCATTTTCACTCTCCAGGAGCCGGCATGGCCTCTTGAGGGAGCAGATTCATGTTGCCTCTTATCCAGAGCAGAGCATCTGGGAGAAAGGGCCGCCCTTGCACAAGGCATATGCTGCATTGGCAGAAACCTGTCTGGGAAAGCCAACCTGCAAGCTGCTGCAGGCAGTGGCACAGCCCAGCAGATGCCTATCCGCATCTGTATGTTGCCCCACTGCAGAGTGAGTGCATGAACCCAATTTCCAACCCTGCTGCCTAATCCTCTGAGGGTCCCCACAAAGACTGGGTTATCCTGACCCTTCCCTCCCAGCAAGGGACAGAGAAGAGGCTCCACTGTCCATAGCTTCAGTTAAGTACAGCTAAGCAAGACAGAAGGCTTCACCCCACCCCTTGGCCCAGGTTACCTTGCACACAGTAGCCACGCAGATGTTGCCCAGGTTCAAGGGATCAATGGCCTCCAATTTCATGCCCTCCTCAAACCAGCCACCTTCAGCATAGACAGCTCGCACCTAGAGCAGACCACAGGTACAAAGAAACACCCTGTTGGTTACCACCAGAGCCCAAGGACAAGGGGAGGAGTTTCAAAGCCCTCTGAGAAGCACAGTAGTCCTTTGGCTGGCTAGGGCCCATATCGGGAAGAGAAAGGAAAGGCTGTCCTAGATAAGAAACAAGACATGAAGGGAGGGAGTTGGGGTGACTGAAGAAGAGGGGCAACCACAGTCAGTGGAAGGCAGAGTCCAAAACAAGCAAGGGGGGGAGGGGAGGACAGGGGACAACTGATCCTTGCCTCAGACCCAGAAGCCTCTCAGAGCCAGCACCTCACCTTACCCAGGCTCCTTCAGTCCAACTCAACCTCATGCAAGTCACCACCTCACCATGACTGAGTCCCATGCTGTAACCATTCCCCTCAAAGCAAGGTCCCTGGACATAAGGGCAAGAATACCTCCCACCCTGGCCCCTGCACTAACACAACTCCAAACCCATAGGACTGACTCCATCTTTGAGTTCCTCCGACCATGCCTGCAAGCCAAATCCACTCCATCCCCTTGCACCCCAGCTTCAAGCAAAGCTTTAGGCTCCTAGATCCACTGTTGCCACAGGGCAGAAAAAGCTTGGCATCCATGTGTGACAGAGTCCAACAAGTGGGGCTGACACGTGGGAAGGAAAACCCCACAGGTTGGCAAGCTTTCCTGTGCCCCACCCCACTTTGCCATGGCAGTCTCAGGTGTATGGGCAGGGCTCTCCTACCTTCTTGAAGAGATAGGGGACGGCATCGCAGTATATCTTCCGGAAGGTGGGGTGGTTTGCCATGTCACTGCGCTTTTCTTCTGTCCAGGGACAGAAACAGGAAAGGGGAGAAAAAATGAACCCTCTACACCGATGGAGGTATTCAAGGTGGGGAGGGGGTGGTTTGCCTAAGTGGCTGTCCGTCATCTGCTCAGAGCTCAGCAGCTATTAGAAAGAAGAGGGCACCAGCCAGTGAGAGGGCACTGGAGGCCAATATTCAAAATTACCAAGGGAAAAAGCAATGACCCTTCTGAGTTACCATGTTCCATGTTATGGGAACTAGGGTTGAAATCTAACGCTGCCAAATTCATCACTGAAAAAGGAAATGTTTCCAAGGACCTAACCCATGGGCACGGCAGTCTGCTGGGGAAGAGTAGCCAGAGGAACAAAAAATGGGGACGCTTTTTTAAGGTGTAAAAAAAAAAAAAAAAGGCATACCAGCTTCTAAGAGCAAGTGTCAGGGACTGTCTTGTAACACAGGGAGGAATTCTGGGAAATTCTAGTTTCCCAGGAGGGACTGAGGGAAAGAGCAGACCCGGGGCCTTGGTCTCTTTGTCATCTGATCTCTGGAATTTCTCAGGGCCCTAAGCTTGCCAAGAAGTCTCCTCCTCAAAGGGACATGCTCCAAGATGAGGTGATCTAAAAGGCGCTCGCTCTTGAAGGGGCTAGCAACCTGTCACAGAGAGGCTGCATAATTGCAGGGCCATTAATAATTAGACACAGTAAAATAAAGATGGAACACCTCTACATTGCAGAGCAGAAACTGACTGTGTCTGGGGGCCTGAGTCAGAAATAATATTTCTGCTACAGATGCACAGCCGAGTATAGCTGGCCAGGTGTACCACAGTCGGGCGTTTGGTCTTTGGACCCTGAGGGGAGAAACTACCTGGCCAGACAGAGCCAGTGGCCAGACACAGCAGGAAGCAGGACATCCTATGACATGCCCAGCTTGCAGAATAAGGATGGGCCTATCAGGATTAGAGTCATACGTGGACAATCACCATCAGCATCAACCCTAACCCAATGCCACTGCCTCTTTGGAAGGTCCCAGCCTGGGGAGTCCAGCCAGAAAGCCCACGTGTCACGTGGGTCCCTACCTGTCTTCTTGATGTTGTGGCCCACTCTTCGTGCCCAACCCACTGGGTGGATCAGGGGGCTCCACATGTGGCACCAGAAGTCATCATCGCTATCGCCATCCTCATAGAGGAGCCTCAGCCGGCCGCCAATGACCGTGTCCACAACCGCCATGCGGGCCCGAGACACATGGTCCTTGTCCACCACTTCCACCCGCATGCCCTGCCGGAATGGGTACTTCATGTTCTCCGCCATCTAGGGAAGGCAACAAACAAAATGGAGCATTTCTAGCACCTTCCCAGGACGTGACTCTCTCCACAGGTACCCTACCCACTCAGCAGCTCCTCACTGCAGCCACCCCTGGGGAGAGAGACAGCAGCCATAGGCAGAAAGTGCTGCTGCACAGACTGCATAGACACCTTTGGGTTGAGAAGTGAAGAATAACCTGCTCTATAGAAACGCCAAGGGCCATTTCAGTTTGGCAGGGAGGCGTATACCTCATTGGCCCTGAAGGCGGCCACAAGGTCTTCAAGAGTCATAAGTGGGCAGAGCCTTTCTGCTGACTTGAGAGGGCAGCAGGATAAACCCCTTAGTGTCACATCTCACTAGTAAAACAAGCTCCAGCAACAGGGACCTGCCCCCATTATAGTGATGCACGTACTTAACACAAACTAAGGGGCCAAGACAGAACAACCAGCACCACTCAGGGCTTTTCTCTGGGACTCTCAACTTCAATCAGACTCAGCCCTGCCTACCCATGAGGCTTTTTTAAAGCCCCAACACCTTGGTGTCCGAGAGCCAAGGATCTCAAGAGCACAATGAGCTCTTGTGCCATGGGTCTGAAGTAACAGTATCTTAGTACACACATGCATGCATGCATGCATGCACGCACCCCACCGCCACACCCAGGTGTACCTGGAAAAGAAAGTTTTTCCCCAGGCATGGTTACATCTCAGCTTCTCTCTACTGCCTCTCTGTTGAGCAAGTCTCCAGTTTGTTTCACCACCTCCCAGCAGATCTGACATTATCCCATGAATAAGCCACTTCATTAAAACCCAACCTCCTAAGCTGTCACAGGGGCCTAGCAAACTTTGCTAGACTTGCCAGTGCAATGCCCCCAATTATAATGCCTCCCATGTACGATTGAATCCCATAATGCCCTATCCTATCAAACACTTCATGGCATTAACCTCCTCCCTCAGAAATTCAGTATATACCCAAAGAAGCAGCTTTCTAAAATCTGCCGCCAGGGGGAGCCTACCCTCTCCTTCTCCTGGAACATCACGCTAGCTGAAGCAACCTAAGGAACCGCTGAGATCTAGTGGACTTCTTGGCACAGATATTATTGGCTCCGTGCATTTCAGGTGAGCCCCTGAAGCTACGTGTGTTAGGCTGTCTTGCTGCTCTGCTTCCCCAGCCTACTGCTGCGCTTTCTCATACTGAAGACAAATGTTTCCTCTCAAAACAAATGGCTCATTTCTTTGGAATAAAACAACCTAGGTGAATGTTTTCTTAAGACAACAGGCTTCGCGAATTCATGCCCTGATGAAAAACTAGACCTTCCAACAGTATTCTGGGCTTACACTGTTTGGTAACGGTTGCTTCGTAAACCAGCCTAGGCCTCAAAAGAGGAAAAGGTCTTACTGGGTAGGACCGTGGAGACCAGGCCATTTACGCAGGACACTGCCAAAGGAGCACTGTGTCCTATCTTCTACCTGGCAGCACTCAGCGTGTTCAAAAGAAACCCTCCTCCATTCCACAAGACACAACACGCTCTTCTTCAATGAACCCCAGGGGAGGTGAATCCAATCAGAAGCAAGCTGACACGTTGTTCCCACACTGTTTTGTCTGCATCCACCCGTGAACCGAGGTAGAAGAATCTCCATACCCATCCCATTACCTTGATATGGAAATCCACGGGGATGGTCCTTGCTCCCACCAGCCTCTTCATGAGGTACCCTCTCCAATCCGTGTACTTGGCGTGGATAGCTGAGCAGGCACAGAGAGGAGCACACAGTATTGAAACAGCTCATGTCACCTCACTGCTGCACCTCCAATAGACAATGCATGTTACTTTTCCTCTTTGTGGACTGTCTCGCTAAACCAGTGGTTCTCAACCTTTTTAGACTCAAGGTATTCCTTGTTAGGCTCAAGCCCATCCTTGGAAAATGCCAACTCTTCGCTTTCACTTGTTTCTTGATTACAGAAATGAAATACAGCAGTTTTTCCCTGGCAAAGAACTCACAGGCTGCTTGTACATGCCACAGGGGTTTAATTCGGTTTAGTTCTCGCTAAACTGAAACAGTGGGTTTTTAAAAACCACTTCAGTTTAGGGAGAATTAAATCAAAGTAAACCCCTGTGGTGTGTAAACAAGGGTGGGGGCTGATCCTTACCTGCCTCTTTGGTGGCAGGGCGGGGACGGGATGAGTTGCTGGCGGGCCGAACGGTCCCTGAGCTGTGTGGGGGTCCCCCAGGCAGCACTTGCCCGCTGGCACCCAGCTCAGCTGATCCCAGGGGGTGCCACAGCCACGGAGGGAAGCACCGGGCCCCCTCACAGCCGTGGAGGGAAGCACTGGGCCCCGCTGCAGCTCAGGCAGGCTCCAGGGAGATAAAAAAAATAAAATAAAAAATCAGGCTTGCCGCTTTCTTCTTTTCTTCGGTGGAAACCGCCTGCAAATGCTCCTGCTGAGTTCCACAGCACCCGAGCTGCACGGGCCTGCCAAGCCCTGAGCACGTCAGCTTCCAGTGCCCTGTGCACTGTTGCACTTTGTTAGGTAGGAACTAAAACGTCTCAGAGGTCTTTTATCTTGTTATATACCAAAGTCATTTAAAGCAGAATATGCCACCGAGCGTGCAAACAGCAATGCCATTAAAGCAGAATATGCTGCCAAACATGTAAACAGCAACATCATTAAAGTGGTGCAAAAGGGCATTTAGGCTGCTCTAAAAGCCAATTTTGTGGCATGTACAAAAGCCCATAAAGTCCACAGCAACTCAGAATGGTTTTGACAGTATAGATTCCTATTTGAAATTTCTGAGTTTATCTTGCTAATCATGTGTAGGTGTTTAACAGGGCTAATATTGAGTGAGACCTTGCATCACCCTTAAAAGGATCCCACAGTATCCTAGGGTGACAATTACTGGTCTAAACTCAAGGTATCCTTCCAATTCAGATCTATCAGCTGCCACTGCTTTCCCATACACACACACATATGTGAATGCCATATGTCACCTGAATGTCAGGTTTGTGATGAGTTGGGGAGAATGTTAGGGGCTAGAAAGAAAAAGAGGACTTAACGCTTTAGATCACCAGACCCCCAAGTGGCTCATTGGTCCTATGGAGACACTAAGTCCTCCCTGTAAAACCATCATTAAAAGGGGGCAGCTGCTCTATGGTAATGGACCCTGTGTCAGCAGTAGCTCACAGTAAATAAAAGCTAGGTCAATGGTAAGCCCATTGTGGCCTTCAGCAAGAGTGGATACAGGGACAGTTAACATGGAGCAGTTAACATGGACAGTTAACAGTCTTCAGGTTTTCAGCTACTACTCTTTTGAGGCCACACCATCTTGCATGTCTGTAATGGGGGCTGGGACTGAGAAAAGATCAGGGACTGCTGCTCCAGGTAGCAGAGCCCTGCCAAGATCAAGAGCCAGTGCACAGGCCTGCTGGATTCTCCTAGCAATCCTGCCTGGGGACATGACAACCAAAGGACACTGGCTGAAAATGAAACAATTTGGATACAGGATTTCAAAGCCAAAGGCATGCAGAAGCAGGAAGACCAGCTCAGAGGAGCCAGCAGCCTGCTCTAACATACGCTCAAGAGATCCCCAGGTAGAGGGCCACATCCCCCACTACAGAGGAAGGCAAAAACCCCCACAGTCCAAACCAATATGACCATGGGATCAAATTCCTTCCTGACCCCAAACATGGTGATCAGTCTGACCCTGAGCAGGGGGGCAAGACCTTCTAGCCAGGAACCTCTGGGTTTGAGTCTCAGCAGGAGCACTGGCACACCCCAGTTCCAATCCCCAGTCGTGGCTGCAATCAGCACCCAATGCTTCTGAGGAAGGCTTAAAAACACCTTGACATGTAGCAGAAAGGGGGAAGAGGTAAGCAGCAAAGCCCAGAAGCATGGGAAATTCCTATAGTAGAACACAGGCATAGCTATGCCTAGATCATCCTCAAACAATGGCTGTCCAAACTCTTCTTGAGCACCTGTCAGAAGAGGTGTGCGCATATCCAAACACACAAACAGCATATCCAAGCCAGAAAATGCCAGGCCAATGCTGTTTCACCAGCACTCCCAAGTTATCCCTCTGGCTGAGCAGGGACGGGCAAAGCTTCTCCATCACTCTCCTGGGTCAGCCCTGGGGACCAGTGTGAACAGCATGGTGTCCTCGCTGCTCTCCAGGGACCAAGAGAAATGGCAGCAACCAATCAAAGACAGCCATGGCCCTGCAGTCCCAACCACAGCAAATCAAGCTTATGACACCAAACTAGGAGAGAACCAGACTCCCCTGGCACCTGTTCTCCCAAGCACTGGGTCCAACAGGCACTCACTCTGAGGGGGTACCAAGATTTTGCTGTTGATAGCACACCAGCCGATGGGGTGGATGTCCACTGTGCCCAAGTTGCACCAGAAGTCGTAGCCAGAGTCAGCCTCAAAGCCTTCGTAGCGCAGCAGTGCTCTGTACCCTGCCAGGAGAGAGGGAGGGAGGCTTGACGCATCAGTCTGTATCTCTATTTTGGAGCATGCTGAATGCTTTGCCTCAGCTACCACAACCCTACGCCCCAAGTCATTCTTGTAGCAGACTGTCAACTAGCCAGGCTAGGTACAACCGACCTCTTTCAACTTTCTGCACCAGTCAGTTTCCTCTGGCACTTTCCGGCTGCTAGTGAACCTCTTAGAGACTTACCTGCAGTCTGGATGACTGAAGCAATCCAGTACACCCGGCTGGGGAGCACAGCATCACTGTTCAGCACTTCCACCTTCATCCCTTTCACCACATCATCCCACTGATCAAACAGAGGCACCTGCAAAGCCGGGGCAAAAGTGAAGGGAAAGACAAGAGCAGCAGTTACAAACCAGGGCTGCAAGAACTGTACAAACAGGATCTCCTTTATGCTCATAGCCTGTGCTCTAGATTTTACCCTTTTCTCTACAAACCAGGTCTCTTTCTAGCCTTCATGGCTGGAGGCAGAAACCTTGAAAACTTCGGGGTGTACAGTGCTGCCTGCCCGAGCCTGTAGACAGCCTGACATATTAGCTCTTAAAAGTCTCCAAGCACAGCACAGCCCACAGACAGAAGTTTAAGATGAACTCTGTTAACTATTTTGATGCTTCCATGAGATGTGGAAGTCATGGCAGGATGACTAGATAACCAATAATTAATCCAATAAATCCACGTGACCCTCATACCTCCCAGATACGAAAGCCTCAGTCAGCCAAACCCCAACCTATTCACTATTGTGATACACAAGTTCATCATCAACTCTGCATTGTAGCTGAAATGGGAAGATAGAGCACAAGTTATTTAATATTAAAACCACTACCACAGGGCATGTAGCTGCAGCTATCTGTATTATATATACAGGCAGTCCTCGGACTTAGGACACAATTGGTTTCTGAAAACCCTGTCTTAAGTCGAAACTTTGTAACTCAGAACCAATTTTCTCATAAGAAACAATGTTAGAAATGGGGGATTGGTTCCTGAACAAAGGCCCGATACCCTATTTTCACTAAATATATCTCAGAATTTTGTACTTGATCAATTATAGATAAGTAATATAGCTACATTAATGTATTTATATTGTAAATAGCAATCATATTGTTTTGGAAGGACTTCTTTGAGGTGACTTTGCCGGACTTTTTGAAGGGTTCTTGGCTGGAGCCTTCTCAGGAGACTTGGCTGCAGGTTCTTCTGGAGTCTTGTCTGCTTTCTTAAAGGAAGTGTCCAAGAAAGTTCGGACAGAGGTTCTCCAGGGAGATGAGCGACGCAGCAAACTTGTTTGCTGGTGTGGTGTCACATCAGATCACGTGTTGCAAAGTCAAAACTGACATTAAAGTTGAAACAGGGTGTCAATTTATAAATGCTGTAAGTGTGAAACCTTGCAATTCGAAACATTGTAAGTCAAGGACTGCCTGTACATAAAAACTGCCATTTTTCAACTGACCTAAGGTACCTGAATGGCCTCCATTACAGTGGCATGTGGGCACCGCTTAGTGCATTTACCTTCCTTACATCCCTGTGAGGCTGGAAAGTAGCAGTATACCCATTTTGCACATAGGAAAGTGAGGCACTGAGAGGTTAAGTGTCTTGCCTAAACTTAAACAGGGAATTTGCGACAGGGCTTGAACTCAGTTGCAGGCTGGCATGCTAACCAGTGGGCTATCCTTTCCTGTCCGATGTGGAGCAGGCACACAACCTCCCGTCCGTACCACTCAAGGAGCTGCAGAATTCAGGATGTTCCCAAAGAACTAAGGCCCGGCTTTCTGATCAGAATGACCAACACCTGTGTTGAGTCAGGTTCCTCCCACCTTCTCCCCTAAACCTCTGTCTGTGCGTCCACTATGGAAACAGATCACTGGCAACAGAACCGGTGAGACAGCACTACTGGAAATGGCAAAAATGCAGTATAGACACATGGCTTTTTTATTTTGTCTAAAAGAGCATGTAGGAGCCCCCATCATGTTGAGGGCTTTCCTGTTCCTGCTACGGTGAAAAACCTAAGAATCTTCAAGGAAATCTAAGATGAGGAACAAGTAAAAAGGAGGGGGAAAAGAAGGGAGCCCTAGCACAGGCTGCAATGTACACTGTCCCACATCTGCCCTAGCATGGTGCTTCACCCATTGTAATTCAAACGCTATCTGGGCAGAGTTCCTGGAAATCCAATTTTGAAGGCCTTCGGCAAAGCCAACAGACCTGTGGAAGAAGAACTCAGCCTCCCCCCACACCAATAAATCCCCAGAAGCTCCCATGTGTGTTGCTACTTTTGTTCAAAAGGGAAGCCAGCACAAATTCTGGGTTCCAGCTCTACTGAAGTGTGTGAGAAGCTGCCAGGACGTGCCTGGGAAAGGTATGTTCGGCCACTACCCAGCCTTCTCGCCTGAGAGCAAGGTTATTTCCTCTGGTGCTCATATGCCCTCCAATGACATTGGCACTTGGGGAGGATGCTCACTAGGTGGAGCAAAGCTTATAGCATCCAGACCTGGCAAGGCTGACAGATCCAAACTGTTCGCAAGATTTAGGATAAACAGCTGTGGTTTCATAATGAGAAAAGGGACTTTTCTATACTGAGGTAGCTCCACCCTTGTGGTACCAGTTGAAGAGGGCAAGGACACTTGACACTGTGAAAAAGAATCATAGAAGTCGGGTCGGAAGGGACCTTGTAGATCTTCAAGTCTGACCCCCCGCCTGGGCGGGAGAAAAGACTGGACTCAAATGAGTCCCACCAGGTAGGCAACAAGCCTCTTCTTAAAGACCCCCAGGGTAGGGGCCAGCACCACTTCCCTAGGAAGTTGGTTCCAGCTCCTAGCTGCCCTAACTGTGAAGTAGGGCAGATGTCTAATCTAAACCTACTCTCTAATAATTTGTGTCCATTGTTCCTTGTCATGCCAGGGGGCGCTAGGGGAAACAGTGTCTCCCCTAAACCCTTCTGGTCCCCCCTAATGAGTTTATAGACAGTCACCAGGTCCCCCCTCAGCCTTCTCTTGTGAAGGCTGAACAGGTTTAGGTCCCGCAGTCTTTCAATGTAGGG
>NW_017729022.1:60283861-60310606 GCF_001723915.1 Gavialis gangeticus
GAGCCCTGGGGGACTCCGCTGCCCACTTCCCCCCAGGTCGAATATGACCTGTCCACCACCACCCTCTGAGTATGACCCGTCAGCCAATCTGCAAGCCATCTGACTTTGTAGGCATCAATGCCACAGTTGCCTAGTTTTTTAATGAGGATGGGGTGGGAGACGGTGTCAAAGGCCTTGCTGAAGTCTAGAAAGACTACATCCACAGCAACACCTGCATCCATTGCCTTTGTGACCTGATCATAAAAGGCAATCAGGTTAATCTGACATGACCTGCCCCTAATGAAACCGTGCTGGTTGCCCTTGAGCATCATCCCTGAAGCCGGCCCATCACAGATGTGCTCCTTGAGGATCTTCTCAAAGTTTCTCAAGGATAGAGGTAAGACTGATGGGCCTATAGTTGCCCGGGTCCCCTCTCTTCCCTTTTTTGGAGATGGGGACCATGTTATGGCAACTGCAAATTGGAAGCTGGCTACAAGAACCAGACACCAGCATGAAGCAGGTAACAAAGACCATGAGTAGGTGCTACCATCCCAACTGCATATCTGGCCTTAGAGTACTGCAGGGGGATATGCCAATAAGAGCACACTGACAGACTCAGGGATCAGGGTTTCCAAACCGGGCACGGGCTAGCAGTAGAACTCACGTGCCCATGCCTTTGGCACCAGGCCCTGACATCCATTATCAAGGAGGAGACTATTATGGCCTGCACCACCATGGGGAAGAGCACTGCAGCACATTCCTGGAAACATACACAAAAAGAGCTGCCAAAGCAGAATCAGCAAATGTTCCGGCCTTTAAAAACAGACATGCAGCCTATTCCCATCCCCAAAGGACTGACACTAACAGCACCTCCATCTTCATTTAGTGAGCACCCACTTCACTGGAGCTAAAAGAGCTTCCGCCTGGCACTAACCCAGAGGGGGCATATCAGCTACGCATCAGCCAGAAGGTGGCAGGATGAGCTCAGGGAGGACTGAAGAAGACTAAGGGCCCTGCCCCACATTCAAATCAAAGCTGGATAGAAACCATCTAGAGAGCTGTTACACATTTTTAAGCACTAACTTTGCAGCTGGTTGGCTTTTTTCATAGCTGGATGGCCATTTTTATGGCATGATAATTATTTTGCTTGTGTGACTGGTCTAAATTTATTGCTCGATTAACTAGTTAATTACATAATATATGTAATGTGTAGCAGGAGTCTATGGGTATGGACACATACATACGAAACCCTTCTGAATGGGGAAGGTTTCAGAAGGGCAGCAGCAAGGCCATTTGAACTGTTGTGTGTAAAAGCTGAGGATGACTCCCATGTAGCAAAACTGCACTGGTGTTTAGCACTGCTTGATCCAGGGTTAAACCCCAGTGGTTTTGCTACTGAGACTCGTTCTGCAGCTCCTCCAAACATTAGAAACAGAAGGTAATGGCTGCCACCCTTCTGAATAGGCTTCAGATGTACGTGTCTATTCCTGCTGGAGACAGCTGCTGACCTACCACGACTGAGCAGGAAAAGCCCTGCTAATGATACATTTACTGCAGGGATGTCCAACTGGCAGGCCATGGACCACATGTGGCCTATGAGGGATGAAGCTACTGCCCTCAGGCTGCAGCTTGGCTGCTGCTCCCCTTATTATTTCAGCTGCAACATCAGTAGTGGCAGAGGGTGCAACAGTGGCAGGGATGCCCACATGGACACACACAGCAGTAGCAGCAGAGCTGCTCACACAGCCTCATGGTGCAGCTGTGGGTGTGTCCACACAGTGTGCAGCACAAGAGCCTGTGACTTGCTCTGGTGCAGCCTGCAAGGTGTGTGGTCCCCAGTTACTTGGAAGTTGAACAGCCCTAACACTTAAAACTGAGGGTGGTAACTCCTCATAACAATGGGCAGAGGAAGCAGTGGGACCCTAGCGAAACCTGGTTGCATCAGACACTGTTATTTAGAATAGCGCTGCCTGGAGATGACCTGCTAGAGACAGAGAAGTGCTTTCTGCACCCCGCTTCAGAAGAAGGGCTGGAGAACCAGCCATGGAGCTATGGGCTAACCTTTTCATAGAATCATAGAAAGTTATGTTTGGCAGGGATCTCAGGAGTTCATCTAGTCCGACCCCCTGCTCAAAGCAGGACCATCCCCAACTAGATCATCCCAGCCAAAGCTCTGTCTAGCCAGGTCTTGAAAACCTCCAAGGATGGAGATCCCACCACCTCTCAGGGTAGCCTGTTCCAGCGTTTTACCACCCTTCTAGTGAGAAAATTCTTCTTAATATCTAACCTAAACTTCCCTTGCTGTAACTTGAGACCGTTGCTCCTTGTTCTTTTATGCTACCCTGGCACATTCCTCCCTCTCTAGATCATATTTGTTACAGTCACAGGTGCTTCCCTTCCCTCCCCAGCTCTGCCACCTTAACAGATGCCAAGGGGACTTACTGATTTCCGTGCATCTATGGGCAGTAAGCAGTCTACTCAGTGAGCAGTTCAGGAGAGCTGTGCTAAAACAGCAGTGGAACAGCTGCTGTTATGGAGAGACTTTATGTGACTGAGTGAAAAGAGTGAGCCGTCTGTGGGATGCATGTATACTGGTCTTACTTGGTAAAGATTTGATCTGGGGAGGAGTCTCAAAAGTGGAATAACTCAGTGTAGTAGCAAGACGCAAAATTCCCAAGGAATGTTTTTATTCACCACCACATCATTTCAAGCTAGGTGCAAAGAGGACACAGCACAGAAAAAGGGTGACAAATTGCAGCAGCAGATTGGTCTGAACCCAGCTGTATTGTGACCATTGAGAAACTTAGCTGAAGGGGTCTGAATTGATGCTGCAGCCATTTTCTCCTGAGCCCCAGTTTATTTGCTGACAGTCTTCCTTTAGCACCATCTCCCATTCCAGAAAGAGTATGGCCTGCCAGAGCCTGCCCTCATAGATTCATAAAAATTAAGGCCTTGAAGGGACATCAAAAGATCATCAAGTCCAATCTCCCCTGCTCTGGGCAGGAATACTGCTGAGACTGGAGGAGAACGAGGGCAAAGCTCCATTTTTTCCCCTTCTCAGAACCCATGAATGCATCCAAGGGTAGGTTTAGTTTGCTTTCTCTTTTTATGAACATATGGTTGCTGTGAATCCCTTCTCCACAGACGGTTCAGTTTGTTCCCAGACTGGCCCGGGGAAAACCATCTTGCTGCAGTAGCCACTGAAACAAAAATGTACAGAGTTGAACAACCAAAGGCCACAGCACATCTGGCCTTCACAGAACAATCAACTTGATAAAATCAACTCAATCCCACTTCAGTTTTGAATACTAAATCCCTCTTCCAAGGCAATTTCTTTTTAGACTAGTGATGACAAGGACAGTACTGAAACAAAAGGCACGAGGGAAGGGAGAGGTTGCTGGCTAATGAGGGAGGAGGGTTAAAAGTGATCCTGACTGAAAGATGACATAGGTAAGACCATAAACAAAAGTGCATCAATTTAACTAACAGGGAAATTTAAGCCAATATAGTGCCACTTCGTATCAACACTCTCTTAACTTGGATTTAAAACCTGAATTCCAATAGTTTAGTTTAGCCCTGTTCTAGAGATGGCCAGCTTCAAGAAATCAGCCCTCGTTGCCACAGATAACAGTAGAAAACTGCATACCTGCTGCTGTCAGTGCTCTTTTGTTTCCTGGTGTCTAGTTGTGCCCCATCCATGTGCCCGTCTCCTTCAGATCTGGGGTTCCTGGAAAGCAGTTTTGGGAAGCTGGCAACAGAACCAGCTCCTCTCAGTTCAGCTCTTCATCCTCTTCGTCCAGCTGGTTTGCAGACCTGCAGCACTTCTTAGAATCCTTCTGTTCTTCAACAATTCACTGCAGGATGTCTCTGTGCCCCTTAGTAGCCAGCCACAGAATGGAAAGACAAGTCCCAAGAATTTTTTCCAATCCACAGCAGGGGCACTTTTCCTGCCCCCATGAGCTTTGCCAAGCTAGATCTTCCCTTCCTTCATCTCCTCATGACATTGTTTTATGCTCAACAACAGCTCAGCCACCAACAAGACAAGTGACTTCCCTCGAATGGGGAAACTAGCCACAAGGTCTTAGACCAGTTGGCAGAAGCCTTGTGTACTGGTTTCCTCTCAGGCAACAGAATCACCTGGGCCACAGAGACAGATGTCGCTCACTACAGAAATACGGAGGCTCCACACCAAAGGGTGTCCTCAGTGCTGTTTGTGTGGGCAAGTGAATTCTAGCAACCAGAGCTTTATGCAGCAGGAATCTGCCCAACTATGCACTGGCTGCAAGGACTGTCACCAGGAGGAGCATTTCATCACTTGGGCTAAGGCCACAAGTGAAATCCACCTACACGACACTGTCACGGTAGACTCCAGTGCAGTGGAGGACCAAAGTTAATTCTAAGTGCAATTCAAATCTCTGTGCACTGTGTATGAATGAGATGTGTTGTACAGGTGACAGGGAACAACAGGACTGTGGCCAGTTTTGGGCAGGGAAGTTCTGGCAGAATCCAGAGGAGAGCAGCAAAGGGTATCAGAAGTCTAGAACATGAGGCATGGTGAGAAGAATGGGGATTATTTAAGTCCAGAGATGACAGAGGGGTCTGACAGTAGTCTTCAAATTCCAAGAGAAAAGGCTGTTAGAAAGAGGATGTCACACAAATGCACTATGTCCACACATGGGACAGTGTAAACTGTTACAGGAGGGATTTTAGGAAGAACTTTCTAACTCTGAAGGAGGTCAATCACTGGAGCAGACTAGCTAGGGAGGTTGTTTCTAAGTGCAGGTCAAACAGACATTTGTTTGGGGTCATTTAGACAGGAACAGTCCTGCCTCAAGCAGCAACTTGCACTAGATACAGCTTCAGGAGGTCCCATCCAGCTCCATTTTCTATTATTTATCTAAAAAATTCTCTGATCCACAATGGGACCACAGAGTGAGGAAAGCAATGTAATACCAGAGAAAACAGACACACTGCGTGAGAAGCCACCCAGAGTCCAAGGGTAGTAAGGTTTATATTTCTAAAGAAAACTGAGCATACCTATCTTCACTACTTGCAAGGGCCATGATGTCCTTTTCCCTCCCTTAGTTACCTCAAGTCATGGAGGTCAGGCCTGATAAATCCAGCACCAGTCTGACTCGCTGTCACTGGATCCTTCAGTCTCAAATCCCTGCCTGTTTCCCCTTCTAGAGACTCACATGCTCCTTCCACTGGGCTCCCAAACAGCGCCAAGAGGTTCTGCCTTTCTCCCAGCCACACAGAAGACACAGTCTGACATCAAGCACCCTCTCCCCTTTGCAACTACCCATTCCCCACCACCACTTTCTCACTCAATTAACTCAGGCTTATCATATTACTATCATGCTACACGGAGGGAGGTATGGAAAGCAAGAACTCACGTGTTTGAAGCAGCTGACAGGGGCAGCCTTGTATCCATGGTCCTGCAGGTACTTTCCCCAGTCAAAGCCGAGCACAAGAGCTGCAAGATAACATCATGGTCAGTTGGTTCTCAAGAAAGTCCTATGCAACCATTTACTTTGTAGGCAGCAGTTGGGAACCACAGGGTGGCCCAGTAGGGGAAGAGGTCACCACTCTACCCTGACAAACAAGAGATCTGGGGGCTAATCCCATTTGCTGGCTGGCAGGGAAAAGTCAGAAGCCCCAAGTCCAAGTTAAAACCTGACATGAAAGATGATCACAATCCTGTGGGAAGAGGGAGGACAAGGGCAGACAGCCAGGACAGACAGGTGTTAAGCTAATGATGTGCTTGTGCTCCCAGCAACTACAGAGGAAGGGGCAGTAATGGACACTGGGTCCTTCCCACTCAGGTTTCTCCATGCTGCAATCAACCTGACCCAGACAAATGTGCACTCCTTCCCCTCCCCGATTCCAATACGTAGCAAGGGTGTGCACCAAGCTCTGCGTCGCTTGCTACTGCCTGTGCCAGCCAGTCTAATGTACTGCTGCGTCTCCTCCATGCCCATCTGCACTCACCGTCCTGGCCCGTCAGTGTTCCATCTGCCAGCTGCCCCGTCCCTTGGGAATGGAGGAAGGCCCCAATCTTGGCAGACCATGCTGCCTTGTGCAGGACCTTAGCCTTCTTTGTAGGTGGCTTGCCCTGCGAGAGTGTAAGAGGGAGCGGATGTTGGGACTGAGAGGCATGGGGAAAACCTGTCCTAGCAGGCGAGGGGCAGACTTACCTTTCTCTCTCTGGGAGGAGGATCTTTCCTACACTCATGAACCATAAGAAACTGAAAACCCAATGGACATAGCATCGCTCCCCCCCCCCGCCATTTCTTTCCAACCCATATGGCTAACTGGACCATTTGTGGGTCCTTAGACTGCACAGGAAGGAAAACAGGCACGAACAGGCCTCAGGCGAGCATTATCTAGTCCAGCGGTGGGCAAAATATGGCCTGCAGGCTTGACAGAGGGGTGGGGCAGACTGCACCTACACTGCACTGCCCGGGTGAGCTCTGCTGCACGTGCTCCCTACCCCTCCCCACCCATGAAAGGTTCCTGGGACCTACTGCGTGGGCACCCCCTGCGCGCGCGCACACACACACACACTCACCCCTCCACACACTTCCCCACCCCTCCACCTCTCCCCCCAACACATTCCCCCACTGCCCCCACTCCCACAATATACAAGAGTAAGACTTTATTTTAAGCTATATACTATATACACACACTACTCAAAAAAACCATAAAATCAGGACACTTTTTTAAAGTAAAATTAAAATACGTTCTAGTAATTGTTTGATTTTAGCATATGATTTTTTTAAATCTATAATTTGTTAAAATGATTCCTTCTGAAAGATTCTGTGTGTGCGACCCTCGACTTCTCACAAACTCCCTAAGTGGCCCTCCCCATATCTAGTCTATGCCAGCAAAATGGTTGCTGGTTTTGCCCACAGAGGAAACAGCACAGGTGTCACTCACCTGCAACCTTGCCAGGATGCTGGCTTTCTTTGAGTTGGAGGAGTAGCTCCTGGAGCAGGAGACACTGCAGAAGCGTTTGGTCTTGGAGAAGAAAGCTTCTCGTGTGCCCACGATCCCGCACATCTCACACACAGCTGGAGGAGAGGCAGACAGACTGTGAGCAGTGGGGACTTCACCAGCCCTGCCAGGACAAAGCTCAAGCCAACTCCACTACAGCACCGGTGAACACTGACTGACGTTTAGTCCTGGTAGAACCCTGGGCCCCACTTGATGCAACTGGGAGTGGAGAATGTACACTGTGCAGCTCTGTCTCCAAAGCGCACACGTTATGCTACACCACCATACATCTTTCAGCAGTGCACTACTTTGAAATGGGTCCTTATCTGCTTCTAGCAACTCTATGCTGTGCGGTGGTACCTGGTTCAGAGCCACTGTCCTCCATCATCCGGCCTGGGGTGGTGGGTGTGTGCAGTGGCAGAGGGGAGGTGGACAGCTCCCCAGCTTCCCGGGTGGCCATGTCATCATTGCTAGAATCATCGAAGTAGGAGCTGCTGTCACTGCCCATGCTGCTGTTGTAGCCCCGGAAGCTGTCGTAACCCCCAAAGAGGTCCAGGTCATCGTCTTCTTCCTCTTCCTCCTCTTCCTCCTCTCCCACCCGCTCCAAGGAGGAGGTCTTCTGGCTGAGGGAAGACACCAACTGACAAAGAAACGACACTTTAGAAGACAGATTTTCAGTGTTCCCTTATGCCAGCAATGATGAACCTCTGGGCTCCGTTTCCCAGCCACCCCTGCCCACATGGCTTGTGCCGGTCTCCATGGAGACCTCAGCCACACCAGCAGTGCAGGGGGCTGCTCCAGAGCTGCTGGGAATGTGGGACGAGGGCAGCTTGCTGCGGAGCCATGATCTGTAGTGTGGACACTCTGTGCAGAAGCACACATCCAGGGGATCGTGGCTCTGCCCTGGCTTCTTGCAGCAGGCTACAGATTGCAGCTCCGCAGCAAGCTGCCCCCGTCCCATGTTCCTGGCAGCTCTGGAGCAGCCCCTGCGTTGCTCTGCCACACGCTGCTGGCATGGCTGAGGTCTCCGTGAAGACTGGTACAAGCCATCTGGGCAGGGGCGGCTGGAAAATGGAGTCCCCGGCTGATTGGATCCAGCCCATGGGCCGGACGTTCCCCATCCTTGCCTTATGCAGTAAAGCCTGACCCTCCAGAGCAAGTCACTAGCTGTGGCAATCACAGGGTACCAGGACCAGACCCCTGAGCCAGCATTAGCTTCCCTGGCAGGAAGAATTCCCACCAGCTCCACATTTCCTTAATGTTTTACCCCTCATACACATCTCTCCGAGAAGGGCAAGCACAGGAAAGACATTGGGAGCAGAGAGCAGGAGGCAGACCAATGGCTTATAGCTGCAACACAGTAGGTTTAGATTAAATATCAGGAAGAATTACTTCATTGTTACAGCACTGAGGCTGTAAAATAGACTATCTAGGGAATTGGGAGATCTCCATCACTGGAGGTTTTCAAGAGTTTGGATAAGCACGAATCAGGAACAATCTAGAAATAGCTATGCCTATGCTCACTATGGTTATTTCCCCAAGTTTCTGGGCTTTGCTGGTTACTGGATGAGGCCAGGAAGGAATTTATTTCCCCACTCGTGTTGCTACTGCACCTGTTCAGGGAATTTTCTTTTTGCCTTCCTCAGAAGCATAAGGAGGTAGCTGTAGCCAAGGCTTGGGATTTTGACTTGGGTGTACCAATGCTCCTTCTGGGACTAATGAATAGTTGGAGGTTCCTCGCTAGAGGGTCTTGCCCCTCCACATCGGGCCCGACCAATGATCACATTTGGGATCAGGAAGGAATTTTATCCCAGGGTATGACTGGCATGGGCTGGGGGAGCTCTGGCCTTCCTCTGTAGCAGGCATGTGGCCCTCTTCCTAGGATCTCTTGAGCATATGTTAACAACCCTTGCAACAGGACACTGGACCACCCTTGTTCCTCTGCTTTACCTGTGGCAGGTTAAGATGCTGTGTGCATTGTGGTTGTGCAACAGGGTTGTGTACTTTTAGTAACAGGGTAGACAAGGATTTGTACCAGATGATTTGGATAGGGCAGGGGGTTGGACTAGAAGACCTTCAGAGGTCCCATCCAGCCCTACTTTTCTATGCTTCTGTGACCCAGGAGCAAGAAGCCAGAATGCCTGAAACCATCCTGAGTGGGGAGGGGTCAGTATGAATTCATAGGGAAGGAGAGAGACCACTCCTTTTCACTCACTTTCCTGTCCAGTGGTCGTACTTCTTCACACCCACTAGAAAACATTTCTGTGCTGTCACCAGGGTGGCCCAGCAGGGAGAGGAGCTGTCAGCACAAACCATCCATTTCAGTAACTAGCCGCTGCTCTCCATGCTATTTAACCCTCCCCAATAAAGCTTGGGACACAGTGGATCAAAAAATGGCCTTGAAGCAAGGAGGTGCATTTTTTAACAAAAGTAAAAGCTGTACACTTTTTTACCACCACATTCCCTGGGCTGACTTTGGCTCAGGAGCTGCACTGGAAAACCAGACAACTTGCATTTTCAAGTATTAAATAAGTATCAGTCAAAGCCCTTTTCCACCTGTGATTTCAGCATGACCTATTCGTACAGCTATATCCATACAGCAAGGAGATGCAAGAGTAGAGGGACAGCAAATCAGGAGATGCACAAAAGGGCCCGTCTTTAAGAAGATGGAGGGGAGGAAGAGGAGTGATTAGTTGTGCTTTAGACACAGATTAAGGAAGTTAGGAGATATGCTGTTGCCAACAGCTCATGCACGGACACTGAGGCTCAGCAGTGAGAGGGGCAAGGGAGAGAAGAGCAGAAGCACAGACGTGCAGTCACAGGGAGAAAGGAGCTCGCAGCAGCAGCAGCCGGCAAGGAAACATCACCACCAGTCAGCACTGCCAGCAGCCCTACTGCTTTGCACCCACAGGTCTCTCTCTCCTGTGCGGTGCTTGCAGTGGCATGAGATTTTCTTTAGAGCTAGTCACTGAGCCCAGGCATCTTTCTGCTGCTCGCAAGAGCAAGACCAGAACAGCTGCAGAACACAGGGCCTGCTGTGTGTTCAAGTGAAAGCTAGATAGAAACCAGCTATGGAGCTGTCAAGCACTACCTTGGGAGCAGGTTGCAGAGACTGGAGCTCTGCCTATCTGGCCCTGGGCATGACACCAGAAGCATTTCAGAGGTCCTGGACTTCAACCTCTTACCTAGCTGCCTAAGTTTAGGTCCCAGGACCTCCCTGCTACCCTCACCCACGTGCTGGTGCCCACACGGACCCAAGAGACTGGGCAAGGATACAGTACGCAGGACCCTGGGCAAGATGTCCGACCCAGTAAGTGGCTGTTCTTATAGGATGGCCATTTTGATGGTGTGAGTGTTACTTTGCACCACACTTATTGTGCAGTTCACCCACCAACTGTGTCATACATGTAAGGGGGGGCAGGGGCCCCGCGCACGGATCCATCTCCTAGTGCCAGTTGTTTGCACCCAAGGGCAGCCCCAGGACAAGAGAGGGCTCCTGCCACCCGCAGCCAGGGCCTCCCAGACGCAGGGGAGCCCAGGGCTCCCAAGGGCCGCGCTAGGCCTGTGCCCGGGGAAGAACCCCGGGGGGGCGGGTTCCCCCGTGGCACTGTGACGCAGGGCTCCACGCCCCGCCCCCCCGCGGGACCGTGGAATCTCCGCGGCAGCGATTGTGACGCAAAGCTCCACGCCCCGCCCCCCTGGGGAGCCCCCAGCTCCTTCCAAGGGGGTCCGAACCCATCCCCACCCCCGTCCCCAGCCCGGCCCCGGCCCCGGCCCCGTGGCCGCCCCTTACTTCGCCCTGCTCCTGCTCCGTGGCCGCCATTGCCGGGATCCTGCGCCCCGAGCGCTCCCCACCCCTGCCCGGCTCTGCTCGGCTCGGCCCGCGGCACTCACATGGCGGGACCTCGGCCCTACTTAGCTTCACTGTCCCCAATACATCGGGGCAGCCGGTTGGCCGCCGGACCCTCGCGCCTGCCAATCGTCAGGCAGATTGCTTTGCAAAGGCAGACAGCGGAAGAAACGCGCAGTCCGGCCGCACGGCATCCTGGGACTCGTAGTTTGCGTCCCTGCCAGGCGCGGGGAAGAGCGTTGGGGCTGGCCCGTGCGGCAGGCTGCCAGCTTCCGGGCTCTGGCCCCGCTTGCTCCGGCTCTTGCGGGCCTTGGGCGGTCCGGCGGCTGTTCCAGTGTGCAAGGTGCGGGTCTGAGCCGTGAAGGAGACTCCGTTTTTAAAGTCTTTGCAACCGTTTCCTGTACTCCTGCGACCACTTTTGGGTTGTGACTGGTGGGTTGAGAAATGAGCTAAGCCCAGTCCTGCAGAGGTGGTGGTGTTCAGCAAAGCTGGAGAGAGGAGGGGCCTGAGGCAAAGCCACTGGCGTGAGAGGCCCCGTGGGGCAGCTTGCCTGTTTCCTCTTCTCCCCCCACCCCAAAAAACCCAAACACCTTTTCTGTTTTTTTTTCGAGGTTAGTGCTGCACAGGCCGCACTATGGATGGGAGTAGGAGGTAGCAGCAGTAGTTAACACCTTGAGCAGAGAGTCTTTAGTCTCAAGTCAGGCCAAAGGCAGAGCAGAGGTGCACTTTATATGCAAAGATGTAAGGCCTACCCCTTTTTTATTCAGAGCTTTCATGAAATCAAGCCCACTCCCTCAGATACTATGACAGGACAGAAGAAAGCTACGTAGGAAGGAATGAGTGATTTGAATTCAAGACAGGTATGCCTTAGTTGGGATATAAGATGCAACTAGTTTAAGACACATGCACAAAGACGTACATGCATACAGAAGCAGGCCTGGAAGGGACCTCCAGAAAACATTTAGGCCAACCCCTTGCCTGAGGCAGGATCATCATATCCAAACTATCCCATACGATCCAAAATCTAAACTCCGTATACACAAGATTACTGCTAGTCCTGACCCAACACCCTAACCAGCCCCAGGTAAAGCAGGGGAACCACAGCAGCCAACATCTCATTTTCATGAAGTATCAATATATGCTCAAGAGATCCTAGGTAGAGGGCCAGAGCTGTGGCCCCTTCTTCAGCAGCCCATCTCAGTCAAGGACAGCTGTCTTCCATTAACATTTCATCTGTGGGTCTGAAGATGGCCAATACAGGATCAACAGACTGTTACAACTCAGGCATGTGTTTCTGCATGGGGTAGGTGGCTCCAGATTCTTGATTCTGTCTGTGATGCACTGTTTCTGCCACTCCCACTTTTCCATCTCTTGTTGTTGTAAGGTTTCAAAGTATCGAGATTCTTGCAGCAGACTCTTCCTCCATTTGGGGAGGTCCTAGGCAATAGTTTCCCCATAAGCTGCTGCTAATGTTGCATTTTTTCCAAGTTGGCCTTGAGGATGTCCTTGAAACACTTTCTTGGCCCTCCTTTTGAGCGTATGCCTTGACTGAGCTTGGAGAATAAAACTTGCTTTGGAAATCAAGAGTCAGACATCCAAATTATATGGCTGGTCCAACAAAGTTTATGTCAGATGATCATCCCTTCAGTACTCATACTATTTGCTTGCGAGAGGATGCCAGAAAATGTTGGTGAGGTAAATCTTCCCACTGGATTTGAAGGATCTTCTGCAGGCAGTGTTGATTATATTTCTCCAATGACTCAAGGAGTCTCCTCTACATTGTCCACACAAGTCTCAGCTCTGTACAAAAAAGGTGGGGATCATAACTGATTGATAAACCATGAGCTTGGTTTTGGATCTGATGACAGTCTTTGAAAACCTGTTTTCTCAAGTGCATCCAAAGGCTGCACTTGCACATTTGAGGTGATGTTGGATTTCTTTCATGTCAGCCTCTTGTGAGAGATGGCTTCCGAGGTACAGGAAATACTCAACATTCTCAAGAGTCTCACTATGAATCTGAATTACTATTAAGAGCTTGTTGTTGGAGGACCTTAGTCTTTTGAATGTTAAGCTTTGGTCCCATTTACTTGTATGCCTCCCTAACGATGTTGACAATTGCTTGAAGGTCTGTTTCTAAGTGAGCGCAGACTATAGCATTAACAGCATGCTGCAGCTTGAGGATTGAGCTTGATTGGTCTTGATTTTGGCTCAGAGTTGGGTGGGATTAAAAACAGTTTACCATCCATTTGGTAGTTTAGCTCTACTCTGGCTGGAAGCTTGGTGGTAGTCAGATGTGGCATCATGACAAGGAATAAATCAACAACAGTGTTGGAGTGATGATGCAGCCTTGCTTAACTCCCATCTTAACCTCAAAACGGTGATAGATCCGTTACTGAAAACCACTCGTGTAGCAGGCAAAGAATGGTCATGAATTTCAGTGGGTATCCATATTTCAAAAGGATCCTCCATAGCACTTCTTGGTCGACAGAGCTGAAGGCTTTTTGTGAGGTCAAACAATGCCATGTAGAGAGGTTTATGTTGTTTCCAGCATTTTTTCTGCAGCTGGCAAGCTGTGAAGATCATATCAGTTGTGCTTCTCAATGCCCTAAATCCACACAGATTCCAGGAGGAGCTCTTCATCAAGTGGAAGGAAAGAGTTCAGGAGGAGCAATAAGCTTTCCTGTGGTGGATAGCAAGGTGATCCCTCTGTAGTTTCCATAGTCAGACCTGTCGCCTTTTTTGTCATGATCATGGTAGTCCTAAGGTCACCCAAATCCTTAAGATGAAGGCATGGAGCTGTGGTGTGAGCTCTTCTCTGCCCCTGCCCTGTCCCCCCTGCTTGAAGATTTCAGCAGGGATTCTGTCAACTCCAGTTGCCTGCTTGGTGACTTTCCTCACCTCATCAAGGGTTGGAGGGATTCCAAGATATTCTTTGACTGGGTGTTGTGGGATGGAGTGGAGAACACCTCTCATCAACAACAGAGTCTTGACTGAGGAGGTCTTCAAAATGCTCCATCCAATGGGCATTGATGGCTCCCCATTCCTTGATCAGGTCTCTTCCAATCTTAGGTCTCAAGGGGTTTGGTCCTTGAGTGGTCAGACTGTAGATAGCTTTGGGTCACATTGAAAATAACCATGTATCTTGTGGATACCAGCAAGATGTTGAATCTCCTTTGCCTGGTCTTCCCACCATCTGTTCTTTGTATTGCAGGTTCTCCTTTGGACCTCTGCCTTGCCTTGCTGGAGATTCAGTTTCTTTTGCTTAGAGTTGGTATCTTTCTGCCAAGCACAAAAGGCCTTGCACTTGCAGTCAATCAATTCTTGGATCTCCCAGTGGTTCTCATCAAGCCAGTCTTGATGTTTCCTGGTAGAGAATCTAAGTGTCTCCTTGCAGCGGACCTGAAGGCAACCTGAGTGCTGCTGACATTCTCCCATTGCTGTTGATTGGAATTCACCAGTTTTCCATTGAGGCATTGGTGAAAGAAGACTCACTTGATTGGGTACTCAAGTCCTTTGACATTGCCATTGCTTTGGAGCCAGTTTGAGCAACAAACAGATGAGTTGGTGATCAGTCCAGCAATTGTCAGCTCTTAGCATAGCTTGGGTGATGCAGGCATCTTTGTGATCTTGGGTATATGTGCACACACTATAAATAAAATCTTTTCTTATTTAGTCAGCCTTCTACAGATTTTCTTATCAGAACAGAATCTTAGTCCATTACTACCAATTCCTTAAATCTTTAGAAGTTGAGCCTTTTGCAGGCACATTTGCCTGCGACCACACAATGGTTTGTGACAGGCGTATGTGTTTTATGATGATACAGTTACCTTGGGTTCTTTTCTTCCCTGGCTAGTCCTTTGAACTCACCTATATTATGCAGAATATGGCTGTACTTTGATCTTCACGTTCTACTCGTTTGCCTTTGCCTTCCTTGCAGGAGCTGAGAAATAAAAACACATCTAACTTCAAGTCCTAAGATACCATTAATTTCCATTAGGATTCCCACAAATCTCCAGTTATGTATTAAACCTAGAGGGAGACTAACAAAATCAAGAAGAAACTTCCATAAATGAGCACCAATGCCAACTGGTCAATATCAGAACACTTCATCTTGCCTTGATCAGGGAGCTAGACTAGACAACCTCCTGGGGTGCCTTCCAGCCCTATTTTTTTATGATGCTTTGAAGTGAACTAGAGAAATAGGAAGGTCTGTGCTTTAGGTATCACTTTTGGACAGATTGCATCTCATGATTCTTTGTAATGCCTTCCCATCCCTCCCTCCCATAGTCCTTCAAACTATGAAAGCAGCCACAAAGTTTCTATTTAAGGTGGTCAAGCAGAAACAACTCCCACTAGAAAAAGTACAAATGGTATTGGTCTGTTCTAGACTAGGCCTCAAGCCACCAGCATGCAACAACTATCACAGCAAGCTTGTCAGCAGTTATGTTTATAGCTGGTCACTCACCATTTAATATTGAGATATTAAACACAAATTGTTCTTACCAGCAGGTGCTTTTGGTTATGGTTGACCCACATGAGCTCCTTGATCCCCAACAGCAGGTGGTACATCAGGTCCTTGGTGCCTGTTTCTTTCCAGCTCCTGTATACGCATGGAAGTCTTAGAGATCTTATCAATGAGCAGCATATAGTATTCCGCTTGGTTTTAATATGCCAAAAAAAGCCACAGGCAAAGTAGATTGAAAGATCAGGGCTAGGAAGGCCAGCAACCTGGGGCAGGAGTTGCTTTAAGGAAGAAGAGCTTCAAAAAGACCAGATACTATATGGATTCCCCAACACACATTGCCACTTCTTTCAGGTGTTAGAGCACCTCCTGCATACTGCCTGCTGGACATGAAGCCATTGTAGCAGTACAGCACTCAAGGAAAGCACCTCCTTGCCCTGAGCAGGTGCTGATACAAAGGGACATACCCTTCCACCTCCTTGTGACCAGCTAGCATTCTCCCAGAAGGTATTTTGGTAGACTTCAGGAGATGCAGGGGCACAGGTTTCTGCTTGTTGCTACCACCATCTCAGAAGCATTACAGCAATAAGAGCAAGAGCATTACATTGCAACAGTTTTTACTTCTCTATCATCTCTAGGTCCTAGGAGAAGTGTAGGTTCAGCAGCAAAAGCAACAGCAGCTCCCTGAAAACTAGAACTGTCACCATTGGGTTGAATCACTGGGGAAGCTTGGCAGGTTATCTTGGAGGCTCTTGCCAGACCCAGTCAGATTCTTGTTGAGCCTGTCCTCTCTAGAGCACCAGTAGAAGAGCCAGGAGCCACTCACCCTGCTGTTTGCTTCTTCGTACGAATCCCTTTCCAGCCTCTAAGCATACAACGCAGCTCTCTCCATCTGTTCACCTGCTCCCACTGCACAATTTTGAATAGGATAGATCACTTCAACACTGACAGGCAGACACCCAGGCAACAGATTAAGTGTCAGGCCACAGACCAGTCTTTATGCCAGGAATCTTGTGCATGCATAGATAAACACGCCTAAACACCTGAGTGATAACCATACCTTACCCTTCCCATTTGTTGAAGAATGTGTGGTAGTGCGAGATGGCTGAAGGACCAAAGGAAATGTGGCAAGGATATTTAGTCCTATTACTGACACCAGAATGAACCAGTTCCAGGGAGGAGATGGTCTCTTGGTGCACATTTTTGCAACACATAGGGAATCTGGTCTCCACTGGAGGACTTTTGGGTAAGTCGATAGCATTTTTTGCAGCACTTTTAAGCCCACCACTGAGAAATGCGGCCATGCCCAGCCATCCCTGCTGAACCCCAGAAATCAAGTAGTGAAGGTCTCAGGCCTGCCACTACTCTCAATCATGCCAGAGATGGAGAACTCAGGAGCAGCACCAGAGAATACATAGCTGCTTCATTTCTGAATTTCTCAGTGCCCAGCCTGCTTAGCAGTGCCCTCAAGCCCACTGCAGAATCCCAAGGTGACAGAGCTGCTTCAGTTACTCAAAAGTGAACATCAACCACAGCCCATCTCTTTTGACTGAAGCCTTCACTCCCAGAGCTCTGCCTCAATGAAGACAGCAGGCTTTTCAGTAAGCCACAAGGGCCACAGCTAGCCTGCTGCCTTTTTTGGCAGGGCTGGAAAGAGCATGGTGCTGCAGAAAGGTCTGGGAGAAAAACTCCATGAAAAGTTCAGAGCTCCTAAATATATGGCAAGGGACACCCAATACCTGAGCCACTCAAGACCCACTTTCATTTGGGGGCTGGATACCTACATGCCATGCACAATATGCTCACGATGAGCTGGGCACATGAATTCTTGCCACTGTTTATTCCTGCCGGTGGAAGATGACTGTGGTGCTCTTGGTATAGGACCTAGGGTGCCAAGAGCTGCTTTGTCTGCACTCCCTGGGATTAAGGGGGAGACAGAAGAGGGAGGAGAGAGAAAGAAGCTATTAAGGATTAGAGAGAGAGAGACTTGCAATTAAAGATCTTAGGGAGGCAGCACTTCTTTAGGGGGACTCTAGGGCACAGTGCTCTCTGCGGCAGAGAGGTGACCTGCACAAGAGCCCAAGAACTGCATGGTCAAGCTAATGCCATGTTCCCCTCAGGAGTACGTGAGTCCACTTCCTCATTCTGCAGGTTCAGCTCAAAAAAAAGTCCCTCAACCTCTCACCCAGTAATGATGCGTGTGTGTGGGGGGGGTGCATGTGCATTCCCTGAGAGTGCTGGTGTATCCCCTGACAGGCCACGCTCCCTGCTTAGGTGATGGGCAGGGGGTCAGGCAGGAGCACCGGTGCCCCCCCTGCGACTGCTAGCCAGGGAGTGGGAGCGCCGGGTGAAGAAGTGTGGCTGCTTCCCGGTAGCCTCGATCCGCCACCGGCAAACCCTGGTCAGCGAGATCGGCCATGGGGGGACCCCCCACAGTTGCTGACTAGTCGATGGGGCACGTGCCCCCCCCACTAAGGTGGCACCAGTTGTGTCTGATTGGGTGTTGCTGTTGGCTCTAAGAGTTGGGTGAGAGCATGGTCATCACCAACCAAGTTGTTAAAAGTCCTGTATACTGCTGGGGAAAGTCAGAACCATGTCAAGGAGGTTTTCCCAAAGTCTTTTTAATTCTACACATTAAGTTCTCCTCGTCTCTACAGTCCTCGCTTGCAGAAACACTTCAGACTATATATAGTCTTCAACTTTCCTTACACATAAGGTTTTGCTGGTTTAAGAGAAGCAACAGCTGTAGGATTGTATCCAAGTGTGAACTCCAGACATGTACACTTAGGACCGGCACAAACCCTCACTATCCGAGCCTCCCCCTTTGTCATGGGAAGCAAGTTCCACCACAGGCAAGAGGGAGGGAAAAGGCAGATCAGAAGAACTGTGTCACCTAAACTGAACTGTGGCCAGGATACCACCACTTCTCATCTCCATTTGTGAGGAGAGACATGGATCTAGAGGCCAAGAGCACCCTCCTAAAGCATGGTCCCCCTAGCCCCAGGAGAGGTTTCTGGTTCAAAGAGCCCCCCCCCCGCCTTTCTCCCTGCAGAGACAATGCACGCTGCTTTCTACATCAACATGGTGATCCCTGTCTATCAGCGTCCTGAGGGGAGGACAGCGCCACATGGTCCCTTTGAACAGCTTCAGAATTCAATGTGCAGGGATGCAGCAGGAAGACATTGAAGCTCATGTAGCTACACCAAGGAAATGCTCACCTCAGGACACAGATGCAGTTAGGACTTCAAGCAAGACTTCAGCAACCCTCAATAACCCTTTTAACTTGCGTCCTGTCCCCACAGCCCATCCTTCTATTCAACTTTATGGGAGATGTTTCATTCAGTGGTTTAATGTAGGACAAGATACGTGGATTAAGGGAACCAAAACTTACATCTCAAAATTTATACCCAAAAGAAACATCGCTCTGGAGGCAAAACTGGACAAGGAACCTCTCTGCTCACTCCCACACTATCCACATCTAGAGAACAAGAGAAGAAAAAAAATCAGTAATTTATTCTTCCTTCCAAAATACTAGGCCCTGCATAGAGAATTATTTCTACCCCCTCCCCCACCCATCATAGCTTACTTCATCATCTTGAAAGAAGACAGGATAGAGGAAACAAAGCCATCTTATTGTTCTGCTTCTCTAAAACACTGCGCATGAAAAAAGTAGAGATTTTATCACAAGAAACCCATGCTTAAACAGTGTTGGTAAGAAACACGGCTAGTTTCAGTAGAAGCTTTTTTTCTTAAGCTAGCAAGGAGGCGGGGGGGGAGGGGAAGCTTTTCACCGAAGACTCCCTCAGCCAGCAGAAATCTCTTAGGTTTTGCTGGTAGAAGTACCATAGCAACTTTCCCTTTTAGGTTTTTCTTAAAGCTTCAATACTTCCAGGATGCAATTCATTGCTATGTTCAGAGCAGCCAAGAATCACCCATCTTGAGCTCCAGGTGCTTCATTCCCTCCATCTAGCACACCACCCTGAAGTCTCAGACTGACTGCAACTGCTAGATTTAGTCTCATGCCACCTACTCATGGCTGTCATCCTACCATCTCTAAGCCAATAGTGGAGTCCAGCAAGACAGGGTCAACCAAACAACTGCTTTCACTAGCAAGTGTTTCTCAGGAAAAAGGAACACAGAAGTAGAGAAGACTGCCCTCAGCATTTCCCAGATGTAGGGTGGCCATCATAGAGGACATTCCAGTTTTCTGCTACTCTGTCCTCTATTGATACAAAACCCAATGCCTTTATGTCCTCTACATATACACCTTTATGTCCTCTACATAAAGGTGTCTGGTTTTGTATCAGAGGACAAAGGAGAACTGGACTGTCCTCTCTGATGGCCACCCTACCCAGATGCCATTAGCCAGTTATGGTGGAATACGTAGGAACGAAACAGTATGCCTGAGGCAGGAATATTAAGAGG
The DNA here is from genome assembly GCF_001723915.1 of Gavialis gangeticus. Lineage (NCBI taxonomy): Eukaryota > Metazoa > Chordata > Crocodylia > Gavialidae > Gavialis > Gavialis gangeticus. Next base: position 60,303,574 of record NW_017729022.1, read on the forward strand.
AGACGCAGACTGGTGTGCGTGGGGAAGAGAAAAATGTGGGGAGGTCAAGTCAGTTTAGGAATATTCCTTAATCCTGATAGAATATGAAGACACTTAAAATATACCAGTAGATGTTCTAGAAGGGTAAAGGGAGGATGTCATTGGTTCTACTCATTTTTTTTCCCCTGTTCAACATTTTCCCTGAAATTTGATGGTTTCACTGATCTGCTGAAGGGTTTGTGTCCTTAGCCTTTGGGTCACAGTTACGTGGTCCTTTTGACCAAGGTATTTATTGGGGGTTTTTGGCAAGAGAGAAGCTGGAGGATCTGATGTTTGAGTTCCAACACCACTTCAAGAAGTATCGCTGGAGTCAGCCAAGTGACAGTGGCCAAGATTTCATAGGGGCTTTTGAAGAATTGTAAACAGCTTGTACCAATTTCTCAGAACTGAATCACATTGGTACTATTGTAAGATTTTGAATCCTGGATAACTTGGGAATTGACTTATTGACCTGAATTTAATAGGTCCAAAGAACCACACCATGGGGAGTACTGCAGAGTTTAAATGGTTACGTGACTTCAACGCATTCAGTCATGTACTGGGAAGCTGGAAGTGAGGGGAGGAAGAGAAATTCAAGAGAGCTCCCCCACCTTCTATGACCCAAAGAAACCCACATATACACAACCAGACTTACCTATGCAAGTATGGCAGGGGAGGGGGAAATAGAGCCATCTTTTCAGTCTAGTGTGTATGGCAGTTGAAAAAAGTGGCATGCATATAAATCCATGCCACTTTACCAGGTCACCATATTGATAATACTGAAATGCAGTACAAATGCTTCACTGTCAATGCTGACTTTTCAGGGATCCATAAAATAGCATAAAGGCATCAGCTTTATGTTGTGGGGGAGCAGGGGAAAGAAGAGGAAAGAGGGAGAAATGTAAGTCTTAATAAAGTAATGCTGCATTTTCAAAGATCTTCTAACTCTAGGAAGGCCCCATAAACCAGAAGTTTAAAATACTGACCATGTGCCTTTAAAAGCATTCTCCCCGACATAGCATAGGAAACCCATTTTCCATATCAGGGGGACAGTACCATTGCCATGGCAAGTTAATGCCCAGGTTTGCCTGCTAGAATTAAAAAAAAAAAAATGGAAGTACACGGGCGTCTCCTCCTACAGGAGTCAAATTGCAATATTCAGACAATTTCTTAACCTAACATTTTATAGTAAGAAGGGCACTGCTGGAAGACATCTCTGTCTGCAAAACGTATGTAGAGTCAATTTTCTAGCCAGACATGAATGTAGGCATAGTTTCTTCTGGGTAGAAGAAACTCCACACTGCTAACTAATACAACTAAGAAAGAAGAATGACACCTGCAAGAGTCAAGCAGCCGGGCTAAGGTATCTAGGGCCATTTGTAGATGTGCTCACCGTCTTTTAAACCATTAACTGATTTGCATCACACAGTTTGAATCACATTTCAATTCAAATTAAGGATTAATAGATGATCAAGGGAGGCTGCCCCCTTCTTCATAGACCAGTAGCCTATGTGCTTGGGCAGAACTGGGAGCTTAGTCAGGATATTGATACTCAATCATATTGGGCATTTATACACACACTTTTCTGATCTGCAACACGCCAGAGATCTGCTGCTTCTGAGCAGACTCAATTAATCGAGTCTGTTCCATATGTGAACCGAGATGAACTTCACTGCTTGCAGTTGTATAAGTGGCAAAATGCATGTCAGCGTGCAGAAAATGGCAGCAGTGCGCTTTTGAACTAAAGCGCCTCTGATGTGCTTTAGTCCAAAAGCATCCCACCACCACTTTCTCAGCGCTGACACACATTTCACTGCGTTTTCAAAGTGCCCGGCACTGCGGTGCTTACATGTATAAAAATGCCTGATGAGGTGTTGGCACATATGACTTCGTACAGCTGTGGGAAGGGGAGCAGGGGAGGGGGAATAGCCTCTGTTGTGTTGCAAAAACCCAATTTGCAATGCTTATCTGCATTCTTAAGAAATATTTATCTGGAGTTCCTAAGGACTGTTTTTCCTCAAAGCAACATGGTATATACACATGTTAATGAATACAGTTTAAAATTGCCCAAATTTGGACTGCCCTGGTGTGCATTAACTTTAATCCTCATCCAATGAGGATTAGCCAATTCAGACTGGAGCCATTTTTACTTCAGACTATAGACATCGACATGTATATAGTGACAGCTCTAGTCCGGATTAAACCTAGAACAAAGTGACATCTATAGAATGGCCACTCTTCTCCAAAATGACCACAAAAAGTTCTCCCCATCTTTATCCTGTCACTTCCCTTTCCTTAGCTAGATGGCTCTCTCCTTCCAGAGTAGCTAGACATAGGGCTGTCTTCCCAGAAACACTGTTCAGTTAAGCACCACAAATGTGTTGGTTATAGTTGGTAAAAGTTTTGGAGCATAAAGTGCCATTGTTCAGGTTGCTTGACACCTAAAAAGGGTACTTCAAGCCCCAAAGCTTATCCAACATCTCTTCCAACTATGCAGTTGGATCAACTGTAGAGATATTACAGAAGAAACACTCTTGCCTCTCATACATTCCCTAGACCAATCACAGCCACAAAAAGAAAAGAAAAAAAACAACAACACTCCAACCCTACTTTGTCATAGTTGTCAAGAGCAAGAGCTATTACACAAACATGTTAGTATAATTGACTCTTGTAGGCTAACTCAAGAAGTTTCACCACGTAGGAGTAGGCCATACTATTTCACTTCCCTTTGGAACTGCTGGCATAGACGTTCTATTAGTAGTCCTTCAAAACTGAAAGCATCTCTCTTCTGTATGAAGTAGATGTATTGTGCCATTTTACATCTGTGTGCCAAGAGTATGATTAGAGAAGCTCTTGTAGTGAGAGGAATCTGGAGTGGAGGCCACGTGAACAGCTTACATTAGTTATGCTCACATAGCAGCATCTACAGAGCATCCCAATCAGTATGAGGACCAAGTTGTCCACAAGAAGATGACTCTAGTCCTGAAAGGCTTAATATAAAGAACAAGGGCAAAAATGCCTTCCAACAAGGTGAAGAGCAAAGGTACAATAGTGTCTAGTATCCCCAGTTAGACTCCTTCACAGTCCCTGTTTATTTCAAGGGCCCATCTTCCATCTAACCAACCCCCAAAGCTAAAAGTAGTCAACATATTTATATCATCACCTTCTTCATACTCAACATACAAACCCAACCCCTAGCCACTCAGCTACAAGGGCTGGCCTTAATCCCTGGTCCCTGGATCAGTAACCTACAGAGCATGGGCCACATCTGGCCTGTAAAGCAGAGATGGGCAAAGTCCAGCCCATGGGTCGGATCTGGGCAGCAGCTGGACTCCATTTCCCAGCTGCCCCTGTCCACATAGCTAGGGCCGATCTCCATGGAGACCCCAGCCACAGCAGAGCTCAAGGCTGGGGTTGCCATGGAGACCAGCCCCAGTCCCGCTGGCAGGGGGTGCAGCAGATCAGGGCAGGGAGCTGCTGGGAACTTGTGGCAGGGACAGTTTGTTCCGGAGCAAGCTGCAGAGCTGTGATGTGTAGCCTGCACACTCTGGACAGGGGCGCACGAGCAGGGGATCGTGGCTCTGCCCTGGCTCCTTGCAGCAGTAACAACCTGGTCTGGAACAGGGGCAGAGCCACGATCTTCTGCTTGCGTGCCCCTGCCCAGAGCATGCAGGCCACAGATCGCAGCTCTGCCCTGGCTCCAGAGCAAGCTGCACCCAGCACAAGTTCCCAGCAGCTCTGGAGCAGCACCCTGCCCTGCTCTGCTGTGCGCCCTGTCAGTGAGGCTGGGGCTGGTCTCCATGGCAACCCCAGCCTTGAGTTCTCCCACCTGTGGCTGGGGTCTCCATGGCGACTGGCCCCATCTATATGGGCAGGGGCAGCTGGGAAATAGTCTGGCTGCCAGCTCAATAGGCTATTTTGCCCAGCCCTGCTGTACAGCCATCTGATCCTACCTGCGAGTCCAGCACCTGGGGGCTCAATCTGAGGCTGCATTCCCCATGCCATTGTGGCAAAAGCAGCAGCAGTCAAATCCTAGTGCCTGCCTGCCCACCTCTGACCCCAACTGGATCACTGGCCTGTAGCCCGAAAAGGTTACTAACAGCTGCCCTAGCCTATATGACTGGTATGAAACTAGACCGTGCATAAATCAAACTATGGCGACCCTTCCTCATAGTAGACTATGGGGCAATTAGTTTTGTGCAGATTTACACTGGAAGTAAGAGGGCAGAACTGAAGAGGTGGAAAAAACAGTTGATTTGCATATTGGCAGAGGTAGAATTAAGGTTGTGTTCAAACTTAGCTCCAGATAAATGTGGAACCGAAGCAGCAAACATCAGCACCTTTGTTGTACATGGATGTTGTTATGCATCCCCCCTCTACCCCCACCCCCAAAAGGGGAGGAAAACAAACAAACAAAAAACCCACTTTGCTTTTGATTATAGGACCTGAAAAAAAATAAACTGACCCTATTTTAAATTTTCCGCTATATCAACTATGCTACCCTCAAGCATGTTGAAGCTGATAAAAATCTAGTTGAGCTGGAAGTACAGCAACTTGCATATGAAGGCAACAGCACACCAGCTATTGCAGGACCAGCAAGAGCTGCTATTGTATGTTCACAGGACTGTAACCTTATAGTTTGGCAACAAGGCTTCTCTATCCAAGCAGCATTTAACCAAGCCAGCCATTTCAAACAGAGGGTTCAAACTTTTTGAACACCACATGAGCAGGTGATCTTAAGAAATTCCTCCCCCACTACTGAAATTCTCTCTGTCTCTCATTTAACTAACACCCCCCCCAAAACAAGAAACTTCTACAGATGATTAAACTGCTAGAACCCTATGCTGAAATACTGGTTAAACCCAAAACAGGAAACCAAAAAAAGGAGATAAGCTAGGCTAGGGCATCTTACATTTTCAAGTCCTGATGGAACCCCCCACCTTGTACAGAGGCAGGCACTCGTGACAAAGTACTTTTCCCCTCCTTCTCTTCCCTATTAAAGGGCTGTTCATCACAGGGTGAAGGGTGGAAGTTAAACTGCATCATCATCCTGTGTTCGGCTAGAGCAGACAGTTCATAGCACTAGAAGAAACTGCCATGTAAGAATAGTAAGGTAAATGGCTTTCGCTCTACTACCTGGTCAACAGGTTTAAGTAAGGCTCGTTGTCAAAGGGCGTTCATAGAGCGAGACGTGTTCAAGCCACATATTGGATACTAGGAATTAAAAAAGGGCCTTCCTTAGATGAAAGGCTACAGGAGCTGGAGGGAACAGCTAGGCTTTTCAGCACGAACAGGAACATATTCAGTGTTGTCAGTAGCAGAAGATTCACCATCCACTAAAGCAATAGTCACAGCCACATGGGTTAGGCAAAAAGGAAGGGCATTGAAGTGAACAAGCTAGTACGTGTCTCCACCAGCTTTCTTAGAGGCCTTATATATTCTTATTCCCAACACTTCCTCATTTTTCTTATGTACTTGTACCCACAACAAATTAAAAGAAGACCCACACTGCAGTAGCTATCTAGGAGGATGGAGGGGGAAGGCAGAGGGGAAACCGTCAGTCAGGCTACACACTCTCTGAAAAACAACTATCACTACAACTTGTTTAACATAATCCTATCCCCACCACACACATACTTCTTCCCTTTCCTATTTACATGCCTTCCCTTTCAAGAAAGCTTGCTTAAAGAAGTATCTTTTCTTTGTATATCAGGTAGCTTTACTGGTAGTTCTGTCCTTCTTTATCAAACGATTCTACTCAAATCATGTACTGGGTAGGAGTGTCACAGGTGAGGGTTGATCATCACATGAAGGACCATAATAACCTGCAAACCTGTTTTTTTTAAGTCACCACAGCTGCGTTACTATGCCTGCCTTACCCTGGACTCCCAGATCTGTCTTCTCCTAATCAGCTTTGCATGGGAGAAAAGAGAGACAAGGGCTAAGAACGTGTTTTTACATTTAAAATATAGTCTGTGGTAATTACCAGAAAAAGGTACAACAGATAATTATGGAATAATCAGTGCACAGAGTAAAGTGTTTGTTAGGTTCTTTCACCATTTGGTTCACGTTCTAAGGTAAGAGATTTCAATACATTCCAAATTTATCTCCCTTCCTTAACATAATTGTGGATGTTCCTCTTCCTCAAGTATCCATTTGTCTTTGAATGCAATTGACCTTTTGTCTTGCATTGCCTTTATCTGTAAAGAAGCTCTTTCTACAATTTGCAAACATTTTGCCTTTATTTTTCAGGAAAAAAAGTCTTTTTTTCCCCCTTGAATTATGAGCAAGTGTATACAGAACAACCAAGGCTACTTTCTCCAGACCAGGAATTATGCTTCTGTTCTCCCCTCTCTCTCAGTGAAAGAGGCATCTCAGGGACACTTAAAATGTGCTAAATACAATAGCTGTTGCTTCTTTCTCTAGGGCCTACCCTCCCACATCTCAAAAGGGAGTATCTAAGCCTCATGCATCTTCTGATCTTTGTTTGTTGCTGCATAGGGCTGAAAGGAAATTCCTCTCCCTAACTGCTACACATGTCAGAGCTTTTTAAGCCTTCCTGAGAGGCATAGGTGTTGATTGTGACTCGGGTGCACCAGTGCTCATGCTGGGACTTAAACCCAGAGGCTCTTGGGTAGAGAGTCTTGCCCCTCCACTCAGGGTCAGGCCAACTACCGTATTTGGGATCGGGAAGGAATTTTCCCCCGTGGTCAGATTGGTATGGACTGTGGGGGGGGTTGCCTTCCTCTGTAGCAGGGGGCATGGCTGTCTTTTTGGGATCTTCTGAGCACATATTAGCAACTTCTACAGCAGCAGGACATGAGCCACTGTGGTCCCCCTGCTTTACCTGCTGTAGGTCAGGGGTAACTAGTTTTGCTAAGAGATTAGACACTGGATTTGTATAGGGTGGTTTGGATAGGGATGATCCTGCCTCGGGCAGGAGGTTGGACTTTTAGATGACTTCTGAAGGTACCTTCCAGCCCTACTTCTCTATGAGTAGCCTTACATTTTTCAA
>NW_017729022.1:60310850-60314418 GCF_001723915.1 Gavialis gangeticus
TTTTTTTTTTTTTTGGGGGGGGGGGGAGGGGGGTTGTAGTTACATAAACTTTTCACTGAGCTGTCTGTAGGGCTGCCCAGGTCCTTTTCTCAAGTGCCTAGCATTCATGTAGGACCTAGCAATATGTGTCATGACCATGAGTGATCTTGTTTGCTGGGTTAATCCATGTCTTTCAGAAGGTTTGCTAAGAACTGAGACAAAGTCCTTGAAATAAGAGTGATGAGGAAGGTTAATTTTTGTCCCTGACAAGGGGGACTAATTGGACCTGGCCTTCCTACCTCTGTCACTAGTCTGCAACAATTAGTATGTGACTTGCATACAGCCTTCCTCCAGTTTTACCTGTGCATATGCCAACAATAGATTTGAGTGAACTCCTCCTCAGTCACTTAGAGGCAGGTGCATCACCCCTCCCACCCCATGTAAGGGGAGCAAGGAAGAGTCGTGTCGGTCTGCTGCCAACTGCCCTCATAGCTGCTGCTGAACTCCTAGCTACATGGTGTGTGGAAGAGACTTTAGCTGACAGCTTGCCTCTGCAGCAGCATGTGAGCAGACGTAGCAGGAAACCTAGAGGTCCATAAACAACAAGCAAGGTGGGGTCTACCTGGGCTTGTTATGCAGTTCTGTAAGCAAATGATCCTTTAGTTGCAGTGTCTAGGGTCAGAAAGAGGTAGTTAATCTGGAGTTAATCACAGCCATTTCCCCAGTGGAAATGCAATTTAATTATATTTACCTTAACCAGCCAAATTATGTTGTAAAATGTTAACCTGTATCTACTCTTGGGAAAAAAACAGCAGTTAAGCACAGTAGTGTGATGTATGCATCCACTAGACCTCGGTGCTGATTTGCAGGGTCCCTGTGCCATACAGGAGACCACTTGAATTGCAAGCTGAGGGAGCTACTGGTAGGGTAGTGCTGAAGAGTCCTTCACTCCTGAATTCGCTGCTCACTTTTTGGTCTGTCTGGTGGTGGCTTTATTATTTTCCAGGCACCCTGCAAACCTGTCTCTTCTCCAGGGTATTTTGGGGAGGTATAGAAATGCCTTTTACATGAGAGTTGTGATTCCCAAATGCCTTCTAATTGGGATCACACTGATAGTCCTATAATTTAATGGTATAATTTAAAGAGTTACCCACAATGGTAACTCTTACTGTACCTGTGGTTAACAGGACCTGGGCACTTAGCCATGTCTCAGCTGCTATGGTAACTCATCCCCTTCCTGCTTTTACCCCATGGTGACAGTTAAGTCAGAGCAGCCTGCCCCTGAATGCTGAGATGCCAGGGTTTATTTTACAATGACCACAGTGTAATGATTCATGGATTCACAGATTCATAGATTGTATGGGGGCTAGAAGGGACCTTACAAGATCATCGGGTCCAGTCCCCTGCACTAGGCAGGGAAGACAACGGGGGCCAGGTGACACCAGCGAGGTGACCATCCAGTCTCCTCTTGAAGATTTCCAGGGTAGGTGATTGCACCACCTCTGGAGGGAGTTTATTCCACAGTCTGGACACCCTAGCTGTGAAGAAGTTTTTCCTAGAGTTGAGCCTGAAATGGTCTTCCAGCAGTTTGTGGCCATTACTCATGGTTTTTGTCAAGGGTGCCCTGGTGAACAGTTGTTCACCAAGCTCTTGATGTACTCCATTGATGTAGCGGTAAGCCGCTACCAAGTCCCCTCTCAGCCTTCTCTTTTTTAGGCTAAAGAGGCCCAAGTCCCTCAGCCTCTCTTTGTATGGCTTGCCTTGCAAGTCCCTGATCATACGGGTGGCTCTTCTCTGGACTTTCTCAAGTTTTTCCATGTCCTTGTTGAAGTGTGGTGCCCAGAAATGGACACAGGAACAGTTATTACAAAACACCTGAGGTGTGGCTAAGTCTCTGGCCTTTGTAGAGTTGGGAAAATTAGGGGTCCATAGGGATCATGACCTCATTCCCCAAAGTGTCATTATCCCACTTGGGAACAGCTGCACATTGGTGGATGACTGTTGAGGTGAAGAAAATGGTCTGACATGTGTCTGAGACTAATTTTATATCATAAACCTCTAGACAAAATCCATAAAGTTAATAATTAAGAACATAGGCCAAAGAGCAGGAAATTCTCTAGCCTATACAGGCCACCTGACTAGCCACCCTCCCAGTCTGACATAGGAACTCCTTTTAACTATTTATAGTGGGACTGCCCAGTGGAAAATAAGGTCCTGGACTTGATGGCAGGAGACCTGGGCTCTTCCCAACTCTGCCACAGGTCTGCCTCAAACTGGTGTGATTCACAGACCAGCTCTTTCTCCCTCCACGTTCTCTCCTTCTGTAATGAAGGAGCGCAGAGATCAAACTAACCAAGCATGGTTATTTTAACAACTACAGTTTTAAGAAAACCCATGAGCTATAATTTTGTCTTATCAATTCAAAAGGACTGAAGCAGCAGCTACAGTCATGGGACAGAATCTGTTCAATACAGGTTTCAGCACAACCAGTGTTTACACCCCACCTGTTATACAATTGATAGTGTTTTCTTTAATTACTTCAGACTGTGTATAGTATCTGTATCCAGGAAACCTCCTCTTCTCTTCACTAATAAGCCACAAATCCTGTCTTTTGGTGAGTCCTGCAATTAGTACAGGGTCTACAACTGTTCTGTATCACATTTCCAAAGTAGAGCTTAGCGGGAGTACAAAGCATTGATAGTAAGAAAAGAATTGATGGGTATACGTTTGGTACAAGTACAGGGAAGGCCCCTAATAATTATGAACTTACGAATATTTAAGAATGTGTAAACTTGGTTACAAAGTAACATTTATGGCACAGAGTAAGGGATGCCATATTCTATAAACGTAAGAACACATGGCATTGACTAACATGCGTGGTACCTATTTTGTAAATATGATTGTAAACTCTTTGGGCATGTCCACACATGCAAACATGTGAGCTTGCAGCAGCTCAAATAGAAGCAGTGCAAATTTGAGCCAGGGCTTTTTGCCTCAGTGCACGTGCTCCGACTTGTACTTTGTCGTGGAGCAAACTGTGCCACTTGGGGCAAAATAAGCCTGCCTGACTCCTCCCGGATCTGCAGCCAGGGGGAGCTAGAGCCTGGGGCCAGCACCTGTGCTGTCCCCAGCAGTATAAAAAGCTGTCCTGTCCTGGCCCCATCCATACAAAGAGCTTCCCTGTAAGAAGCTCAGGGCTACTCGTTCTCAAGAGCTTCTGGGGCCTGGCCACTTGGTACCTGGGGACACTACCCCTTGTGCTAGCTGGACTGCTGCAGCAGCATCCCAAATCCATGTTTAAACATACCCCAACGTTCATGTTCTTCCACAGTTAAAACAAAAAAACACTCTACACACACATCTATAGAGAGAAAGAGACAGAGAGACAGCGATCAGTTGGGCAATGCTTTACTGGTATAATTTACAATGTTAAAGCTATGTGGAAGCCTACCAGTGTCTATCATCATGAAAAAATAAATTCTAAAAACCTATGTGTTGATGTGTGCTTTTGGTTTTCTTCACACATGATGGGTGTATGATGGGGATGTGGTGTTTGCAGGAAGGGGGTGGGAAGGGGTGTGGGGGAAGG
>NW_017729022.1:60314750-60315998 GCF_001723915.1 Gavialis gangeticus
GGGGCTGCTCAGGAGGGGTGGGTCCCCTGGCCTCCACAGGGTGCAGCCCCCCCACAGCACATGGAATGCGCCCCACAGGGCCCCAGCCCCCCTGCCCAGGGTCCCAGCTCCCCCTCGAGGGCCCCACCCCTCCGCCCAGGGCCTGTAACGAACCTTTCACAGCAGCAGTTCGTTGAGCCCAGTCAGGTCCTGCTGGCCCTGGGGCGGCTCCTGCTGCCCAGCCAGGCTGGTCTCGTGGTGGCAGGACCCAGCATGGCATGTGGGGACCACATGCCAGGCCCAGCCAGGTCCTGGGGCCCCTTTGCAGTCTGGCTGGGCTGGGCCAATGGTGACAGGACCTGGTGCAGCATGCAGGGACTGCGTGCTGGGCCCAGCTAGGTCCTGCCAGCCCTAGGGTTGCTGTGCCACCCGGCTGGGCTGGGCCCAGGGCAGCAGGACCTGGTGCGGTGCGTGGGGACTGCTGCCATGCCCACCAGGTCCTGCTGGCCCTGGGGCGGCAGGAGCAGCCGTAGGGCTGGCAGGACCCAGCTGGGCATGGCGTGCAGTCCTTGCACACCACGCTGGGTCCTGCCGCCCTGGGTCCAGCCCAGCCGGGCGGTGCAGGGGCCCCAAGGGCGGCAGGCCCCAGCTGGGCAGGGATCGGGAGAGCTGGGGGAGTGGGCAGGGCTGATGGGGGTCCCCCCCATGGTCCCCTCCTCCAGCCCCCCCGACCCCTTACTCACCGGCACCGGAGCCCTGGTACTGAATACGCGGCCTGGCCAGCCGTGTGTTTCAGCACCAGGGTGAGGGGCCAACCATGGAGATGCTCTGGCAGCCAGAGTGTCTCCATGGAGGACCCAGCCTCTGGTTGCCTCGGGTCATGGTCTAGGACCGTGCCCTGCCCTGCTTTTTTTGTTTTGTTTTTTTTAGACTCCTGGATATCCAGGGGTCTAATTTGCTCCCCACATTGCAAGTTTGCAGTGTGGGGAACATTTTTTTGTTCCCACACGTACCTCTTACCTCGTGTCAGAGGGGTTTGAGGCAGGGCAAGAGGCACGCACACACTCATCTGGATGCGCCCTTTGGAGCAGACATCATCCCTTACTGTGTGTTCATGTCTCACCTGGTATGGTTGGGTTCTGATGCTGACTGGGTATTAAGTTGCTACAATAATACAATAAAGGAAGGAAGACTCCTCCCACAATCATCCATGATGCTACAGGCCTATGAGTTTAGATTCCTAAAAGTCCTCCAGCACACACTTGTGGG
>NW_017729022.1:60316008-60316365 GCF_001723915.1 Gavialis gangeticus
TTGGTACCTGGGGACACTACCCCTTGTGCTAGCTGGACTGCTGCAGCAGCATCCCAAATCCATGTTTAAACATACCCCAACGTTCATGTTCTTCCACAGTTAAAACAAAAAAACACTCTACACACACATCTATAGAGAGAAAGAGACAGAGAGACAGCGATCAGTTGGGCAATGCTTTACTGGTATAATTTACAATGTTAAAGCTATGTGGAAGCCTACCAGTGTCTATCATCATGAAAAAATAAATTCTAAAAACCTATGTGTTGATGTGTGCTTTTGGTTTTCTTCACACATGATGGGTGTATGATGGGGATGTGGTGTTTGCAGGAAGGGGGTGGGAAGGGGTGTGGGGGAAGG
>NW_017729022.1:60316776-60328257 GCF_001723915.1 Gavialis gangeticus
CTGCTCAGGAGGGGTGGGTCCCCTGGCCTCCACAGGGTGCAGCCCCCCCACAGCACATGGAATGCGCCCCACAGGGCCCCAGCCCCCCTGCCCAGGGTCCCAGCTCCCCCTCGAGGGCCCCACCCCTCCGCCCAGGGCCTGTAACGAACCTTTCACAGCAGCAGTTCGTTGAGCCCAGTCAGGTCCTGCTGGCCCTGGGGCGGCTCCTGCTGCCCAGCCAGGCTGGTCTCGTGGTGGCAGGACCCAGCATGGCATGTGGGGACCACATGCCAGGCCCAGCCAGGTCCTGGGGCCCCTTTGCAGTCTGGCTGGGCTGGGCCAATGGTGACAGGACCTGGTGCAGCATGCAGGGACTGCGTGCTGGGCCCAGCTAGGTCCTGCCAGCCCTAGGGTTGCTGTGCCACCCGGCTGGGCTGGGCCCAGGGCAGCAGGACCTGGTGCGGTGCGTGGGGACTGCTGCCATGCCCACCAGGTCCTGCTGGCCCTGGGGCGGCAGGAGCAGCCGTAGGGCTGGCAGGACCCAGCTGGGCATGGCGTGCAGTCCTTGCACACCACGCTGGGTCCTGCCGCCCTGGGTCCAGCCCAGCCGGGCGGTGCAGGGGCCCCAAGGGCGGCAGGCCCCAGCTGGGCAGGGATCGGGAGAGCTGGGGGAGTGGGCAGGGCTGATGGGGGTCCCCCCCATGGTCCCCTCCTCCAGCCCCCCCGACCCCTTACTCACCGGCACCGGAGCCCTGGTACTGAATACGCGGCCTGGCCAGCCGTGTGTTTCAGCACCAGGGTGAGGGGCCAACCATGGAGATGCTCTGGCAGCCAGAGTGTCTCCATGGAGGACCCAGCCTCTGGTTGCCTCGGGTCATGGTCTAGGACCGTGCCCTGCCCTGCTTTTTTTGTTTTGTTTTTTTTAGACTCCTGGATATCCAGGGGTCTAATTTGCTCCCCACATTGCAAGTTTGCAGTGTGGGGAACATTTTTTTGTTCCCACACGTACCTCTTACCTCGTGTCAGAGGGGTTTGAGGCAGGGCAAGAGGCACGCACACACTCATCTGGATGCGCCCTTTGGAGCAGACATCATCCCTTACTGTGTGTTCATGTCTCACCTGGTATGGTTGGGTTCTGATGCTGACTGGGTATTAAGTTGCTACAATAATACAATAAAGGAAGGAAGACTCCTCCCACAATCATCCATGATGCTACAGGCCTATGAGTTTAGATTCCTAAAAGTCCTCCAGCACACACTTGTGGGGAACCCTCTGCTTTTACCAGAGAAGATATCCATCTAGAAAGAAGTGGCTATGCTGATGGGAATCTCTCAGGTCAACACCCCAGTTAAAGTCAAGCCACTTGAAATGGACACACCCAGCCCCTCATCCAGTTCAATTGCTAACGGTAACCTAATATTGGAATGGCTAATCGGCACTCCTCTCCAGAGCTGCTAAGACCTGAGCTGTAAAAAGTGTGTTTGGCAAAGATGGCTTTAATGTAACAGAACAATGCTGAAGAGGGTGTTGGTAGATATGAGTAGTAGTTGGATATGACAGCTCCTTAAGCTGGATAGCATGGGGCTCATCAAAGACGCCTGGTACTTATGCCTAAAAATCTTGATAATCCAGTGAAAGCTTGTTTTCATTTCCTGCTTCATTTTGTGAAGGTCCAGTACAATCCTCTAAGTGAAATACAAGATCAAGTTCAGCTCTGTTCTGAGATGGTGCAGATCTAACTGGACCGCTGCCTATTTCTCATTCCAATTGTCCTGACACAATAAGGGCTTGAATTTAAGTCTGTTTTGGCCCATAATATACTACTGAGATAGAGGACAACACCATAGCACTCCAGCATGTGGGACCTGCTCAACTTCATGATTCTGCACCCTCCAGTGTGAACCCCATTGTAGTCGCCTCCTTTGCAACCCCAACTTTAGTGACCCTTATTTTCTCTTTCACTGCCTTTGCAGGCGCTTTGCAATCTGCAGAGCTAAGTATCCTGCCCAGGAGACTGAGTACAGGGACACTGCTGCAGAAAGGAGAAAAGAAAGAGCTGTAAATGATGTTGATTCTGAGATAAATTTGGTGCCCCACTTTTACATGGAGATATAATGTGCATGGGAGAGATGAGAGCAGAGGATATTGAAGAGGTTCCTGGACTGGAAGAGTGTGAAGGTAGTGACACAATGTCCTTTTAGCAGCACCACTAAGGACATCCCAGCATCTACAAAGTTTCCACTATAGGCACAAACAGTGCTTTGCTGGTTTAGCTAGTAGAGGATGAGGCTTTTGATTTCAGGATCATGGGCTCCAGCTCCATATTGCCATTTTCTTAAAGTGAACATTTTTTTCTCACTGTCTGCTGTGACTGGATAAGAATAGACTCATAAGAATAGGGTTGGACTAAGTCAGTGACTCTCAACCTTTTTTGTACTAAGAGCCATTTGCAAGCATTGGCCCAGTAAATAGTTTAAGTAGAAAACACACAAGTATTTCGGCCACAAAATATTATTACACACTACAAGTTAAAGCATCTCAACAGTCTTAATTTTAAGGACAGAAATAAATATCAACATGTGGCCCTACATTACTCCCAGGTGACATTCATGTTTTTCCATGATAGCTCACAATCCTTTCATATATTCATGAGACCCACTTTTGGGTTGCAACCCACAGATTGAGAAACGCTGGACTAGGTGACCTCCTGAGGTCCCTTCTAGCCCCACTTTCCTATGATTGTAAGTGAAGGTGCAGGTAGATGTCTCTGACAACACATGCTAGTGCTTAGCAAGCTCAAGGACCTCTACACATCCCTGCTCCCCTGCCCACTCCAGTGCCTTACCACAACCCACAGCTGGCTCAGCATCTGGATTGGGCAGTGATCCCCTGCAAGATGGGACAGCTCAAGGAACTGCAGGACTGGGGGTGAGGGGGAGGACCCACCACATAGCACAGGGACAAAAAGAGGTGGAAGAGAAAAGGAAAATAAAGAGTGTGCTGAGAGCAGGTACTACTATCAGCTGCCTTCAGGCTGTTGTTTTAGTCTATATTTAAAGTTTCCAGGTTGCCACTTATTTGACCCCTTAAAAGCAGAGTTTGCTCCTGTTAGGAAATGACTAGTCTGATGGCTCCATTATTCCCCCCCCCCGGCCAGAACAGAAAGTTTGATAATGTTTGTATTAAGCACTTAATGCGGTCCACTTACTGGTAGGGAAGCAAAGAGCCACAGTGAGGATGGAAGGTGTGATTAAAGTCACAAATCTCCACCGGTTGATTTTATGACATCCCCAGGGAGCTATCGCTGGGATTTACATTTAAATTGATTTCCCCCACCCTGAAAATAAAATATTCTGCCCTTAGTCAACACAGCCCTTAAATTAATCTGATATGATGCTGTGCCCAAAGACTGGCAGTCTCCACCAGCCAGAGGCTTAGAGGAAAAGCACAATGGGCACTCTAAGGTGTACTCTGTCAGGACAGCCTGTCCTACAGTGATGCAGAGGCCACAAAGAAGTGCCTTTGCAAGTTGATTATGCATTTAAAATTGCCACACGTGGCACACATAACCTCCCTGCTCAGGGTGGCACAGGGTAGTCTAGATCAGGGTTGTCCCACTTCTAAGTGTCTGGGGGGCTGAATGCTCTGGGGCTGTACCAGAGGGGGCCATGGGTCCCCAGGGCCACACAGTGCATGCCCCCCACTGGCTGCACCATGCACCTGCCTCCCCTTCTGCCCTCCCCAGTTCCCTGCTGCTGCACCACATACTGCCCTGCTGTATGTGTTTATGCATGTGCTCTGGGAGTGGTGGGAAGGGGTGCTTTAATTAGAGCAGCTCCAAGAGCCACTCTAATTAAAGCACCCAGAGCATCTCATGTATCAGACTCCCTGTGCTGAAAAACGGCAGTGAGGGTACTTTAAGGCTCGTTCGAGCTTCAGTTAAAACACCCCTGCTGCCATTTTTCAGTGCGGTACACAAAACGCTGAAGTCAGCTGGAGCAGGGTAATTACCAAGCTCAAGCAGACTTGATTTAGTCAAGCCTGTTCCAATGCGCTGTAATTACAGCGTGTTGGAGCAGCCTCGATGCACATGTATAGGCACCCCCGGTGCTCCCCTCCACTGCACCAGGTGCCCTCCTTCACCCCCCCGGACGGTGGGCAGTACCATATTATCCTGCCCCACCTCCAGGTGGAGGAGGGAACGGGGAGATGAAGGCCGAGGGAGAAGGAGCCTGAAGGCCCCATCTGCTTCTTCAGCACGAACGCTAGTTGGGGAAAGGCAGTGGCTGGATGGGAGCCCAGGGGCCACAATTTAGCCCCTTGTGCATCACATGTGGCCTGCAGGCCACCAGTTAGACAGCACTGGGTTAGACAAATACTAGTCTAGGATGGTTTAGACTGGGATAATTCTGCCTTGAGCAGGGGGTTGGACTAGATGTGACCTCTGGAAGTCTCCTCCAGCCCTACTTTGCTGTGATTTTAGGTCCTTCCACTCACCTATCCTCTGGTAAGACTCTGACACTGCAGGCATCAGGGCTGGGGCCCCATGTATGTTTCCTGTGCAGGTGACTTTGACAACACCAGCCTCCATGCAGGTTCTTAAATCAGGCAGCAGTGGAGGTGGATGCCCCTGATCTCCACCTTGTCCAGCTGACTAATGCCACCTGCCCACTGTTCTGGGACTAGCCCTTGTTGTCTGGGACACAAATGGCTCAAACAACTGCAAGGGCCAGCTACGCCCCTCACTCAACCCCTGTGCTGACCTGGATGAGAAGAGGTGAGAGGCAAAAGGAAAATAAGAAGTGTACTGCAGGCAGCAGCTATCTCTATTATGGGCACTCCCCTGGAAGCTGCCAGCAACTCTCGGGAGGAAGAATTTGCACTTCAATTTTCCAGGCCACCCTTTGTTTGAAAAGTGCACTTAACTCTTGTGAGCAAGAAAAGTGGTCTGATCTCATCTTCCCTTTTTTCCCCTTGACATAGCTGGATGTTCAATAATGTTCCACGTCTGTGCCGAGCACTTGATGCCGTCCATGCACTCGTAAGTGAACAAGTTGCTGCAGTGGCACCAATATGTTTTATTAAAGTATCAGAAAATGGTGTGCAATCTCCACCAGCCAATTACACGGCACCCCACATCTCCAACCAGCAACTGCTGAGATTTACATTTAAATAGAGATTTTATTTGGCAAATAAATCAGCCTTCAGCCAATGCAGCCCTTAAAATTAATCACACAAGCACAACAGGCCCTTGATGTTAAAATCTGGAAGGTATCAGTACAACACGTTCCATGGTAATGAACAATCCTCAAAACAGCCCATGCATTTGCAATTGATTACTCATTAAAATGAACATGTATAGCATGGATATGAGTCTGCATGGCATTCATAATTTTCCATCCCTCTTTTGCCTCTGGCTCTGTGTGGAGGGGCCAAGTAGATGGTCAGTGTCTAGGGTGCACTCATAGATTCATAGATTGTACAGGGCTGGAAGGCAGAAAATCGTCAGGTCCAGCCCCCTGAACCAAGCAGGAAAGATAACGGGGGGTCAGGGGATCCCAGCAAAGTGACTGTCCAGTCGCCTCTTGAAGGTTTCCAGGGTAGGTGATTGCACCATCTCTGGAGGGAGCTTATTCCACAGTCTGGACACCCTAGCTGTGAAGATGTTTTTCCTAATGTTGAGCCTGAATTGATCTTCCAGGAGTTTGTGGCTATTACTCCTGGCTTTCCTCTTGGGTGCCCTGGTGAACAGTTGCTCACCAAGCCCTTGGTGTGCTCCCCTAGTGTAGTGGTAAGCTGCTACCAGGTCCCCTCTCAGCCTTCTTTTCCTCAGGCTGAAGAGTCCCAGATCCCTCAACCTTTCCTCATATGGCTTGCTGTGTAAGACTGATCATATGGGTGGCTCTTCTTTGGACTCTCTCAAGCTTGTTAAAGTGTGGTGCCCAGAACTGGACGCAGTACTCCAGCTGTGGTCTCACCAGTGCTGAGTAGAGCGGAAGAATCACCTCCTTGGTTTTGCTGGAGATGCATCAACTGACGCATGCCAGAGTATTATTTGCCCTACTGGCTACAGCATCGCACTGATGGCTCATATTCATACTGTGGTCTGTGACTGCCCCCAGGTCCCTTTCATTCATGGTGCTAGTCAGTTTGGTGCCGCCAAGCCTGTAGGTGTGTTGGGGGTTGCTTGTCCCAAGGTGGAGCACTTGACATTTCTCGACGTCGAACTTCATCAGGTTCCAATCCGCCCAGCTTGCCAGCCTGTCTAGGTTCGTCTGTAACTGTAGCCTATCTTCAAGTATGACCATGGTTCCCCATAACTTGGTGTCGTCCGCAAACTTGGCCAGTGAGCTCTTCACCCCCACATCCAAATCGGTAATGAAGATGTTGAAAAGTACTGGACTAAGCGCTGACCCCTGCACTCCACCCAGAAATACTCACCTCTAGCTTTGCAGACCACGCAGGTCACAGTAGGTCAGTCTTATGTACAAAATTAGCAACACTGGCACCTTGCCTTCAGACTTCCAAATGCACACTCCACCACCACAGTGGAAAAATCAAGTGGAAATAGGGTAGTGTGTTGTGAATTGATCTTCATGTTACACTCAGCAAGGTCTTCCTGAACCCATATAATCGCTAAGTATGAGGGTAGTGAACCACTGTAAAAGATTACCCAGAGAAGCTGTGGAGTCTCCATCTTTCGCTTTTGTTTTTTTTAGGGACAGGTTAAATAAATGCTTGTGTAGGAAGGTTTAGACAGGGAAGGTTCCTGCCTTGAACAGGGGGGTGGACTAGATGAGCTCCTGACTTTCCTTCCAACCCTACTAGAATCAGTCTTTCTGTCACTTGGAAGGGGAAAAAAGGGGGAGAGGGGAAAAGACCACCAGCTTCAGTTTGCAAAAGCTGCTAATAATGTTGATTGCACAGCCTGAATGGCCTGAAAGGAGCCTGAAAAGTCAGCATGTGAAATGCTGGAAATGGCCTGCTTGACGACTGCAAGCCCAACCGAGTTGGCACAGGATTGAAGGGAAGGTTCGTGTGTGGGCTGAGAGCTGGTTAAAAAATAGGAAGGAAAGGGTAGGTCTATATGATTGCTTTTCAGATTGGAGGGAGGTCAAAAGTGGGGTCCTGCAGGAATCTGTGCTCAGGTCTGTTCAAAAATTTCATCAATGACTTAGAACAGGGGGTGCACAGTGAAATCTCCAGCTTTGCAGATGACACTAAATTATTATAGGTAGTGAAATTCCAAACTGATGGAAAGGAACTGCAGAAAGCTTTTGCCAAGCTAAGTGAGTGGGCAAAAAAATGGCAATTGAACTACAACATTGGTAAGTGCAAGGTGATATACATGGCATCATTATGCCATTATACAAATCCACGGCGTACCCACATCTTGAATACTGCTGTTTCAAGGTGCAGTTCTGGTCCCCCCATTTCAGAAAGGATATAGTACAAAGGTACAGAGCAGGGCAACCAAAATAATCAGGGGTATAGAGCAGTTGCCATATTAGGAGAGACTAAAAAGCCTACTAGGACTCTTCAGTTTGAAAAGAAGGCTGAGGGGAGATAAGATAGAGGTCTATAAAATCACAAAGGGTGTAGACCAAGTGAACAGAGAACTGCTATTCATCAAGTCCCAGAATACTAGAACTAGGGGCATCCACTGAAACTAGTAGGAGGCAGGTTTAAAACCAACAAGAGAAAGTGCTTCTTTATGCATGTATAGTTGACTTGTAGAGCTCATTGCCACTGGAGGTGGTAGAGGCAGATACCATAGCCAGGTTCAAAAAAAAAAACTAGACATATTCATGGACAACAGATGTATTGATAGCTATTAAACAGGACAATCAGAGATATTTCCTTTGGCTTCCCTAAACCAGTGATGGTAGATGGCAGAGGATAATGAATGGGGGATAGATTACTCTAGATATACCTGGTTCAGTGCTCGCTCTCTATAGCATCAGTTTCTGCTGCTGTCAGAGACAGAATATTGGGCTAAATGGACCATTGATCTGACCCAGTATGGCACTTCTTAAGTTTGTATGGCTTCAGTCCTGAAGGCTGTTCTGCACAGGCAAGCCCCTATAGCTGCAGAACTCAGCCAACATAAAGGAGCAGAAAGGGCACAGGGATCTACCGGCACAGACCAGCTAGAGCCAAGGCAACCAGAAGAAATGAAGGCTAGGGGAAATCAGCCCAACAAATCCAAATGGAAAATCTGAGACATTTACCAGTTTGTTCTCTCTCTCCCTTGTCTCCTCACACATGTAGTTTCACTGGACAGGATTAGCCTGAGGGTGGTTCATGCAGACCCAGCACTGTGTTTAAATCTTACTGAAGTCATTAGAATTTCAAGACCGGCTTAAAGTTAAGCACATGCTTGAGGGATGGGGCTTCAGATGAAGTGCTTGGCTGAGCTGAGGCCGTAGAAAATAAAACTTGCTATTACATGACTGGCAGACTTGCACCTTTATAGTTAAGTTAAATTATATTTCCCCCTCTACCCAATTTTACTTTGTAATTACCTTCATTTCATTGACATGGTAAAAAAAGTAACAACATTTTTATGTACTGAATGAGATGTAAATTGTATTGTACACTCCGTGGACTTTATAATGAATTGCTAAAGAAATTGGGTTTGAAACACAGGCACAGTTTTTCTGGGTGGGAAACCAATCACATTCTGTAGGTACAACACATGAGATTAGCAAGAACTAATTTATACTGATCTGTATGGAACGCTCCAGTTTCAAAGATGGCTGTGGAGTTCGCCAGTTCTGCTGCTGCTGTTGACCCAAAGTGTATAGGAAATCAGCTAAAAAAAAGAGTAACATCTTAGTATTTAATGGCAAATAGTCAATATTTCCAATCGTGTTTATTTGTTGATCCTGCTGTCCATTCTAGTATTACACAAAAATTCCAAATCTCAGTACCCTGCAGTCAGGATTTTGCTTTTCCAGGATCCTTCAAAATAGCCAAATTGAACTAGTGAGGAATATAATAGTCATTTGATCAGCAAATGGAGTTCAAGTACAAGTTATGACTTGCTTGGTAACAGCTCCTATTTCCTTGCAAGCTCTGTCCTACATGTGTTTCTTGCTAGCACTGGTTGCTTAACAAAGTTGCTTTCAGACATCATGGAGGTACAAAGTGAAAAGGGGTGCTTAATACACCTTTGCACCAGAGCCTTACATGCAGCACATTTGCAGACTTCTAAACACACTAACTAGAGCTTCCATGGCCCTATATTAGAGGGAAGCAACACTGCCCTGCCATGTCAGAGGTCCTGTGCGGCTAACAGCTAATGGAGATCCTCCACGTGAGGTGCCTGTGCTTTTGGTGCAGAAGAATTCAGGTTTCTGTGAAGGCCGCAGTGGGGCAGGGCTGAAGGAGCAAGGAAAAGGCAACTGGTTCTTGCAAGGGTGGCAGTCTCACAGGAGGTGGGACAGTCTGTGCAGGGCTGGATTGAGGCCTGGAGCCCTAGCCATGTGCTGATAGTGTCAATGTGCTGACCTCACCAGGATCCCTGGTTTTATTTGAAAGAAGAAGCTGTTCTCAGTTCTCACAGTTGCAAGGCAGAGTTGGAAGACAAGGACTAGCGTCACGTTTCTTGCTCGGAGCGATACCCCATGCATTTGTACTGAAAAAACCATGAATGCATTTAAAGGGAATGATGAAAGGAGCCGCCAGAGACAGGCTGAAACTTTTGGCAGCTGGGTGGGAGGCAGCTGTGTGGACAGCCTACCCTGCTGGTCTCTTGTGTCTGGGGTACTTCTCAGAGGCCGGTGCGTGGACTGGACCTGCCCCATCCAGGGTTGGCCCTGGAGACCTGCTGTGTGCCACTGAAAGGGCAGAGGGAGTAGGAGCCTCATGTTAGAAGTGATGCTTTTTTCTCCATCGTGCTGCACACATGGGCTGGGTAGGGGCCATCAGTCTTTTCTCCCAAAGGTAAAATGGTTTGAAATCTCTTAGCTGCTGATACAAAAAAAAGACCCACTGAGGCATCACCAAAGCAAAAGAGCAAAGAATCTGAGTGGCTGAGTTTCACACAGTTTAAAATAAAAGGGGGTGGTCCCACATGGAAACCTCGAGTCCAGCCAATGCTCTTTAGGTTGGAGCTTTACCCTGGCAAAAGAGGCCAGGCTGACAACCCAGGGTCTGCACAAGCTTTATCCCCTGCCCCCCCCCCCGACAATGTCTCAGACTTCCATAAGCAGGCCCTCTTGTAGGGAAGGGAGAGAGGAGCAAGCTCCATGAGATGTCAGTCAAACAGCCATGAAGATAATGGGAGGTCTTTCTGCTGACTTCACTAACAGCTCGAAAGGGTCCCCGTGTCCTTGAACTGAAAGAACTAATGAGGGCACTAATTATTGCCAGTTGTTCCTGTGGTATGTGTGCTGTGGATGCATGTCCAATAGCAGCTAGCGTAAAATCACTGCGCAGGCACCTCTCCTCCCCCAGCTTATTCTGCAAACAGCTACAAGCTGGCAACGATTTTGATCACTATTAACCTGGACTAGATTTGAACCAATCATGACATAAGAGAGAGGCTCCAGATACTGCTGAGCCACTGCTCTGAGCCAGCCCTTAAAAATTAAGCCTCAGTCTTCTGTAGTTTCAGAAAGAAAAGAATCCTAGGATTTTTCCCAAGACTTCTTGCACCACTTAAGTCAGGCCACATAGGATCCCTGTGTGAGGTGAAGGCAAGACAATACATATTGCAGCAAAACCCAGGCTCCATTTGGACCCATCAGTTAGTTACAATATGAAGGTGACATCCCCACTGAATGCCAAGATGCAAAGATGCAGTCTATGATGATGGTCTACATGTACCACCACTTCCCTCCCACCAAAAAAAAAAAGACTCCCATGTGGCATATGGGGCTTGGACTATGGTGCTCTTCTCTGAAGCTCCAGCACGGTTTAGTGCAACACTGGGAATTTCGCAGATCACTAATACCGACCCTGCCAGTGTTGTAGTCAGAGCTAACATGGCTGCAGGCTGTTGTTAACACTCACCAGGCCTGACTATCTGGGAATGGGGGTAGGTGCAGTATCTCCAGTGCTCAATCTCTCGAAGGTGCTTGCTTACTCTTTCCTAAGGGGTCGTGCTGGGCATGCCCTAGGCTGCTAGCCATAGCTCACTGGTTCTGCGTGCTCTTAAGCTTCCCTTGAATTGAGAAGCCTGCAGCATGCAGCCTCCTTGAGACATGCCCTGGGACCAGGCTGTCTGCCTAGGAGCCCCTCTCAAAAATGGGGCCCCATGACTCAGCTGCCCTGGGCCCCCGTGGTCAGTGCCGACTGTCCAGACTTCCCCATAGCTTAAGCTCTATACTGGAGGGCACCGGGGCTGGCTGATCACCTCTTTGTGGCCATGCAGCAAAGCCAGTCTCAAGAGATTCAAAGTCCTGGACCAGACCTTCCCTAAGAAATGATAAAATGAAAACAAACAAACAAACAAAAAAAACCCCTACAAAAGCAAAAAAACCCTCCTCAAAAATC
>NW_017729022.1:60328434-60341338 GCF_001723915.1 Gavialis gangeticus
AACAACAATGAACTTTAATTGTGGAGCAGTAATCACCCTCTGCAGACCCCCTCTCTCTCTCTCTCTCTCCCGGATTGCCTGGCTAGCTGCTCCCTGGGGGCCCAGCTCCCAGTTCCCAGCTCCCTCAGGCTCAGCTAGGGAGCATCCCTAAAGTCTAGTCACCTCCCCTCCCCATTTCATATTCTGCCTTGACTTCAGGATTCCTCTCTGCTCCTCTGCCGGAGAGAGACAGAGTGAATGTCAGATTGAAAGCCAGCCTTTCATGCACAGCTCTGACTGCCCAAAATGGAGACTCCACTTAACCCAGCCCTAAGAGAAAGAAACTACTGGTTTCTTATTACTTTCTCCTCCCTGCCCTGCCCCCAAATCCTTTTCTGTACAACAGGGATAAAATGGAGCCGGAAAACAAGCCTCCAGGCAGCACAAAACCCTTCCCCTGTTCATCCAGCTTCCCAATTCTTTTTTTTTTCTTTTTCAGTATAGATTTAGGTGAGCTGCAAAGATCTGTGCACGTCAGAGGCCTTTATGAAAACAACTGCCTTGCTAACTGCTGGGAAGGGCGCACCCTCCCCTCTGCCTGGATAGCAACTCATCCTCCCTCATTTCTCCCATGGTAGCTTGCAGCAGTCAGCTGTGATGGGGCCATGCTGTCTGCAAGCCCCCCCCCCCCTTTCCCTCTCCTTGCTGGCAAACACCTGTCCCACTGCTGCAGTGGGGTGTTTCCCCAGCCAAGGACTGGAGAGCATGCCAGGGAAGGGATGCAAGAGCAGAGTGAGGGCAGCAGGGGGAAGGAGACCCCAGAGGATCCACAAACATGGCCAAGCAAATTCACTGCAAGCCTTTTTAGGCTGCTAAAGTGCTGGGTCATGTCCCCTGCTGAGTTCAGAGGAAGACGATGCTGCAGGAAGGGGTCCAGGACACTTTGCTGCCCTGCTTCAGTCAACAGGGACTTCTGCTGAGCCAGCTGTGCCCTGACCTGTCCCACAAGGGAGAGAGTAGGGCTGCCATCCCCCAAGCACTGGTGGGACAGCAGCAGAAGCATATCCAGGAGCACTTCCCAGAGGTGGTGCCAGGGGATGCCAGGGTGGTACTTGTGCTGGTGAACTTGATTCTCCATGTGGCTCAGAGGGCAGGACGGGCAGACGAGGCTCCTGGCCCCTGCCCAGCTAATGTCACAAATTTTGTGATGCCTCTGCTGGGGAGAATGCCCTCCAGTTCAGTCTACCTCAGGCAGTTGCTGAGATCATGGTTTTCTCCACTGCTTCTCCAGGAGAAGCCCTCTGCTTATCTACCTCTACCACCAGGTGGGCCAGGGGCCTTGGAACAACCCCTGCCTCCAAAGCAGCCACATTCGAATCCAAAAGGTTTCACTTCCGATTCTGCAACTGCAGGCAGCAAGGGCAGAGATTTCCAAGGGGGTGGGAGGGTGGGGTGTGGATGTGAAGGGGGAGAATGTGAGGAAAGTATGAGGGGAAGATCAGGCTGGTACTTTCTAACATACCATATAGCAGCACTTATTTACTACTTACACAGTAGGGCTGCGCGAAATTTCACCACCAGTTTTGTTTCGAGGCTGTTTCGACCCGTTTCGAGCTCAAAACAGCAAAATTGAAACAAAGCAGATGTGGCTGAAACAGCCTCGAAACAAAACAAGGCAAGCTGAAACATTTCACAGTTTTGATGTTTCATCTATAGGCTATAATGGGGAAGGTTGAAACAGCCTATAACTTTGTAATTTCTGGACAGAAATGGTAGCTCCTTCTGAGGGCATAAAGTGTACCAAATTTCAAGAAGATAGCTGCAGGGGGTTCAGATAAACTGCACCCCAAACTCTTGAGAGCCAAACTTGTGTCATGTGTATGTGTTAAGCCACAGCAGGGTCAAAACTACAGGAATGCTAGTCCCTGCTGAGGCCACAAAGCCTGCTAAGTTTCAAGGAGTTGGGTGCAGGGGGTTCGGAGAAACTGCACTCCAAAATCCTGAAAGCAAGACTCATGTCACGTGTATGTGTTAAGCCATGGTGGGGTCAAAACTGCAGGGATGGTAGCCCCTGCTGAGGCCACAAAGTCTGCCAAGTTTCAAGGACATAGGTGCAGGAGTTTGGGGGAAACTCCACCTCAAGCTGCGGACAAGCAAAACTCGTGACGTGTGACACTGTGTGTGTTAAAGCGCAGCGGGGTGAAAGCTACTGGCCTGCTGGCCCTTGCTGAGGCCACGAAGCCTGCCAGCTGCCAAGGAGATCAGTGCAGGGAGCTTCTGGGGCCCTGCACCCCTACCTGCTGACAGGCAAAACTCATGATATGGGTGCTTGTGCAACTGTGTCTGTCTTGGGGCATGGGGGAAGGGAAACTACTGCAGGCCTGTCTGCTAGGCCCTGCTGCAGCCATGATGCCTGCCAGCTGTCAAGGAGATCGGTGCAGGGGGGTTCTGGGGCCCTGCACCCCTACCTGCTGACAGGCAAAACTTGTGACATGGGTGCTTGTGCAACTGACTGTCTCCGTCTTGGGGCAGTTGATTGCCTGTATTGATTATTTCCTCTCCTTAGTCTGTTGTTTTGTAGGGGTTAATCCATGCTCATTAACTCGTTATGTAGTAGCTAGCAACTGTGTATGGAACTGGTACCCGAGTGAATCATGATTAACTGGTAACTGGTAACACAACAGCTTAGCAGCCAGGCCTGTAGTAGTCTGTGTCCTGTTCCCCACACCCCAGGACAGACACAGTTGCACAAGCACCCATGTCATGAGTTTTGCTTGTCCGCAGCTTGAGGTACAGTTTCCCCAAAACCCCTGCATTCATCTCCTTGAAACTTGGCAGGCTCCATGGCCTCAGCAGGGGCGACCTCCCCTGCAGTTTTCAGCCCGCTGTGCTTTAACACACACAGTGCCACCCATGTCACGAGTTTTGCCTGTCAGCAGCTTGAGATGCAGTTCCCCCCAAACCCCTGCACCAATCTTCTTGAAATTTGGCATGCATCATGCCCTCAGAAGGGTCCACCATTTCTGCAAGTTTCATCTAAATCTGGCTAGAAATGATAAAGTTATAGCTTGTTTCAACCTTTCCCATTATATCCTAGGGGCAAAACATCGAAACAGGGTCAAAATGGCAAAACACCGACGGAACAAAACAGAACAGTCATGTTCTGTTTCAACTTGAAACAAAAGTCTAAACAAAACACAGTTCTGTCGAAACGTTGGTCAAAACGAAATGCTTCCATTTCACTCAGCCCTATTACACAGTAGTGGCTTTGGTGCCTTTACTGTTGCCTTTGGTACTTTGAGAGTCCTGGCTATCAGAAAAGCAGTGGTAGGACTGAGAGTGGCATAGGGGCCTATCCAAGGGTGGAGCCTAGGTCCTTGCAGAAGGGACATGTACAGGGATTGTAATTGGGGCTTGATGAGTTAGACTTTGGCTTTAGCCCTAACCAGACACTCCCAAGAGCTCCAGTCATACCCCAGGAGGTGCAGCCTTCTAAACTCCAGTACAATTTAGTTTAGGTAGCAAAAGACACAGAAATAAACCCTCCCTGCCTCAGTTTCCATTACAGCTCTGAAACATTTTCTGGGCTTAAGTCAGACTGTCTAGGGTCAATAGCACCTGGCACCTGCAGCTCATGTCCTTTGAGGTCTGGATTTCCCCTCCATGTCAGCTTCCTACTTCCTTTGCCTTCAGCTGATCTCACATCCTCCCATGTTCTACAATCAGGCTGTGCAATCTCTGGTTCAGTGAAAGCAGCAAAAATAGCTAGTGATGGCAAGACGCAACAGCTGGCCTCTCCTGTCAGCTCACCCTCCTTGGGCATCTTGGGGTATAATTCACATCCGCACCAGGTCCCCTGCACAACAGCAAGCGTGTGTAGACAGCTCAAAGGGAATCCAACTTGCATGTCCCCCCTGGGTGGAGCCAACTACATCTAATTCACAAAAGTGGTTTTGCACTCCAGCACTCCGTGCATGAAGAGGCGGCATTGGTGCCATGCCCAAGTACAGCTCAGGCCAGCACCTCCACAGCCTAGTTCTGATCTGACAATCCCTGCACGAGACTACTCAGATTCGCTCAGTCCTTGCGAGGTCAGTCCCTCAGGGAAGGAGCATGCCTGGCTGAGCTTGCCTTGAGTTTCTCCTGTCTTCAAGGGCATCCCTGAACAATCCCCTAAACCTCTTTTGGGAGAAGCTTTTTCACAACAGTAAAATTAGGCTGTAATGTAATGTAATGTAATGCATGAGAAACCACAGGATACAAGGCATGAGTTCCTAGGGAAGGCACTCCACTCCACTCACTCACTGTCATGCTGTATTTCAACAGGAGATGCTAAGAGCAGGACTTTTCTGCCCACTTCTAGGGGTTCAGACCAAATTTAGTGAGAAACTGAGCAAGATGCGACTTCCACACTTGGCTTCCAAAGATGAAGCCATCAGACCTCCGGGCTGCATTCGTCACAACCTTCAAGCTGAGGTCACAGCTTTGAGGTCACTCCTGATTTCATTGCAAGTCCTGTAGCTCCCCTTGGTTTTTCATAAAATGCCAAGTCCTGGAATCCCACAGCTACTGGAGTGCCTCATGTTTTGTTTAAAGCAGAATTTGCCAAAGTTTGGGGAAAGGCCCTTAGCACGCACATGTAAGCATACACACAGGCAATGTTCCCAGCAGGGGCTTGCGTGTGTGTGTGTGTGTACATAACGTTCCTAGCAGGGGCACGTGCAGCCAGCAGGGTCACTCTGCTTCAGCCACTGCATCCCCCACTACTGATTGCTACGAGGGAGGGAAGCAGTGGCGGGAGCTTAAGCAAGGGGAGATGCAAGACTGCCCGACTTTCCCATGGTAGAGCATAAACCCATGTGGCTTGGTTAACTCTGCTTTAAATTAAAATTGACCCCCAAGTTCCTTGTGTGGGGTCTGTGAAAGAGGCAGTGTAGCGAATGCATCTCATTAGACTTCACCCTTATACTCCTGCTCATGCAACAAATGTTTCCTTGAGTTTCTTTTAAAAGGCCACCTCCCCCATCCCCCCCCCAAAAAGAGGGGGGAAAAAGTTAATGGTGCAAAAAATAAAACCTTCACAGTATAAGCACTTACTAAATCCTGGTGCTGAACAAAAGTCTGCATGCAATAAGTTGACTCCTGTGTGCTGGGAGAGAGAAGCCAGGGCTACAAGAGACCACTCAAAAGGAACTCACTGAGATGTTGCTTTCCCGGAAGGCCACATGGCACCCCTTAGTGCTTTAGGTGCTCAGAAACGCAATGAAAAAGTGCTTGAGGTTACAGAAGGCCTGTGACCACACTAAGAGGGCAAAGCCCACAAAGAGAGGAGAGAAGAGGGGACGTATGTTCCTCTCATCCCCTCAGCAGTTGCCTGGACCAGAATAGAATTGATTTTCCAGGAAGGACCTGATTTTTGGAAAAGATGCTATGTAGCTCACCCTCTGCAGCAGAGCAGCCACGACTAGTCACAGCATGACCAGAGAATGCCAGTGGAAGAGATGTGTGGCTGGTTTTCTGTGTATGGGATGCTTTGGATTCATTCTAAAACACTTGGACTTGCTGGACATATATTTAACGCTTTAAAGATGGCACCTCTGCCTGGTCCATCCACTTCTGCGTTCCAGTGCAAGACTTAGCAACAATTTTATCAGGAACATCACACTCCAGAAAGTATTTTTTTGAAGTTCTGGCTCCTGGAATCAAAGGATTACATTTTTTTTCCCTTGAGTAAGCACGCAGCCCCAGTGTCTGATGCAAAAACCTTGAACACACAGAGCTTAAAGACTCCAGAGCTTCAAGGCAAGTAACACCATCTTTTAAAATCTGGCTTAAGATTCATGAATGTCCAGGGTCTAGGGCCTAATGATTTTTTTTTAAATGCTTGACACCTCTTGCTCTGTGACATGATGCTTCTGATGAACTAAACACCACAGCTGCTTACGCAGCAGTCAAGGCTGCTTGAGAACCTGAACATGAAAGCAATGCAGTGTTAAAACAATGCTTTCCCACCCTCTGGCCGAGTCCTGCTGGCAAGTGAAATGCAGAAACAGGCTACCCAGCCAGTGTGAGGTGATGTCTGGAGTCCTGGTCTGTACTACACAAATTAACATTCATGGAACTGATCTCGGGTCTGTCAACCCTTGTTTAAGGCTCCACCATCCATAAGCCAAAAAATAGAGAATGGCATCACAAAAATTAGCTAGTTCATCCAGTGTAAGCAGAGCTCAAGACAAGCGGAGTGCAAATAGCTCTCCAAGCTCTGTCTTATAGCATACTGATCCCTCTTCAGTTGGACTGCTAGGTGGGCTTCCACCTCTATCAAGAGAGTCTTGTCAACAGTAAAGAACCAGGCATGCTTACCCAAATGGCATTACTGGAAATGGAGTGGAAGGTGACAACTGCTTGGTTAGAGGGCAAAAAGAAAGTGATAGAAGGACAAAAACAGGGAACTGAGTTTCCATGACTTTTTAGGCTAGCTCCATTTGACACCACTCTGGAACACCTAGAGCTTGGCATGACAGTCAAGCTGCCGGTGGTGGAAGAAAGAAGCATCCTTTAAGTTTCAATGGACTGATAAAGATAGAGCAGACCTGAAGACTGACTTTCCCACTTCCTGCTCAAAAAACAGAGATAGGAGGAGGATTTTATAATCATGTTAAGCCTCATTTACCCAGCAATAGGAACCATGATAACTAAACTAGTTCATTCGCAATGTTAGAGCAATTAGTTGATTTCAGTGCAAGTCTGTGCTGGTGACACTTATTTTGAAGTAAAGCAAGCTATAAGACATTTTGTTTCATATATAGTTTCAAGATGGCTTTCCTACAGCACCATGCCTTGGTTAAGCCATGGTCTTAATTTGTTAAAGAAAAGAGAGGCCTCACAGCTCAAGGAAATGTCCCCTTTGGTGACACCTGTGCAAGCTTCTTGCTCTCAGTTGCCTAAACAGTTGTAAGATGAATAAAAAAAGTGAACCCAAACTCAATTCCTCCTATCAGGCTGCAGGTGCTTGTCTATGCTATTAATCCATAGTATTAATATACTAATGAGATCCCTTCTTGATGACCTTGGTTTCTGTCCTTCCTCCTCCCCACCCCATCCCAGGTTATGCACATGTTGCCTCACTGTACACATCAAGACTGAACATTTTGGGGGAAAACCTCTAACACCCCCATGTCCTATTTCAGCCCAACAGAGCTCTGATTCGTACTGGGAGCCTCACATAGTGCAAACGAACTTCTTGAGTTTTGATTTAATGTCTCCCAGTAAGACCAGCATGCAAGCCTCAGACATTTAGCATTTTGTCCAAACACCACCACCACCATCATCTTTCCTCCCCAGAGAACCTTTTAGACCTTACTCGTGCAATGAAGAAAGCCACCAACCATTTCACAGGATTTTTCTCTGGAACGTTTTTGCTGGTCACCTTCATACTTCCACAAGCAGCTGGGAACTAGTCTTTGAACAGTGCTCGGAGCCCAACTCCAGAGTTTGAGAGTTCCAGCTCTGAGATTATACAGCTAAATTTGTACCACTCATTGATGTTGTTAGGAAGTCCTAAGTACCCTTTTTTCAAAATCTTCTCAATTAAACAGTGAAGTCCACCAGGTCTTACAAGTTGTGAAGGATTTTTTTTTTTTTTGCTGTTTAAAGCTCACCTGCTAAAAGTATCAGGTACTAAAACAAAAAAACCCCTCAGAATATAACATCGGATGATTCACAGGAACTGGGCTTCAGAAACCACAAACTATTTATTAAGTAAATGATGCCATTTCTGGGGGGTGGAGGGGTCTTCCTTTCTCTTAACGAAACTACTTTATGGTTGCACATCTTTTATACAGAACCCTGGTGAGCTGGTGCTCTTTTGAGCCCAGGTTATACTCCTTTGCTCCTAAACTGTATTTCTCTTCCTCCCTGGTAGTTCAAATACTTGCAAGTGGCCATCCTATCCCCTCTTCTACCCTCTGTTAGCTTCAGACATTAGTTCTTCCAATCCATCCTCATAGCTTCAAGCAATTGCCAGGGTTCAGTATCCCAAAGCATCAAAAAAGTTATATATGGCTTTCCAAGTAAAAATATGATGCTTCAGTTTCCTAATACCTAAACAGCAATTCTGGTCTCACCAAGGTATGGTGCTCTGAATTCAAGATGCAATCACCTTAGTTCAAGTGCAGACTGGAATCTAGCTAACCAGCATGGATCCAGAGTAAGTTGGGAGACACTTTTTCTGCAACTTATGCACAATGAGCAAAATCGAAGCAGTTTGCACCCAAACATGCATTTTATCAGGCTAATTATAAATTACTACCCATTCTATGCTCTTACCATTGTTCAAATGCAAACCACCAAAGGAACATTAAAAAAACCCTGCAAATTCTGCTCGCTGAAAGTTTAAAGCAGCATAGAATCTGCTGCCATCATTTTTAACACAAGCACAACAGGTGGGAAAGAGAAGGGAAGCATTAAAAGAGCAGGCTGTGTCTGTCTCACACAGTTTATTTAACAATAGGTAATAAGAAATCAATTTTAACAGTCTATACAGTGATCGAAAGTTCATATTTATAAGTAATCAATTTTAATTGCATGATTTACAACATTTGAGGGTTTTTTGCTTTCTATTTTCAAGTTTTACAGAAAATGGAAGAGGGTGGGAGAGGGAAGGAGAGAAAGCAAGCGTAAAGAAGAAACCCCAGGGACTTCTCAGGTTAAAATCATCCCCTCGGAATTGTTTCTTGCCCTCTTTTTTATTTTTTCTTTTGTTAGATGTAAAAATAACGAAAAAAATTCTTTCAAGAAAACAGAAACCACAATATATATACTACATCCATTTGGCAGCTGCCCCTGTGTATTTGCAAAAAACATTGTCTTCTCTCTACATGTACAAATTATTAATACTTGAAGTTTTTTTTTTTTTAAGCTCAGACTCTTGTATAGAAAATTCTTGGAGGACAAAAGTAGACTTCAGGAGGGGATTGGGTTATTTAATATTTTTACATTTTCCCAAAGAATTGACATATTTCCAACCAAAGAGGAAAAAATTGGTATTTATTTTTTAATATATATTTATATATATGCAATGTATTTTTAAAGCAACATTAACCCCTTTTGTCCTCCGGTTTTAGGAAATGCTCTCCTGTGTTTTGTTTTTTCTTTTTTTTTGCAGTGACATGAGGAAAAAACCAGAATAGGGAAAATGTTTACCTTCTGCCTCAGTAAATAATAACTATCAATATTACATATTTTCATTAATTTAAAAAAAAATAAAACCTATTGGAGGCATGAGAAAGGGACTATTGAGCACCCTTTCCCCCTTACCTCTCCAACGCACGCACGCGAGGAAAAACAAGAAAAAAAAGGACTGGTTATGATTCCAGCCATAACAAAAATATATTCTTTGTATTCTATCGTCCCTCAGGTTCATTGTTGGTTTGTTTTTAAAACCACAAACTACTGCTGCGGAGTTCGGATGTGTTCCAGGGAAAAATGTTGTATTAGCTAAGAAAGATTCAAAAAAATTTGTCTTCAGTACAAAAAGTCTTGAGAAAATAAGGTTTTTTTTTTTGTTTTTGTTTTTTTTGCTCCCAAAATGCTACAATGTGTCTAGTGTATGTCTAGTGTACTCTGTGAAAGGTTTGAATTCAAGTCTGAGTTATCTGAGCTGAGCCCCAGTTCCGTGGCGCTTGTACCATGGAGTCCTGCCATGCCTGGATTACTAGCGAGCTGAGAAAGCATTGCACTCTGGTCCGGGCTGGCAAAGTGCCCTTGATCCATGGGGTTACCCTGGGCAGCTACCAGTCCTGGATGTGGGGAGCTGGTTTGCGGGGAGACGTGGTGTGGAGAAGGCTGAGGTTGCATCCGAGGGGAAGGGCTGGAATGCGGGGGCTGGGACTGAGGTCGTGGTGAAGGTACAGGCTGCGGAGAACGCACTTGATTGGTGAGTGATGAAGGGATCTGCTGGCCCTGTAAGTGTGGGGACTGGGCCTGACTGGGAAGCATGTGCTGCTGGGGGCTCATGGGGTTGGGCTGAGCTGGAGACCCCATCTGCTGCTGAAGTAGCCTCTGCTGGAAAGCCTGCTGCAAACTGGCTCCTGTCTCCGCACTCATTGCCTGTGGAAGCTGGCTCATTTGTCCCATATTTCCTTGCTGCATCTGCTGCATGTGATGCTGCATCCGTTGCTGCTGTTGCTGCTGCTGTTGCTGAGGGTACCCAACTCCCTGGGGCTGCTGAAACTGATTATGGTTGGCCATCCCAGGACCCAGCCCTGGTCCTGCACCTTGCTGCTGCTGCTGCTGCTGGTGGCGCTGCTGCTCGATCATCTGCCGTCTCATTAAAAGATCCCGGAATTGTGGATTCATCCCCGAATGGTTCATGTTCATCGGCTGCGTCTGAGGGTTCATCCCGCCCATGGCTTGCTGAGGCTGTTGCTGCTGTGGTTGCTGCGGCATGGTGGGCCTCTGGACGCCTGCTTGCATGGGGTTCATGTTCTGCATGGCTGAGTTTGGGTGCACCCCTGCTTGCTGCCCTTGCATGGCCTGCTGTGGCTGAAGCCCAGGCTGTCCGGGCGGCATTCCAGGCTGCCCCGGCATACCTTGCGGGTTCTGAGATCCTGCATACTTAGCTGCCCGCTGTTTGATGAATGCAGCCAGTAGCTGAGGATTGGAGTGAAGGATGTTAAGCACCTGCTGCTGCTGCATGGGGGAGCTGGGAGACCTGAGAGTCCGCAGTAAGTTTTGTAACGCTGCCTGGGGCAGAGATCCTTGTTTTGGCGGAGCTGTACCAGGTACCTGGCCCATCCCAGGCTGAGGTGCCATGTTCATAGGCTGCCCTGGCTGGGCTACTGACATCATGGATGGCCTCTGCATTCCTGCCTGCAGCTGCTGAGGTTGGGGCAACCCTCCCTGGGCCCATGGTGGCTGCTGCTGGATGCCTGCTGGTCCCATGGCTTGATCTACGTGACCACCAGGACCTCTGGTCATCTGGGGAGGGTTCATCCCCATGGGTGGCATTGGATTCATCTGGGGCATTGGGTGCTGAATTGGCCTTTGGAAAATCTGAACATGTGCCATCTGACGCTGAGTTTCTGCTGCCCGCTGGATTTGCATGGCCATTTCCACTGCAGCTGGAGGAGGACCTTGAACTGGTGGCTGAGCAGTCTGTGGTGGAGTTGGAGGAGTTCCCTGGCCACCTGCTTTGCCCTGGGACACCGCACCAGGAGGCTGATTTCTTGGTATAGTGTAGGGCGGCATGTTATTGGGAGGTGCAGGCTGGGGCTGCGTGGCAGGTTGGGGTGGTGGCTGAGGCTGTGGGGTCTGAGGTGTTGGGGGCTGCTGGCCTGTTGGAGTTGTTGGCGTGGCTGGTGTTGGTGAGGGCAATCCTTGCTGCTGACCTACCACGCCAGTCCTCTGCATGCTTGCCATCCTCCTTCGGAGCATCTGGGCCTGCTGCAGGCGGTGCTGAAGCTGCTGTTGACGGAGCTTGTGTTTAATGTTGAGGCAGAAGGGCACGGGACACTTGTTCTCCTGGCAGTGCTTTGCATGGTAGCAGCAAAGAGCGATGAGCTGTTTGCAAATAGGACACCCTCCATTGGTTTTGCGCTTGCAGCCTTTGGTATGCTGGACAACCCGTTTCATTTTCTGACAGGACGGCAGTGAGCAGTTGGCATTACGACACTGACAGGCATGGACCAGGGACTGAATGCAGCGCTGGATGCTCAGGCGGCGGGAGTCACCGGGGCTCTGGGTGGTTGCAGTCTGCTGGTTGTTACTCTCATCATCTAGGCCCAGGCCCAATTTCTCCATCTTGTGGTCATGGTTTTTAGTGTTATAGCAGGTGATGCACAGGTCATAATCCTGAAAAAGCAAAATGTTGGGAAAAATTAAGCAGCTGTCCATTTAGCCTAGCTCAACAAACACACATGGTGTCACTGCAGCAGCAAGGGACCCCCAACTAGTCCAGATGAACTGCTGGAAAGAAATCCAACCTTTTATAGTAGCCCCTCTGTGCCCAGCTACTGACAGAGGTGAGTACAAATTCTAAACAGTGAAACACGTGGAGGCAGGACAGCAATAAACACAGAAATAGACAAAGTTTGACAATCCTGTTTACCCGTAGGCAGTAAAAATTTCACCTGACCAGTAGGACAAATGGAAACACAGTTTCCTTCCCCACAGAGAAGGGAGAGGGGAAGTCAAGTGGCCAGTCATCAGCTTGCTCTTTTTCGAAAGAGGGGCAGGAGAAAATAATAGCACATCTGCCCCCTCTTTAAAAGGGATTAGAGGAAAGGGAGCAAACAGAAGAATGTGGCCACATGGTGAACAGATGGGAGAGAAGAGTGGCTCAAATTTTGTAGAAGGTAATCACTGATTTTAGGGGGAAAAAGTCTTCAAAATGCACTAGGTGGAAGAGAACCTAGACTTTGTGCACGTGGGAGGGGGAGCATCGCATTCTACTTGCAGGCTCTCAGAGCTGAATCTGGGGCAGAGCTGATTTAATGTTGGAGTAGTAAAGATTGAAATTACAGGGCTTGGGTTGAGGCAACTGTGGCTTCTAAGTACAGCTACTACTCCCTCAAGCTAGCAGACAATCCTCAGACAAACAGGATTGAGATGGTCTTTAAAAGTTCCTTAATTCTTTCTATTACCAGTCTCCACTAGAATGCAGAGTAGCAGTATTACAGGCAGGTGGAGGAAATAGATGTAATCTATGTCTTAACTTAAAGAACAAAAAGCTTGACAGCAACTTTTAAAACAAACAAGATGATGGCTTTGACAGCATGTTCCTATGCACAGCGGAAAGGCAAAGCAACAGAGACCTCCACGCAAGTCATTATTGAAGAACCCCAGTTATCAAGCCTCAATTTTACATTTCTGAACTCTGGAATGCCTTTTAAAAAAAAAAAAAAAAAAAAAAAAAAAAAAAAAA
>NW_017729022.1:60341456-60344064 GCF_001723915.1 Gavialis gangeticus
AAAAAAAAAAAAAAAAAAAAAAAAAAAAAAAAAGAGACAGAAGCCCTACTTCAAGAAAACAGGACAACGTGACACCCTTGTTTTTGGATGGAAGTGCTCAAATTTCCCAAACAACTGCTTGGGAAAGAGCACCGTAAGTGACTCAGCCCTCCAAAGGGACTTCACTACCTAAATGTTCTGAGATTTAAATCAGAGAGGCTGGGATTTCCCAGTGCTAAGAGTCCTGGCAAAATATACATGTCACTAAGCAGTGAACATTTAAGGAAGGAAAGGAAGCTTCTTTCTACTCCAAGCTACCACAGATTTGAAGAAATCTCATTGAATCTAGGTTCAGAAGTGACCTTTGGTGCAAGCTCTCTTTTACTCCAGTGCCCAAAGCAAATGGGGAAACAATATCTTACGGGGCATACCTCACAGACAGTGCAGTGCCATCTGGTCTCCACATGATGTTTGCACTCATTGCAGGTGTAAACAAAACGATCTTGACTCTGGGTATGCAGCTCCACCAACATACACATGGTTGACCACTGAGCCCTTCGGAGTGAAGAGAACTCCAGGTGCTTGTCTCTAGCAAGGGTGAGGAAGGCATCACGCCCATCCATTAAGTCGCATGGAATGAGTGGATCAGGCTCAACAATAGGAGGCAGGGAATTGGCTGCAGGGCCAGCAATGAGACGGATCACGAAGAAGACCTGAAAAAAAGAGACCAACACATAAGTTAATCAGCCACTGGCCAGAAGGCTTCAGCCACCAGCCTTAATTATGCAATATATGGAATTCCAAAACTGCTGACGCTTGCATGCATCGAGAAGGGGGCCTGCAGGTCAAAACAGCTGCCCACAAGGGTAGGGAAAGCACTTCCCATCCTTAAGTGCACTGCAGGTGCTCCCCTCTGCTTCTTCAGACACATGACATACAGACCTATTACACAGAGCACTTAAATAGGGGTAGCAATAGGCCTGTGTGAAGCAGCTAGTAATTGCTTTGGATTTGGCCAATTTGGGAGACAGTGATTCGATTTGGTGAGTCAAATCACTGTCCTGATTCGATTTTGGCCAAATCCGACTCGGAGATTTGGCAGCAGCCGAATCTCCGAATCAGCCAGGCTCCTGGCCCCTCTCCCAGCCTGGCAATGGCTGTCCTGCTCGCCCCAGCTCCCAGCACTTGGGGAAAAAAATGGTCCCGGCTCAGCAGGTGCTGCTGGGCAGGGGGTGATCCCTGCTGCCCCCCACTGCCCCACGCTGTGTGGGGAGCTATGCATGAGCTCCCAAACCTCCCCCCCAGCCCCCTCATGGGTGCCCCACACAGGCCAGCTCTAGCTCTTTAAGAAAAAAAAACCTGAAGAAATCCCAAGACTCGCTGCTCCTGCTGGCAGGGGGATGATCCCCGCTGCCCCCTGCCATGTGAAGGGCTCTGCAGGAACCCCCAAACCCTGAGGCTGCACCAGGAGCAGCAAATCCCGGGACTTTTCTCCACCTTTTTTTCCCTCCTTAAAGGGCTGGAGCCCTAGAAGGCTGTGCAGCTGTGGGGGGGCTGGAGGGTGGGGTGTTGAGGGGGCTTGTGCAGAGCCCCCCCCATGCAGCATGGGGCAGTGGAGATCATCCCTCCCCCCAGGAGCACCTGGTGAGCACCGGGGCTTTTTTTTTTAAAGTACTGAGCTGGGGCAGGTGGGGGCAGCCATGAGGGGGCTTGGGGGAGGCTGGGGCCCCCTCCATGGTCCTCTCCCCTAGTACTTACCAGCTCTGAGTGGCTGCAGCCACCGGGGACTGCCCAAATCAAAAGTTCTCTGAACCTCTGCTGAAGATTCAGAGAGCTTTGAATCAATTCGGATCTTTTAATTGGTCCCCTGATTCGATCTGGATTTGGAGATTCGGCCACCAAATCAAAATCACCACCTGCAGCTTTGCACAGCCCTAGTAGGTAACTCCTGGCACAGGTGCCAGAGCATGGCATGTGAAGGCATTTTGCTTGGCATTTGCACCTTGGGGCAGACAGCAGTGAAGGAGCTGTACTGCACTGCCACAATAAGGATCAGGCCCTTCTCAGCTCCCATGCCATCTGCCCCTGCCATGCCAACATCTCACATGTTCAGGCTGCGGGTGTTTTCGGCACTTTGCCCAGAGATGGTGCTGGCCCCTGCACTAGACTCTCTGGCAGGGCAAATACTTTAGTTTCATAAAAGTTCTTTGCACAGCACAGCAGTGATGAATAGTCCCATACTGCTGATGGAAAATAAACCCATGCTTCATTGCCACACCAGCCGCCTGGTGCGCCAACACTGGAGAAGGGGACTGTCTGGACAGGTATTCCAGCTGCAAATATAATCTTGCGTTAAGCCTACAAGCAAGCTTTGAGTACTCGGCCATTAAAATATTTCTTATTCCATCAGATTTTACCTCCTTGTGCTTCTCCATAGTGGCATACAGCTTCTGTGAAAGATCATTGGAGACATTGGGCATGCCAGGCTTTTTCTTATTGCCCCGACTCAAGCTGCTCTTATTTTTACTTGTCTTCTTGTTGTTCTTCTTTTTGGCATTTTTGCTGTCTCCCTTGCTCACCTGTTGGAGCAAGGAGGAATCAGCAATTTTCAATGTGCAAAATAAAAGGT
>NW_017729022.1:60349064-60362039 GCF_001723915.1 Gavialis gangeticus
TCCTCTTTTCTAACTCCATCTTCAATACCCAGCAATCACTTGAAAAATGATTTCCTAGCTTGCAGCAAGCAGGCTAGGAAATTCAATGGATACTGAAGAAAGTGCCCAGCAATGCTACTGCTACAGCCTAAAGGACAGCACTTAATTCATCCACAACAGACACTTAGTGTACGCTATAGCTGATCTTCAAATTAAAAGGTACATGAGGTCCCTGACTATTTAAAAAGACAGTAAATCAGCATAACATTTTATTGTTTTGATACTTTGTCATTCCAGCACCATATATAGCAACATTTCACAATAACTTGCTTTTAAAAAAAGGAAAACTTACCAACTCCTTTAGAACAGAAAATATAATTGAATTACTCACTAGCAACAAAACCATGTAAAAGCACCAAGGAGTGTAAATGCTCAGTAGATGATACGTGGGTTTGACTGAAGATCCAAAAAAAGATACTGATCAAAACATTCTCCAATGAACTCTTATTCAACTGGAAGAATCCTGAAAGGGCATGGCAGATGGACCACTGCTGAGCTATTTAAAACTGATAAGTCACTAAAGAGCACAAATGATCCTGCATTATCCAGAAGTTTGAAGATAAAGGAGACAGATGAGATGACTTGGTAGGTTTTTCCTATCCTTGTTACTCTCTTCATGTCACAGCCCTTACCCCCCACTTTTTTTGTTAATTTCTTTAGACAGTGTCAAATAGGAGCTTAAGAAGATGGGACCTTTATGTCCAGGAAATGTTAGTAGAACTTTTCATTTCAGAGATTGGTTTCCACTCCCACTTTGATATTGGCTGGAAGTGGGACAGAGAAGTGACATTCAATGTCAACTAAAAACAGGTTTTTCCTCCCATTTCTACACTAGTCTGACCATAGCTCACTAATGAGAACAATGGTTCCTGGGGGTTCATGGTGTAGATGCCTTTTGTGGTTTTTTGAGAGCTCACATATAGGAACAGACTTTATGTGAACACTTTTATTATACTGATGAGCTCTAAATAAGCTTTTCTGTCAAGAGCAAATT
Source organism: Gavialis gangeticus (assembly GCF_001723915.1). NCBI lineage: Eukaryota > Metazoa > Chordata > Crocodylia > Gavialidae > Gavialis > Gavialis gangeticus. Next base: position 60,350,098 of record NW_017729022.1, read on the forward strand.
TTCCAACAAAAGAAGCTGTTTGTTCTAACACATGGTTCCTGGATGATAAAGATTATTTAGTAGGGTTGGAGAGTTGTTACTGCAACAGTCCAGGTAACATATGAGGGGCAAGGATTTTCTGTTATATCTTTTATTGGACCAACTGTACAGTTGGAAGAGCTGTTGGACGAGCTTTTGGGCATCAAGTACCTTTCCTCAAGTCTAAAGAAAAAAAAAAAGAGGGGGGCAGACAGTCTGAGCTAAATATCAGAGGAAATACAATCAGTCTGCTTGGAAGAACAGAGGAGGGCAGTGGACTAAGGGTTAAAAAGGTGTTTAAAAAGCTGTTATGGGACAAAAGTAGTGTAGCAGAAGCAGCAATCTAGTTACTGGCAGAGCAACTATTCAAAAAAGATAGGGTAGTTATTACCGGTGAAGTTCATGAAAATTAGTAACAGTATTTCTTAGGTTGCAAGGAGCCATGAAGGATGGTGACTTTGGTTAAGATTTTTAAATCTGTTTTTAACTGTGCTAAATGCTGAGGCCTTTTCAAACAGTTGTTTTTAACAGGATTCTGTATCAAGCTTCCTGTACATCTTTTCCCTTAGAAGAGGCCAGATCAACATCCTCAAAAGTATTCTCTTGTGTATTTAATATCTTTGGGCGTGTCAGGCATGCAAAGAACAACTTTGTTTAGAATTGCTGGTTTACATGGGGCTTCTCAAATATGCTGCCATATTTGATATATGGCTGCCAAAAGAAAATTTAAATGCAGACAGAGCTGCATGACCTCACATCCAATTTGTCTAAAGGCGTTGAAAGCAAGACTAAGTAAAAACTGAAAATCATACGAAGTATGGATGGGTAATGATGAAAAGCATGGTTTTCTAACAGTCAATGAATCATTGAATGGAAAGCAAGTTTTAGAACAAAGACTGATTACTTCTAGGTGAGGAAGTCGTCATGACCTCAAGGGAAAAGCTGTATCAGCCTTTACACCCAGTTTCTCTCCAGCACCTACATAAGCTTTCTAGTAAGTAGTGCTAGATCAGCATCATGGCTCCCTGAATGCAGTTCCCACTCCCGTTTCAAAAGAGCACAGAAGACAGAGCTGATGCATTCATGAATAAGTATCTTCCCATCATAAGTATCTTCACTTTTTTGTTGCTTTTCTTTCATGCTACAAGACATTCCAACCTTTTTATTGTTTAATTCTAGGGTGTGAAAGTGCATTTGTACACATGACCATGAGAAAAAAATTTTACATGCAGAAAAAGTAATACATTTTCCCCAAGTTCAAATAGCCCTAAACATTCTCAAAAATCCTGATTAAAGTGTGTTCTCTACTTAGAGCCTCAAACACCTTTAAAAGTCAGTATCTATACATTATGCTAAACCAGAGCTTGCAAAGTGCTGCTTATCAGCATTCTGTTAAGGTCTGTATTGTCATCTTTTTGATGTTTGAGAAGAAAAATAGTGAGCCACCTCCTGGGAACTGAAATCTGAAGAAGCAGCTTTTATACAATTTGAGGTTGTGGTTCAAAGCAACAGACGATTCAATTTCAGTATCAAAATGTTTAACCAGCTTCAAGTTCTGACTAACTCACCTTAGTAAAGCTGTTTTGTTAAGGCTTACAAGCAGACAGACACCTCCTTAGATTCTCTCTTAAGGTGTAAGGGCTATTTGTTTTGTCAGTCAAATGACCCAAACAACAGAATATTTGAATTCCAAATTGATACGGATGCAAATATGTTGATTTCAACTTGATCTTAACTCATTATTTGTTCTACTCCTTATTTAGTTAGCACTCTAAATACCATATTTACACAAATATAAGACAAGATTGTCCATCCCTCTACTTCAGCAGGGGGAGGGGCCTAAAACCCCTAGTCTTACATTTGCATACAGGGAGGCCTCATTAAACTGCTGCCCAAAGCAGCATGCAATAAAAACCAACTATGAAGCTGATTAAATGCAGCTAACACTGAGGATGACTATAAAACAAATGGCCCATACTGGGCAAACAGGCTGATGGGAACCTACCACTAGTATAGGTTAGCGCAGCCCATCTGTATAAGTTATACAGTAGTGCCTACTGAGCAGTCTCCCTCAGCACCAACTCCTTTTGATGGTGAACCACTACACTGCATACATTTCCTCTTCACTCCCACAGCTAGGCTGCCTTTTTCTCATTCCCAATGATTCCCATTCCTTCATCAGCCCTAACTGTCTGGCAAACATCACCAAATGGGGGCCCCAAACAGCTCATTCAGAATCCCTGTTATCCCATCTCTCAGCCTGTTGCATATAATCTGCCCTGCCCTCTATGAGGTGCAACTGGACCAGGCTGGCCCTATGCCTCATTTGCATATACATTTTGAGGACCACAGGACTCATGACAAGAACACCTCGTTCCAGTCATTCATGGGGAGGCTAATTAGCACATGGATTTGGCGGGATGGGGGGTTGTGTTTATATCTGGAGTATATACAGATATACTGGGCAATGTGGAGCTGTGGGGTCACCATGGTTTGAAACCATGTTGACTCTGCTGGGGCCCAGCACAATGAACTATATGAGAAATGATAAGCCTTTTGGCTTTGTACTAATATCATGTATAGTTTGTACTATATATAAGTAGGTACAAAAGTGCTGCTTAAAAGAAAGTTTATGGAGTACCTGTGCTAAAACTTGCAGCAGTTTCAAAAAAAGGTAACATGCATCACTTCTGGATTAACTAAGTCTATTGGCACTATATGCAAATTACTACAGGTATGTTAATTTCAAGTCAGCAGTGTCAAAGTTGCTCCTCACTTCTTTGTGCTCATGGAGAGCAGGTATCTGACAATAAAGGGCGGGGGGAGAGGAAGGGGCTGCAGAGGAAGATGATGTGGGTAGGCAGAGGGCTACCAGACCCCAAAATTTATTTTCCCTGCTGTAGCAGTGGGAAGGGGACAAATTCAAGGCACATTTCCAATAAATTAGATTCTATACCTGGAAAATTATAACATTTATAGGTTTTCAGGTACACAATCAAATTATTGGGAGGTCATCTTATATTCAAGAAGATACAGTAACTTAGTTTTAACGTTATGATTTAATAGTATTTAAAAAAACAACAACCCCAAACCCAGACAGTTCTTGAAATAAAGGCTCCAGACTTCTTGGGTACTCCTGGGTAGGTATTAGATGGCCAACCCAACAGCCTGACAAGCATAGCCTATTTAGCCAGAAGTTTTCAACTTTTAGATAAGACTTATGAAAGAGAACTAGAACGGATTCCCAACTATAATTTGATAGTCCACAGGCTCTAGTACAACTCACACAGCAATTAATAAAAAACCCAGTGAAACCCAGTGCCATTACACAGATATCTGAATTTAAAAATTAACTGTCCGAGAATGGTTTCCGAGGCTCCAGCCATGGAGTTTCAGGCAAGCAGAATGAAAGAAAGAATTCAATTTGCAAGTAAGGAAACTTAAGGGGTGGGGGAGGAAATAGCAGCTACTGAGTAAAAGTGAGAACTGAATCATATTACAAATGTAAAATTAAACATCAGTGCCACAAATACAAGTTAACTCTAGTAGTACACCAAGCACAGAAGGAAATTAGGTGAAAACTTAAGAAACAGATTACAGAAAAAAACCCAAGAGTTGCGTAGAAAGTTTCCTTACATCTGTGCTCTCATTACTAGTGTTCTCTTCTCTCTTTCGCTCTTCCTCCTCTTGTTCTAGTTCCTTAATACTCTCCTCTAGAACATTGGGCCAGAAGTCCCCTTCAAAGTAAGGCAGCTCTTTTGCACTTGTTAGACGATCTTCTGTTGCCTGCTTGAAGATATCCTATAAAACAGATCAGATATATTATGTTACGGTTATCACGAAGCAAGTTAACTAATGCACTTGCTTCTCTGTGCAGCACCCAAAAAAACCCTAAACAATACACCTCAATCTACTAAGGCACAGCCCAAGGATGGATTTAAAGTTGTGCTGGTTATGTACAAGTGCCTCAATTTGGGATGATGCTTCAAATATTTAGTCTACAAAGAAACAAATCCCTTAATTCAAACAGATTCTAGCCTGCCACTTGCTGTAAGCTGCACATTTGATACAACAGCGCCATCACTATACTTCCTAGGCCTCTTAATTTGTGTTCTGGACAATCCTGCAGGCTTCAGGTCTTTGCAAATGCATCAGCCCACCAAACATGCTTGATAATTTTATTTTAATCCCAAAAGATTCTCTAATTTTCAAACTGACAGTCCAGCTAAAGTGTTCTTATGCAGCACTCCCATGACTTTCAGATTTGCTTTTTTACTATTTTGAAAAAAGAGGAAAGGAAGGCATAATATAACTGAAGACTTGCTATAATGTTTTCAAAAGCTGTGTAGTTTAAATAGAATGTACATGTTGCTGCTAGTGCTCAAGCTAGATCAGAAACAAGGTTAATATGTTAGAAATTTAAGAAAAATCCCCCTTACTGAAGAGCAAGGAGTAGGAAGAGAACAAAGACAGACATGTCATGAAGTCAGAATCCAGTTAATTTCTATATTGAACTAACCTTGTAATCATGGACAATACGCTCAGACACTGATTTGTCCAGCATTTTTTTGTACCACTCTTGCAGTCGCTTGGGCTTAGGTATCTTCTGATCAGGTGGATGGCAATGGAATATGTAGTCATCTCCTTCACTTGGTGGGCAGGCCCAGATATGTCCAGTAGTATATCTACCATTGTAAAAAAAAGACAGGTTATCAGGGTGCTGATGAACATTGGCCCTTCAGCCACAAGATGGAGCCAGCACAGAAGCTGGCTGATGTTACAAGATGGACAACAAGTCTTCCAGATATCTACTGCAGAGCTGCTGGTACATATAAGCAGTGGGCACCAGTAACAATTGAACTATGCCCTGGTTGGTATGGGCATGCAATATGGAGACCTCTTTTCACTAATAAGATGCACAGCTGTATTGCACAGAATAAATCTATGGAAAACATGCTTCACCTGCAAACCTCAAGGTAAAAGTTACTGAAGCTTAACATTTGTTTGCAATTGTCAGCCACCATTGGAAGAGAACTGAATTACAATTAGAAGAGAACTGTACATTCTCAGAGCAAAGGAGTGGAGACTTCAGACAATATTTCAACATTAAAAGCCAAGGATTTAAAGACAGATAAGCCATTTACCAGCACATAACTGTGCAACTACTTTGTTTCCTGTCATTTACTACACTATTCTACTAGATACCTCTCCTGCCTTCAAGGTCAATTAAAGGAAGATTATTCCTCTGCTCGTTCTTGGTGTATATTATTCCTGTAGATGCATGCTGCTGGCATGTATTCCAGGAGCACAAAGCCCAACACCATCTAAAATAGTAACTGAATGGCCCTAAATCCACAAAGCCCAATTTACCCAAGTTCCTTCCTACCTGTCATTTGGAAAAAAAACACCACAAAACACACAAACACAACCTCCAAAAGCAGGAAAGAAGACTATACACTCAGAAGTCAAATTAGAGACAAGTAAACTTTTCTGCCCAATTGAAAGCAGGCTCACACCTTCTCTCTGTAAAAATTAAGCCAGGAGTTCTCCCATACTTTCAGGAAAGCAGTTAGAAGTTATTAAAACGCCTGAATGTTGGTCCTCTCAAAACAGGCACCAGACACCACCTGGAAGGGTGGATATATAGGACCTGGATCACAAGTCCTAAGGATGCTGCTGTTCTCTTGTTGCTACCTTAACCACAAAGAGGCATGGCCTTTTACATCCTACATCCTGGCTTCCATGTGCTCCACATGGCCACCTATCTCACTCTTGGCTTCAGCAACTCACTTGCTGAAGAAGTCCTTCAATGACTTAGTTTCCATCTGAGTGAAACCTCAGGATTTTATATCCTCTGTTCCTTCCCGTTTCCCTCTAACTTCTTTTGGCAGGATGTTATTATTTCAACTGCCAGCTCTGTAAAGATGCTACCTAAGAAAAAAAGCTGCCACAAAAATTGACTAGTCCAGAGAGAATTAACAGACAAGTAAATGATGAAGAAAGATAAGAATACTTTACTCACTAGCCCAAAAACGTTACTTGACAGAGAGCAGAATATTGCAAAGGCTGAATTAATGAGAGTATCTGTCAGACAGCAAAGTCTTATGGTCCAGATATTCAAGTTACTTTCCTCTAATTCAAAATTGATTAAAATATGTTCAAGTCATATTCTATATACTTTATTAGACAGAATATAACTAACTGACATTCGAGCCTCTGTTGAGAAATCTGCAATCCTACTGCAGTCAGTCACTTATCTTCTTTCTTCCCTCAGACCCATGTCATGGATATTTTCCTTTCATCCTCACTGAAACTGGATGGGTATGTAATTCAGGATAGTAACCACATCATTTTACCTACCCAATGAGGTACAGGTATACAACTGGGTGTTGTACAATAAGAAAAAATCATAAACTTACCCTAATTTCTTGACATATTCTAGGTATCCAATTAGTATTTCATGATAGACTGCAGTCCTCAAACATTTAGGGCGGAAGAAATGAACACTATCGAGGTAAGATATATACACTCGCCTAGACAAAGGAGAAAAATGCATAACACAGAATAGATGGCTGGAGGTTCCACAGCATTTACACATCATCCACTGTAGTCTAACCTTGAAATACCCAATTCAAGTCACTACCTTCAGAGGCTGGGATCCCATCCGCCTTCATGAACTTGCATTTTTGTTTGGCCTTGTAGCCTCATCCCTTTCTGGAATCATCTACCTTTAAAATGCTGACCCTCAAATTCACCTCCTTCCTTTGGCTGAGATGCCACCACCAGACATACATTCTACTCCTCAACTATCCTCTCTTTTTACTGTAATATTCCCACTACAGTAACTGCTTTATATTGAGATATTCTAGTATAAGTGACAAAAATTAAGTTGTATTCAAATCTTAAAAATTCAGGACTTTAGGTGGATCACCCAACCAAGACTTCTGGCTAAAATAAAATTTAGCTACCCCTTGACTAGAGTGTCACGTAGCTTCTTACCTCTGATTGGGTGGAGGGCAATCTGAGCCATACTCCTGTACATGCATGCCGAAGAAGCACAAGTCTACACCATCAATCTCTTCAAAGGCAAAGAGAGCTTTTGTTCGATAAGGGAAGGACTCTGCCATCTCTCCACTGTCTACAAACCTGCAGATTTAATAAATGGGGGCGGGGGGGGGCGACAATAAATATATTCCATCATAATCTGAATAGAAAACATGTATTTGCAGCTTCTGTATCTGCAGAGGTAGGAAGCTCAAGCACCCATCTTTTGAGTCGGTGCTGAAGGAAGACAACAAGTCTTGAAGGGATGTACCTTGCTTTCATTCCTGGTTTTACTTCTACAGTTTTGTCAGAGGCATGAACCACCCTAACTGTGACCTCTCCTGCCTCAGGGTGATTCTGTCTTCTCAGGAAGTCATTGACTCTGTTTTCCAAGAAGGTACCAAGTCTTGTAGCTGGTAACCCTACAAAAATAAAATTCAATATATACATGACTAAAAAGTTAAGTTCATCTCTCTATACCTGTATTAACTGGAGTGGCTTTCAATGTGCTATGCCACATGAGATTTAAATGGGTTTAGTTCAAGTGAAATAGTACATTTGCTTTTCACCTCTAGACATACCTGTGGTTTAAAACACAATTCAAACCAAAGTGGAAATTAGCATGCATTTTATTCTGGTCCCTGTATGTTTACTGAAGAGGCCTACCACTATTAAGTCTTCTCTTGAAGAGAATTTGAAATGCTGCATGTGGAGGCCTAACTCTGCATACAGGCAATTTATACAACTGATTTCCTCTTTGCCCCTTGTCAGAAGAGCTCACAACAAACATGGACCTTTCAATACTGTACAATAACTAACACCTCCTACAGGTTTACCCAGTCTTTTATACGGGCTGCTTTTATAAAATGAGCCAAACAAAATGCAGCTATTTACTTTGAACTTTAATAAAAGCAATTTAATTCTGAGTGGAAGGTAAAAGTTTAAAAAGCTTACACAATCTTCCTTCTGTCTACAGGTCAACAGTAGATGTTTCCAAATCATAACCTTCAACCCCAGGTGGATCCTGAACAGAAGGAGCCACCTCAAGAGGAGAGATCTGTTTATGGTCCATCTAACCTTTGTCTTCTCTGCTAACCTATCCAAAGTATTAGCTATATTAGGGACTTGGAAGGTGGTTACTAATTTAGATTAGACAGCAAATCACAGTGGCCATTTTCTAACACTGGTCTTTAAGTATAGTCCTTTGAACAAACACATTCAGCAAGTTAAGAACATATGAAGTGCCAGTGGATGTGGGCATTCTTAAATACTAGGACACTCTTCTACCCACGTCAAGTTTACCACACAGGCCTATTTAACTAAAAGCAGAAAATACTTAAAAAGAGGGACAGGAAAGAAGTTCCATCTTCCCCAAACTTACTTTTAGCAGAAAATTTGTTCTCTTTCCTGGTTCGACCTGTTTTCTTTAGGCAGCCATCACAGACAAAACTGAAGTGAAAACATGAGGAAAAGGAGTGAAAAATATAAGCCTGCTAAAGCTAAGTACTTAGGTTAAAATACACAAAAATCCCATATCTGAAACACCAAAAATAAAATATTTCACCAGGCAGATGTAGGTCTGAGAAGTGTCTACAACTCAAAAATCTGGGGTAAAACTAAAAAGACACGCAGAAGGGAAGAGTATTAAATCTTCCAGTGGAAAACACACAGCATACTGCCATATGAACGACAAGAAGGCAATCAACTGAATAGAACATTACACTCCTGGCCACGTTGTACAGGCTTCCTATTCCTCCGAAGCCTCACGTTCTACTATTGTGTTTAATCGAGTATCTTAGCTCTCACCACTAACAGGCTGATCTGATGTATTAGCTTTGTGTTCTAGTATACAGAAAATGTTGAAGAGGCATCATCAGGATGTCTCACACAGCTAAGGGTCATTCACCCTTTACAAAAGAAATGCTGATAACAAACTGCAAATCCTAAAGCTGCACAAGTCAAGCAGAGAATACTTTAAATCTCTGAAGAAAAGTTCGTGATGTCACAATTCTAGTTATCATTTACTTATATTAATGCTATTAACATGGCAAAAAATATCTGTACAATCAAAAGTTTACTAAAGCTTCTTGTATTTCCTTGTAACTACTAAGATAGATTTAACCTGGATAAAAATGAGAGTTTTTAATCTTGACCTTTTAGGAGGTAATTTGACAAACTGTGATCAAGAAGAAACCAAATATGTCAGTTCAACTGAAAACAATCCCAACAAGTCTGAAGAGCTGAAGATAAAGCAACAGATTTGGCAACTGGTATCAGCACTTGCCACAGACAACTATAACCTCTCTCAAATATGGTACGATACAGAATAAAGGTGCTCTCTTAAATAGAGGTATCTTGAAAAGCAGCAAAGGTAAGATACAGGACATCATAATCAAGATGTGATTAAACATTTGAATTTACTTGAAATATTACTGCATATCCATGGGGATTTTAATTACTGCTGAAAATTTTCCATTCAATACATTTATTAGCCATATGGTTTCAGATCTGTTCAAATACAATACCTCCAAAAGGGTGGACATAAACACCAAAAGAGCAATCAAGCATCAGAAAGGAAAGGAAGAAGGAAACTCACCCAGAAGGCCAGATTATCTCATTATGAAGGACACAGATCTGGTGCATTTTTCTCCCACACTCTATACATTCAACAAACCTGTAATTCAGAAGCCGTGTAGAGAGAATACATAGTCAGTAATTACAATATCATTATTTAAGCCAATATTTCAATAATACACGCGTATGTGCACACACACTATGATTTTTACAATTGTCTCTTCTCTAATACAAAATAAGGAAGGGAGACAAGGACTCTGTCCCTTCCTAAGGTTTCATTGCTCTATAATGATGGAAGAGGTACATTTATGAACCATGTTACTATTCTTTCCTTCTCAGAGCCCTTGGCAAACTGCAAAGCAGTAGAGACAGATCCCAGTGTGGATATGGGCTCTTTTTGTTCATTCATTATGATGGAAGGCACCATTTTAGCAGCTTCAATTTGAGATGAGCACTTGGTGACATGGGAAAGGAGCTAAATGGTGATCCAAAGAACTGGGGAGTATAGGGGGAAAAGCACTTATTTGACCAGGCACTGGTTCCAATACCTAGAAAGCTTTACTGATAGGCTACCATTCTGCTCCCCCAGCAAGCAGTGAAGAAGAGTCAGTCAACACCATAACATTTACCATAGCCTGTCTTTCAAGCACAGCTGCCTGCAAAACAGAATGATTACAGGAACCAACAGCAGCAAAAATGATGCAGCAGAACAATCCAAGTCAATTTTGAACTCTCTGTGCACTTCAGCAGAACAAAGGGCTTCAAGCAGCACAGCTATCTGCATGCATTTGTCTGATCAAGCTCAGAATGAAAAAAAAGACTCAACTACAGTAGCCCATAAACCTCATGATTCCCTTTCCTGTAATGATTCAGGGTCTTAGGACAAAATGCAATGCTTGCTACTTCAATGACAACCCTAGATGGCCAAATGATGAAGTCAAGTTAAGCTTTCAAAAGAGAGTGAGAAAGTAACAGCTGGTGCTGAATGTCATGCTTTTTCAAGGGGGGGGGAGGGTCAAGAGAGAAATAAAGTGATTTTAAAAATTAACATGAATTGCCCAAGTATTACTTACAGTTCAGGGTCCAGTGTATCATTTTTCCTCTTAGAAAATTGCTCTTTGTTTATTGTACTAAGGAGAAATAGGTAATAAAACTTAATTGTAACACAAGAAAAAATAATCACAGTATGCTACATTCTTTTGCGACCCCCATTACACCCAGACATGCACTGTAGTTAGAACAATGTGTGAAAGGGAGTAGGATTTTATAACAGGAAGGGTAAACAATGTATATACTCATTTTGACCTGCCCTCCACCTTCAACAGAAAAACTTATATGAGGTTTGTTCTTTTCCTTGTTAAACCACATGAACCACAATCGGGTGAATCCTTGCAGGTTATTGGAGAATACCTTAAGTTTTGATCACCTAAGTGCATCAACAGCCTAAAATAAACATAAACCATTCTGGGATGTATATTAGAGGTTGGTTCATTGGTTTTGGACTTCATTTTTTAAAAATAAAAATGAATCTTGGACAAATTTTACAAAACATGTCCTTGCACTGTGGAAGATGATAAAAGGAGAAATGGAAAAATGTCACAAAATATCCTGCTTTGTGGGCACCCTGTTTTTAAGGCAACCTGGAATACTCAGACCCTTCTTCCAATGAAGTGCTAGACTTCCTTCTACATCAACACTTTGATAGCGAAACTTTGTTTCCTTCTGCAGACTTGCCTTGATCCCTTACTACACCACTTTCATTTAAAAGCTCCACTCTTACTTCTTAACAGGAAAATCCCTCCCAACCCCTAAATTCTTTTATTAATGACCCCAGGCACATGCTGAAGATACTGTCCATTACATGCTCAAAATGGTCCAAAGAACTACACAGAAAATAGCTTTGAATAGGCTTGACCCCTTCATTCTAATCTATATTAGAATAGAGCTGTATAATTTGGAGGTGATAAACAATTGTCAAAAGTCACAGAAACTGCGACATGAATAGGGGTTTAATCTATGGTAATATGCATCCTTCTTATCCCTCCATTTTGGTGCCTGGGTCTTTGTTTGGCAGGATGGAACCATCCATAACCCACAACTATTATGCATTTATAAAAAAAGCCAAAATTTCCTGATCGCTTAAAGTTGCACGGTATTTTAACAGCTCCAGCCATGCCTTAAACCCCCCCCTCAAAACAAACAAAAAAAAACAAACAAACAACCCACCAACATCCTGTCAAAGGAAGGAACAGGTCCTTCTCCCTGGGCCCAGTAAGCTTTATTTGTGGAGTTAACCTAGAAAATTG
>NW_017729022.1:60362567-60363064 GCF_001723915.1 Gavialis gangeticus
CCTCTCCAAGATGCCGGGCCACATATTGGCAAATCGGATTGGTATTGGCTGATATAGCTCGTTAAAAATAGGCCCAAAATGTCTCTATTGGTGCATCCTTACTTTAAAAAGTTGCTATTGTGTAATGAATTTTAAATAGGAAGGAAAAAAAAACAAAAAAAAACCACACCACAAGATGGGAATAACTTGCTTGATTTTTCACAGCACATGCTCAAAAATCTTCCCCAATTTACTAATTAAAGCATGAAATTTTTCAGTCTCTTGTTTACAACCAAGTTAAAAAGCACTCAGAGTGCCTTCTTCTGTTCTTATTGTCTACTGTTGTCCCCTACTATTAATTTCCACAGCTAATAGCCAAGGGGCAGTTCACTTACTGCTTTTACATATCTCTGATTAGAATAGATTACTACTGCTCCAAAAACAAGGATCACAAATTTGCGCCATGCTCAGTTTAGCTATGCTCCTCCCTTCTTAAGTCATAGGGAAAATCTCTGTCT
>NW_017729022.1:60368064-60369467 GCF_001723915.1 Gavialis gangeticus
ACCTAAGTGCATCAACAGCCTAAAATAAACATAAACCATTCTGGGATGTATATTAGAGGTTGGTTCATTGGTTTTGGACTTCATTTTTTAAAAATAAAAATGAATCTTGGACAAATTTTACAAAACATGTCCTTGCACTGTGGAAGATGATAAAAGGAGAAATGGAAAAATGTCACAAAATATCCTGCTTTGTGGGCACCCTGTTTTTAAGGCAACCTGGAATACTCAGACCCTTCTTCCAATGAAGTGCTAGACTTCCTTCTACATCAACACTTTGATAGCGAAACTTTGTTTCCTTCTGCAGACTTGCCTTGATCCCTTACTACACCACTTTCATTTAAAAGCTCCACTCTTACTTCTTAACAGGAAAATCCCTCCCAACCCCTAAATTCTTTTATTAATGACCCCAGGCACATGCTGAAGATACTGTCCATTACATGCTCAAAATGGTCCAAAGAACTACACAGAAAATAGCTTTGAATAGGCTTGACCCCTTCATTCTAATCTATATTAGAATAGAGCTGTATAATTTGGAGGTGATAAACAATTGTCAAAAGTCACAGAAACTGCGACATGAATAGGGGTTTAATCTATGGTAATATGCATCCTTCTTATCCCTCCATTTTGGTGCCTGGGTCTTTGTTTGGCAGGATGGAACCATCCATAACCCACAACTATTATGCATTTATAAAAAAAGCCAAAATTTCCTGATCGCTTAAAGTTGCACGGTATTTTAACAGCTCCAGCCATGCCTTAAACCCCCCCCTCAAAACAAACAAAAAAAAACAAACAAACAACCCACCAACATCCTGTCAAAGGAAGGAACAGGTCCTTCTCCCTGGGCCCAGTAAGCTTTATTTGTGGAGTTAACCTAGAAAATTGAACTGTTAGAATGGTGAAACAAGCCAAAAATTCACTAACTCACAAAAAGGCTCTAAAATAGAGGTGCACCGATACATTGGTCCTATATTGTATCGGCACCGATATACAGAAAAATTGACATGATCAGCAACTGGCCTATTTTGGCTGATGTGGTCGATAATGCGGCTGATAAATGTCCCAAGCACGTGTACAGCTGCAGCGCAGCATGCAGGTGGCCTAGAGTGCAGCCCAGAAGCTTGGAGAACAGTTTCCGGCTGGTAAGTCTGTTGTGAGGGAAGGGGCGTGGGGGGCACAGATTGAAGCCCCTGCAGTGAGGGAGGCAGTGGGGCTGGGGCAGGCACAGCACAGCTGAGGCAGGACATGGGATGAAGCTGTGGCTCATCTAAGGGTGGGAGGAGGGAGTGGGGTGGGGTGGCTCCTGCTGCTATGTGCACCCCAGGAGGACATGGGGGGCACATGCCCCCAGATCTGTGTGCAGGCTGCCACTGCAAGCTGGGACCAGAGCTGCACCAGGCTGTTCC
>NW_017729022.1:60370273-60373129 GCF_001723915.1 Gavialis gangeticus
CATGCCTCTCCTCCAGCTATTTTAAATAGTGACAAAACCATCACCAAGATCAGAATTCAACCATTTACTTGCTGCTGTAGGCAATCTTTTCCTTTCAATACATCATCTCATACTCTTTCTGCCTGCCAGTTTTCACTCACCACCTGGCTTCAAGGCTTTCCTCAGTTCCTTCTTTTTCATATCTGGGGATACCCCAAGAGTCCAATATCCATCTAATATATTAATAGCTAACATCTAACAGCTTCCACCCCACCATTACAACAGAGCCAATTCTACATCTACCTCTCCAGGTCAGCTTAACAAGTCTAAAACATCTCCTATAAGATGGTGTTTTGATTAAAAAAGGATCTTAAAAATCAGAACTAAAAACATTGTTGATTTTAATAAGACCATTAGGAGTGGTGGGGAAGAGAAAGCTTGCTAGGCACAAAGTTATAGGTCGAACAGATATTTAGAAGGATGCCTGTTATGCACATTATCCCCAATAATGTTACTTCCTGTAGCAAGACATTTCCTCAGCTCTATTTAGTAAGATCTTTTCCTAAAAGTTCCTTAAAAAGTTTACTGGAAGCGATGCTCACTCCTTGTTAACACTGTTCAGCACACACCTTTGAAAAAAAGGGATACCCCCACATACCACTTCGAACACGAATCCTTGTTTTTAAGGAAGTACTCCCCCTTCAGTACTAGCAGATATAAATTATATTAAAGCTAATGCCTTTATTAGCTAGATATTTCCTACCCTTGAGATGCTGTAGGTTAAACTTCCACAAAAACAGCAATATTTTATATGTAAATGTTTGTCCCAGACAGACATATGGCTACTCACGTTTGAGGTTGTGATGGGTCATCCCCCAGAGAAACGCTGTCCCCTTGGATTTCGTTGAAGCACTTCTCACAGAAATGATACCTGTCAGCAAGAAGGCCATATTTGGGTGAACTGTTCCGTCCACACAACACAGCCCAAGCCAAGCAACGGAGCCACCAATCACAGCAGGCCAAGGAGGGGGCGGGAGCAGAGAGCAGGTCATCAACGGCGACAGGGATATTCAATGATGTAGATTTATGGGCCCCACAGTGTGTTTGGTTGGTTTGTTTGTATTGGTTTTTTTTGTTTTTTTTTTTTTTGCAATCAAAGCCAAGTGCAGACAACGACAAGCATGAAGGAAAAATAAAAATAACACACGAACAAACAAAGAAATGGGGGTTTGCAGGACAAAACAAAAACACAAAAGCAGGACAAGACAACACAAAGCAGAAAGCCAAGGCAAAGCACAGATTAGCATTAAATTTCTCAAATGGGTTCACAAGCAGCAAATAAAACAAAAGTATTCCATTTTAACATACCCACACCCTTTCCATTTTAATAATCCATGCTATTGACAGCAAAAAATTAAAATGGAAGGGAAAGGGTAGAAGGAAGGAGAGATTGCTATTCTGATACATCAGGATAGCAATTCTGTCTGCAAAAGCATCTGCTAGGAGACAAATGGAAGAGGAATAATTCTTCCACCTTAAACAAATCTTGAAGGGCCAAAGGATTCTCTTCCCCATGATAAGGGAAATTAAATTACCTCATTTCACTTTCACAAAAATTTAAGGGACAGTCTGATCTGTCCTCAAAACCTTCATCCATTTATTTTAAATCTGTCAAATTATATGTAAAGTATATATCTGACATTAGTTGCATCTATAATGTTCTAGATTCATACAGCTCCACCATACCCCAATTTGGAGCTACAGAACAGTTCATACATCAACAGAATAAGCACTGTAGAGAACGATTTCATCTGCATTTGAATGAAACCAGAGTAATTTATTCAAGATCTGTTCCCACCCCTCAAAAATATATTGAATCTGCAGCTTCTCCATTACTAAGCATGTTAATTGGAATGCACTAAACATCTAAAACAAAAGAAACAAAAGAAAAATCAAAACGAATTGCGACAGTTTATTATAAAGCAACACAAACCAAAACTATGGTATCCATAAAGCTAAGGAGGAAGGCCACTTAACCTCACCTAAATTTCAGCATGGAAGCTGAATCATGATTTAACTATATCTCATATTTACACTATTTGTCATCAGAAAGATCAGAAGTGAACAATTACATCAGAAAAGCAAAATGTGGGTTTTGGAATATGATTTTTTTGATCTACTTGGTGTTCACTCATGGATACCATATGTGTGGAAAATATTCACTAATGGCATGAGAAGTTCAGTAATTTCAAAATTACTGAAAAATCCAGATTCAGATTTCGTTATTGAGTACAGCTATTTCTCTTCCCCTGCTGTTTAAGAATCCAATGCATTGCATCAAAACTTCTTGCAGCCTAAGAGGATCCTACTCTGCATCTTCTCCATGTTACTTTCTTTCCCTAAAGGCTAAATACACTGTCTGTCTTGCAAGACTTCACTGCCTTCAGGGTAAAAGACTAATTTCTTTGAATGGTGTTGGACCTCAAGAACAGAAAGCAAGAACCAGCAGATGGAGTTGGAATAATTGGAAGATAACCAATTCCCCTGACAAACCAGGAAACTGCCATCTCAAAGTGTTAAATAATATATTCCCCCCCGCCCCCCAACAAGAGAAAAAGGAGCATCTAGCAGAAATACGAAATACTCTCCTGGTAGCTTCATAGACTTTAATCCCTCAATAAATGCAGGTCAAAAAGATTAGCTAGAAGAGCTATGAAAGTGACAGCATTTGCCACTGCTGTTGACAATCACAACAAAACAACTCCCTTAAGGGGCCTTATGAGAAGAAAGAGCATCAATTCACTCAACAAGATCTGAATACACAAATCTACACTGACGACTTGCGCCAAGGACTTTGCTATTTGTGGCAAAATTGTT
>NW_017729022.1:60373371-60383710 GCF_001723915.1 Gavialis gangeticus
CCCCAACCCCACCCCCTCCCCAAAACCTTACTAGCTTAGGTCCTCAAATATCTACTGGTCAGGCAGGGAAGACAGACAATAGACCACTATAGAAAAGTAGGTAGAGACCTGAAAAAAACAATGACTAATTGCCCAATTTACCTAGTTTTCAGAAATCTGGGGTGTTTATATAAAGGAGGGAGAGCAAAGGTTGCAATGAACTCATTCAGAAAGACAGCTTTTTTAGTAAAAAGAGAAGCTCTTCAGGGTACTTGCAGCTATTGTGAATTTGTGACATGAAGGTGTGCACATATACCAAGGATGCGTATGTATACATGCATGTCTTTAATATATATAGTTTGATGCAATGCTGCACATGCTGTGACCTATTTTCCTTACCTGTTCTGATAACTGTAATAAGTGGCATCTCGAGGGATTGTGCATAGCTGTTTGCCATAGCAACATAAAGTCTGTGGTGAGAATTCCAACTGCAAAAAGAAACGCATTTTCTTAGTACTCATGCATGTTTCTACTCACTGTCCACGGGAAGTGGGTATGATCCAGATAATGAAGTTCATCTGGACTCTGGATTCTTAAATTACATAATTCCATGGATCTGAATAGTACAATATGAGTATATATGTGTTTATACTGTAAACTTGTTTTATTTGGGCATCATTTACTAGTTAGCCATTGTTTTATACCACTGTTCTCAACAGGGCAATCACTTTTCTGTAATTGTACAAGTTGCTTAGACAGCTCACTTTGTTATAACTCCAAAAGCTGATTTACCCCAGTTCTAAGCTACATTAAGCCTTAAGATATATCCTGGTAAATCAGCTATGGTGATTTCATAGAAAAAAAGTGGTGTTTAAGCAGCGTATGCAGGATTAAACAATCAACCAAGGGTTTCTCAAGTTAGATTCTGAAATCTTTAAATACTTAAAAGGCCTAACGTTCAAAAGTTGAGCACCCAGAAGCTCCCCTGTAACTCCTATACTATCCTTTAATTCCCTGACTACAACTTCTATGTCCTTTCATATTGTGTATTGCAACCAGGCGTGAATAGTGTAAGCCAGCTACCCTCCTCACCTTTCTCCCACAGCAATAACCAAGGCTTTGCATAACCGGGTCAATTTCTTGTTCAAACACCTCTGCCAGTTTGGAGCAGTACTTATACACTCGGGACGTCTTGCGGTTATAGAGCCAGGCATTGTTGAACATGAGCCAGATGTCATCCACATACTGCCAAGGCTCCTGGTACTGCCCTGTGTCTAATTTTCTCTTGATGGTAGAGAGATCCATGGGGTTCTTCACTATATCAAAGTAATCCTGCAAGAACAAGGGGCATTTCAAAACATGACCAGAGGCACTTCACTACAAGGTGATAGCATGCACATTCCATAAGACTAGGCTGTTCTGCAAAGAAAGAAGTACCAAACCTGGCACTCAAGATCTGGCTAATGCCAGTCAACTGCTTACAACATTATAACATTTCACAGCTTACTGACAAATTGAGAAACTACTGTTGCTACACTTAAGGCAAGAAGTGTTCCCAGGACTGTACAACCCTGGAAAATCCAGGCAGAAAGCATCACAAGGTACAAATGCCAAGTAAAATCCAATATGTGGGGATCTGTCAGTAAGACCCACTTGATTGTATTCCTGTTATTCTGCTTGTTTTAGTAAGAGGAATCCATAAACAAACAATACTTAAAAACATGTTCAAAACCAGAGATGTATAGTACACTCCAACTCCCAACCCAAGCTCTTTCAATACATCTCTACAAAAACTGCAAACCAGACCCATAGTACACCATATGGTTTCTTCAAAGCTGACATGCCCTGGGAGTAGTGGTTATGAGTTAAAGAAGGGAGACAGCTTGCTAATACACTTACAGGAATTCCTAGTAGTTGAGGATCCACAGGCTGTCGGAAAGGAAGGGACTCAGGATCCTGCCTGTAAAGTGCCTCCAGTGTTGGCATAAGCGCCTGCCGCAATTCTTCTGGTTTGAAAACTTTTGAAATAAAATAACCAATATAAGCAAGGTTACAGTGATGGCTAGAAGCAAGAAGCTTGCTATATGATTTGAAACTGTGTTAAGTATTTGCTAAAAAACACACACAGAGCACAGTTTGTTCACTCTCTCTAATGCTGGATTTTGCAGAAGACACAAATTAGACATAGTGACATAAAGCTCATAATGAGAAGCGACAAACTGAATGCTAAAACAGGGTTTTGTTATATTACAGGAAGCAAACAAGTTTTTAAAAGATCAATTTACACTGGGTACAAACCTTTCATGTCCAGAGAATGAATTTGACCAAAGAATTATTAAAAGGAAAGGGACTTCCATCTTAGATATAGGCTTTCTAATACTTGTGGTCTGACAGTGAATCATTTTACTTAGCTCAGTGGAACCAATTATGAATATTAAAAATTAGACATTTGGGTCAGAATCATAAAATAGAGCTCTCAAGCAAACTGACAACGCTAAAAAAATGCTAAACAACTTTCCTTTGTCTCTCAGATAGATAATCTAGTCCCTCAGAAGTAAGAGTCTCAGAAACAGAAGAGTTTTCTTGCTTACTTTTCCTCTTAGATTGGCCAGCTGCTGGAGAAGACTGAGTAGCTGGAGTACTGGGTCTTTCTTCCTCATCTTTCATCTCAGACTTCACTTCTGCTTTCTTCTCCTCCTGTTCCATTGGGTCTGGTTTACATTCCTCCACCACAGGTTCAACTTTAATCTGAAAGGCCAAATCAGAATCTTTTCATCTATCACTTCTGTGAAGATCACCCAAATTTGGTCTTTTGTGCTTCATTAGCGATTTACCTCCTACTTCTCCCTAAAACAAAAGGCTTGTCTTCTACCAGAATCAGGGTGTGGCTACTGGTGGTATAAAACGACCCCCGTGCTAACTTTTTTAGCGAGACAGAACACTGCTGGCAATGGAGGCAGAGCAGCATGATGGTTAGCATGAGCCCAAACATCAGCTTCTTGATCAAGTTCTGTAACCTGCACCAACTCTGTGCTTTACTGCTATCAATACCTTAGCTAGCTTTAAAAGTAGCTAGCTCAGTATATCCACAAGCTGCAGATGCATCTCGACTGCAACACAGACATAACCCTAGGACAGCCCCTCCCCCATCCCTCCTCTCTCTCAGCCGTCCCTGGTTTCATCCAAGTCCACCCAACTCCCCATAGAGTCAGTTTGCCAAGACTCAAATAATTCTGTGACTGAAAAGTAGTTATTTATCACTAATTCAGAAACAAAGGATTCCCCCTGGAGGGAACAATCCCCTTGTCAATCAGCACCTCTGAGAGCATCTTGGTCCACTCATTCCAGTTTCCCATCCAAGCAGTGTCCAGGTGCAACCACATACCAGAACCACTTAGCTACCATCTTACCTCAGGTTTCTCCTCCCCCTGAAGGTCTGTTTGTTCTGGCTCCTCTTCATCCATTTTAATTTCCATTTTCACTTCCTGCAAGGGTGGTTGCTGCTGCTCAGGAGCATTCTGTTGAGAATTCACCTCCGTGCTGCTGGTGGATGGTGGGTTAGATACCTGCCCATCAACGCTCACAGCCGGTTGTGAAAGCTGAGAGAAAACCCACATTGATTAAAAAGGGTCCAATAAGTTGCACTGAAAAGCTTAGTACATTATGACCTTCTTTTAACGTGTTATCATACTTCCAAGTTTAATTGCATCTTGGACCCTTCCCTTCCCTACTCCCTCACACTCCACAGTATCTTCACCTGAAAAAGAATAGACCACAGAGCAACCTGGGTCTGTGCAAAAACACGTTCCTGAAATACTTTGGGTGGCACAGTAGTTTAACAATATTTCATGTGCATGGCACATTGCCATCACTTCCATGGAAGTAACTGCACTACTGGAGATAATCTTCCATGTTTTACAGTAAGTTCCTAAACAAGCACTATAATTCTTTGAAATACTTCCAGGGTGGAAGTAGATGGTGTGCAGTTTACTGCTCCTGCGTCTTCAGTCAAAAGTTTTACTTCTCAGATGTAATGCATACTTATTTTGGTACACCGACATCACAGTAGGGCAGTCAATGTCATGGACACCATCAAAAAAACCCGAAGATGCTGACTGAAAACAACCTTATATCCAAAGCATCCTTAAGGAAAGTATAAACACAGATATTTTCTTACAGGTGTTGTGGGGTGTTGAGGCTGCAGTGGTGCTGTTGGGGTCGGCACAGATGCAGTTGTACTCTGCTGTGACAGAGGTTGCTGCTGCTCTGCTGAAGGGGTGACTGGAACTGGAGGCTGGACTTGTGGAGGCAGCTGTACCTGTGGAGGAGTTGGAGTCTGCCTCTGAGGAGGGTGCATAGTTTGTGATGGAGGTCCAGGTGGCATTGCCTGAGGGGTAGGGGTGGGGGCAGTGGTGGCTGCAGCTGCTGCTGCTTGCTGCTGTTGCTGTGGCTGGGATCCCAGGCCTGGGGGTGTATGATGAGGTGTTGGGGTTCGACTAGGTACTGGAGAGGGAGAGTTTCGGTGCAAAGGAGGCTGTGGAAGCGGTGGGCAGTGAATATGGCTCCCCTGAGAACCGGGAGCCATTGCAGGAGAGTTCACAGGACAGGAAGAGCTAGGCATTTGTGCCTGTGGGAAAAACAAATAGATATTTACAATGACTTGACATCAGCATGAGACAGAAGATTATTCCAACACAAACAGTTTTTCATCCACTGTTAAAAAGTATGATACCACCATTGATTTTTTGCATTTCAGTTCAAAAAGAAAAATTGTTTTGTTCATCTTCATTTTGTTCAGATACGAGCATAAAGCACTGTTTAGGACTTTTTTCAATCCCAAACAGAAGGTTCTATGTAACAACCATTTTTCACTAGCATTCAAATAAAAAACTCCATAACTGCACCTTTTCATATCATTTTGTAAAAGTTACACCTTCAGTTTGTTCTTGGATAAATGACACATGTGAGCCTTAGTTAAGGCAAGAAATTCAAACACTCAGAATCAACTCAAGAAGAATTACAAGATTTAAGATCATCTCCCATTTTCCCATGAGGGGGAGGGGGCAGGAAGCTGCAAATGCACTGCAATCAAGGTCACAAAAAGTCTAGGACAGGGATAGACTAAAATCTATCATGCAGTATTAAATTTGTTTGGTAATTAAGAGTTTTCATCCTACTTCCTAGCCTCAAGGGTGGCAGCTGCAACGGGGACACCCGACAGGAAAAATTCTCCTGTCTTCAAAGCTGATGCAGCCTCCCAGTCATGGAAAAATCCCGAATCAGTTCCACTTGCAAGCAATGAGTTGAAAGACATAGCAGACAACCTTGCACGACCATCTTCGTTTCCTCAGCCTCTTTGTATTTCTCATACAATTAAACTTTGCTGTTTGGCAGGAATCAGTGTAAACCATCCCTCCCCTTCCCCCCACCTGGTTCACAAAGCTTCATTTTTGCAAGGGCTATGAAACCTAGCCCTACAAACTAGCTAATAGTGCCCAGGACTGTTGACAGACAAATGCACAAGCTTCTTAGGAGGTTACTTCACAGTAAGCCATTATGTCAATAGTTGAGGAAATGTTCTCCTCCATCAACCACATTCCCATACCTCCAACTGTCCATGACACAGAACCACAACAGTCATATTGCTTCCATAAGTGAGGAACGTACTTGAGACACTGGAGGCTGACTGCCAGGCTGGGTCATAGGCATGCTTGTAGCATTCATTCCTGGGGAGGAGGCAGGGAACTGGGTCTGTTGCAGAAACTGACTTTGACTGGAAGGTTGGCCAACCCCTGGCTGCTGCATACGTGAGGGAAAGCCCATCTGCTGGGGAAAAAAGAAGAGTTCATAATGCATATTCAATTCTCCCTAATGCTCCAAAGCTAGATGTACTACATGAAAAAGATTCTGATACCTGCCAGATCTTCATGTGATCCAGCACAGCAAACCTACTAAAGCTCTTCTTAAAAAAAGAGAAATGCTTTTAGAAGCAACTTCCTTATTCACCTATTCACAAAGCAGGAGTTTTGGAATTCAGCCTGGGTCTCTGGCCTAGCTGCCTGATAAAATGCATTGTTTCAAGGGTGCAGCAGCACACACAAACTTAACTCTTGGCTTATATTAACACTCCTAACCAAAACATAAAGGATAGTTACAGGCAACATGGCTGTCCAGCTAATATGCAAAGGAAAAAAACAAAGGGTCCACAGAATAAGTACATTCTGGATAAATATAGTTAAATCAGGAGCAAACTTAAAGAGTTCAACACGCTAGAATGAAAAATATTCTGACCTGGTTCATGGCCCCAGCCTGGCTTAGCTGTCCAGGGTGCTGAAGAGGAGGGGTTTGCCGGGGTCCCATTGTTGACAGCGGCATGTTCATCTGGCTAAACTGATTCATACCTGTGTGTTTATCACAAAAATATGTATTTTTTAAAGTTCCAAATTCTTCTTTGGTCAACATTTAAACACCAATAACTATCATCACTGCTTTCCATATTTCCTTTTATCAACACCTTTGGAGCATGCCACACAACCTGAGATACCTTGTTGGCTAACTTATGTTTTCTAAGGACCTAAAACAGACTAAGTCACTGTTTATTCACAAATCTAGTAACAAGCCTTGGATAAAATAAATGGTTTTTAAAAGTAGTTTTTAAGCAGAGAAATTTGGCATTTACAATAGGATGTTTTATACAAGGGTAAATCAACTCAGAGAAATCCATCTTCATATTAAACCAGCTGCTTGGAGAAACATGAAAACAAGTTTTATGCATCAAACAAACCTCTTCCACACTCTTTCAGAGCACAAGCTAGATGTTTTCCTGAACCACTTAAGTTCACATCCCTGAGTCTAGTTTTAAATGAGCTGAGGTAGTTCTTCTAACTTTAAAAAGTATTCATTATATTTTTCTCATGGACAATTACAATGATGTTTGTGATTATGAAAAACCTACTCTTCATCCTGCAGCCATACTTCTCACAGTTCATTTAATAATTATGGTAAGATCTACTCCATAAATTGGCCACAGCTGTATGCAGAATATCTGACTGCCTCCAAGACTAATACTGTCCACATTCAGTCAGTCTTCATTTAGCGAATAGCTCTCTAAGAAAAAAACAACTCTTAGACCAGAATCATAAAGGACTCCCACCAAACAAACAAAATAGCACAACAGCAGGGAAAAATTACATCCTGCAAAAGACTCCAATACAGACTTTTTGGCATCCTATACATACTGGAGAAAACCAAAACACTCCTTTCAAAGTGGTCTACAGTTATATGGATGTCTCTTCTTTCAAGACTTACCTGGCTGCGTCTGCATGCGATTCATCATCTGGTTTGGCACACTGGCTCGAATCATGGTTGGGTCAGGAAGAGGACCATCTGGAAAAAAAGTTGGAAAGAGAGGTTAGGGAATTAGGATATTATGGCATGCTCCCCAGCTTCATTTTTAAGAATCACAATTTATTCTCATTTAAAATACATGGTTATGTTCAAATTAACTTTTAACACAGTTAGGCTTTTATAAAAGTCTTAAGAAAAAGGAGCTTCTCAGTGAAGCAAAGAGTGGGAAGTTTTCTTGTAAACAAAAGTGTACATGACATCTTAAACAGAGTTTATTTTTCATAGGTCAACTTTGGGAAGTCAAAGAGCTGATCTGCAGCATAAAGAAATTAAAGTAACAAGGGCCTAAAAATGTTCCCAGCACTGCACTGGCATTTTTTTGTGTGTTGATCAGCAGACTTACAAATTCAATTAGAATACCATATTCAAAAGCATCTATACATTTAAGTTTCCATGCAATAAAATACAATTCTGGTGTCTACCACAAAATGCACCCTTGGTTTTAGAAACCTCAGACTAAGCCAACTGTAGAATAATTCTGGTGTGACTGGACATGGAACATCAAGCTTTTTACCTCTAGATCATTTATATTAGTCCAGGCCCAACTTGGTGACCAAAACTCTTGTATACAACAAATGCCTGCTCACATGACTGCACAAAAACGGGTCAGGAACTCAATTCCTAGTTGTGAAGTTTTCACAAAGATGAAGAACTGATCAAGCTAAGAGAGAAAATTTCTTGGTTCTCAGGAGGAAGGCTCAGGAGAATGGGTGAATCATACTGAGGGAAGAGAAAGGCTCAGGAGAATGGGTGAATCATACTGAGGGAAGGGCAAGAGACACAGCTCTCTGGAGGTAAAGTTTGCAGAGCTGTCATATTTGATAGAAAGACAGAGGGTTTCAGCCTCCAGAGCTGTCAATCCAGCACCTGTCATGGGCACAAAAATAATCTTAAAGAACAAGTACATTGCATCACAGATAAACAAGAAGTATTGAACTTCTGTCGAGGTATGATAAAGATGCAGATAAGGATGCAGCTCTTCAAATATATAAAAGGGTAAGAGCAACCAGAAACATTAACTGGTGCTCTTCACACAGGGTCTAGAAAAATTAAAGCTAGGGCATTCATCTTCTGGGATTTCTTAGCCCTACAAAGGAGATTTGCAGGTTGGATATCTATTAAATATCAAAGGTACAACTGAGCTATAAAGCAGTAATTAGCTGAAAATTCAACTACCCCTCAAGCCAGGTTCAAGCCTTAAAAATTATTGCTCAGCATTACCTAACTGACAAATGCAATACAGGCAGAGTCCTTAAGAATTCAGTCTTGGCACTTAATTTATTCAATATGTCCAATGGGCTACTGGAGAGAAAACAAAGTACACCAGTAGCACAGTAACAGTGACATTAGCTCCTAATAAAGACCAAACAACTCTGATGTTCCTATGTCAGACCAAAGAAGGAACCTGGGTAAAAAGTCTGTAACAATATTTAGGCCCCTTCTGATGTTTGTCCTTTGTAAGTGAAGATGACCACATCCAGTGGAGAAGGGAGGGGGAGGGGAGGAGGAGAAGAAAGGAAGCAGGAAAGAAAAATGGAGGGAGAAAGGGAAAAAGAGAGGAAAAAGGAGAAAGAAGAGAGAGGAAAGAGAAGAGGGGGCTGGAGGCTAGGTCATGTGGGTACACAGCTGATCTATAAGCCCAATCTTTGCTCTGAACAATCTGCTGCAACAGGGGCAGGAGAACGATGAGAGGTCCTCATTTTCTTGGCCACACGCTTCCTCACTGCCTCTATCATGAGCTAGTACTCAAAGGGCAGCGCTCCACCCTGAACCGATGACCTCCAGGATGGACAGTCATGAGTGATTTGCTCCCATGACTCCAGGTTCATGCCAAAACTCTTTTAGGGACATCTTTAGGGTGTTCTTGTACCACTTCTTCGGTACACTGAGAAAGTGTACTCCATCTGACAGTTTGCCATAGAAGATTTTCTTCAGCAGGCGAGGGTGAGGCATTCTTGAAAGGTAGCTGATCCATCTTAGCTGCACCAGTTTCAGTAAGGTGTGGATACTGGGGAGAGCTGATCTCCTCTATGTCCAAAATCTTGTCCTGCCACTTAATCTTCAGTATCTTTTCGCAGGCAGCACAGGTGGAAGTGGTTTAGTTTCTTGGCATAATGCTGGTAGACAATCCAGGTTTCACAGGCATAAAGGAGGGTCAGGAGAATGATGGCTTTGTAAACCTTCAGTTTCGACGACATTCCAATGCCTCTGCGGTCCCAGACTGACAGAGTCTGCTGAAGGCCACGCTGGCTTTTGCTAGCCTTGTATTGACTTAGTCGTCAATGTGGTCAGCACAGGAGAACGTGCTGCTTAGACAGGGAAACTTGTTGACCATCGACAGTTGTTAGCCTTTAACTGAGACATGTGGTTCCCTGGAGTGTTGTGCCAGGCGCAGGTTGAAACATCACTTCGGTTTTCATGTTGATAGTGAGTCCAAAGTTGTTGGAGACTGATGAGAACAGGCCCATGGACCACTGTATATCAGCCTGTGAGCCTGCACAGTTGTCAGCAAAGAGGAAGTCAAAGTGTGGCTGTCTGGACTCTCAAGCTTGCTCGGAGGCTGAGCAGGTTGAAGATGTTTCTGTTGAAACGGTATCTGATCCCCATACCAAAGTCATCATCAGGGATCTGGATTTTCCGTTTCCCCACAAAAAAAACAGAGAAAAACCACAGATTCCCTGTTTTTAAAATCGGAGAAAATGCAGATCTCTCTTTTTAGCAGAGAAAACTGTGGATTCTCCGCTTTTGCAAAGAGCTCTTGGAGGCTGGCACAGCTCCAGCCTGCAAGAGCCAGACTGCAGAAAGGGTGGGAAACCCCCAGCCCTGCCCAATGGGCCTGAGCCTCTGAGTCAGCCAAGGCTGGGCTGAGGTTCAGGCTCAGACTCGCCCTTCACCCCTGGAGCCTAGAGGTAAGTGGAGTCATCATTGATTCCAAGATGAACATGGGCCAGCA
>NW_017729022.1:60385854-60386235 GCF_001723915.1 Gavialis gangeticus
CATGGCAGGGGGTCGGACTTGATGATCTGCTCAGGTCCTTTTCAACCCTAGAAACTACGAAACTATGAAGTGGGGCTTGGGAGCTGTGGACAGGGCTGGGGAAAATGGTTGGGAGCTGAGGGCATGGTGGGTGCTGCTGGTCCCAGGCGGCACACCACCGCAGCCAGGAGCAGGGCCAGGGAGTGAGGGCAGGGGTGCCCCTCTGTGGGGGGCTTTGCAGAAGGTGATGCAGGGCGCAGTGTGGTGGTGACCACCATGTGCAGGCCCCACACATACTGCCTGCCCAGGGGAGGGGGAGGCTGGCATGTGGCCGGCTACACAGCTTGGTGGCCAGCTCTGCAGTGGTGGTGAGGGATGGTGGCTGGAGTGGGGGGGGGGGGC
>NW_017729022.1:60386413-60392626 GCF_001723915.1 Gavialis gangeticus
CCGCTGTCAGTTACTTATAGAGCCGTTCCAGCGTTGATGGACACTGCCCACAAAACCTCCCTGAGTCACGTGGGGCTGTGCCCAGAGCCGTGCAGCCAGCTGCAGCAGCACTGTGGTGGCAGCCATGGCCACCACCACCCTGCGCTGCATGGCAGCCATGGCCACCACCACCCTGCCACTGCTGCTGGCACCCTGCGGCCAGCCACACAGCAACATGGGAAGGTTTTGTAGGCAGTAACCATCACCACTGGCACAGCCCTACAGGTAAGCGGCAGCATGCGAGCCCACCCCCCAGCCACCATCCCTCACTGCTGCTGCAGAGCCGGCCATGGAGCTGTGCAGCCAGCCACATGAAAACCCCCACCCCCCCCGCAGGCAGCCGGACAGGGGGAGCATATGTGTAGCCCGCACATGGCAGGCACCACCACACTGCGCCCCACATCGCTTGCCTACA
The DNA here is from genome assembly GCF_001723915.1 of Gavialis gangeticus. Lineage (NCBI taxonomy): Eukaryota > Metazoa > Chordata > Crocodylia > Gavialidae > Gavialis > Gavialis gangeticus. Next base: position 60,386,868 of record NW_017729022.1, read on the forward strand.
AAGCTCCCGTAGAGGAGCACCCCTACCCTCACCTCCTGGCCCTGCTCCCAGCTGCACTGTGCCACCTGGGGCTAGCAGCACCCCCCCACTCCCTCAGCCCCCAACCATCTTTCCCAGCCCTGCCCCACAGCCTCCAAGCCCTACTTACCTCTAGGATCCAGCGGCAAAGGGCATGGCTCCATGGTGACAGTGCTTGCCCACATAGCCCCCCTGCCCCAGCCAGCATGTAGCCACCAGCACCCCAAACCACTGCGGAGCCATGCAGCCGGTCGCGAGGCATAAGCAGTGATACAGTGGCAGCCGTTGCATGTAAGCCCCCCTTTCCACCCCCTGGCTGGGTGGCATGTATGTGGCCCACACACAGTGGTTGCCACCATGCTGCCATGCCCTGCATTACTTGCCCACAAAGCTGTGCGGGTGGCCATGGGATGGTAGTGCATGGTGCAGTGGCAGAGTCGTGGTGGCAGCCTCCATGTGCAAAACCCATCAAGGCCAGCCACCACATGTGGCTCTCAGAGTGGCAACCCTGCCCTCACCCCCTGGCCCTGCTCCTGGTAGTGGGCACAGGGGCATGCTCCCCCACTTCTTGATCTACTCCCCCAGCTCCTTCCCTTTCCCCTGCCCTACCCAGCCCCTTCCCCCCACACATGCTTACCTGCTGGGGTGGGTGTCAGTGTCTGTGTGCCTCTGTATGCATGTCTGTGGGGCCATTGTGAGGGGCATCAGGAGGGCTGTTGAGACTGTGTGGTGGGGGGAGGGAGGGGGGAGTGCAGGGCACCAGCAGCACTGGGGAGGGGCTGGAGGGGGTCTTTAATTTTTATCATGGATTTTGGGTTTTTAAAAAAAATCACAGAATTTGCAATTTTTAAATCAGAGAAAACCAGGATCCCTGGTCATCATCTTGGAAGGCATCTGACAACATGGCAGAGAATAACCATGCTGAAGAGGGTAGGTGCAAGCACACAACCCTGCTTGACGCCATCTGTGACGGGAAGGGGTCAGAGCATTTGCCATTCGCAAGGAACTGTCGAACCATATTGATGAATTTTCTGGGGCATCCATACTTCTTCACGATTTCCCAGAGGCCTTCACAGTTTACTGTGTTGAAGGCTTTGGTTAGGTCAACAAACGTGAGGAGAAGGTCAATGTTCTGGTCCTGGCACTTTTCTTGAAGCTGCCAGGCTGCAAACACCAGAACACAACATCGAGGCCCCTTCCACACATGCAGGTAAAGGCATGATGGGATATAATGCACAATTCACACAATCCCACATTATTGCTGATGCAGGGGAGATGCTGATCCCAGGTTGCCTCTGCACCAACAAACACCAAGCTCCCATGCCTGGAAACCCCAAGCACCCCAGTTGAGGGGCTCCCAGCCATGAGGGCATCACATTCACCCTTGGGGCTGGAGGATCAACAGAGAATGATCTCCCTGCCCTGGGAGTGCATGGGAACTCCCAGGGCTGGAGAATCACGTCTGCCACGATCCCTAGGACTCAAGGGTGCGGGAAACCCCCACCACCTGGGTATGAGGCTGCCTCAATCCCTAGGCCTTGGGGGTTTTACCCTGGGCATGGTGCACCCCTGCAGCTGGGAAGGGCTCCTAGCCACAGAGTAGACACTGCTACACATGCAAATTAAAGCTTGACAGCAGCCATGTATAAAGATAGAACTTGAAAATGTGTACTAATGTCATAGCTAGTCTGAGCTTTTTATTGTGCGACAGCTACTTCACACATGTAGCTGGTCTCCAGGTAATTGTGAAATTAACCAGTTAATTGTGCAATACCTGTCATGTGTAGGGGCCATAGGGGCTCATTTTGAGTAAAAGGAGGGGGTGGCTGCTAGAGAGAAATGGAATAAGCTGAGATTTAGACTTCAAAAGAATGGAGGACATCTAACCCACCAGTCCGGTAGCATACAATATAAATAGAGGGTCTCACTGCACTTCTAAAGCTGATTTCCCAAATCCATTACTTTTAATTTTTAAATTCAAGAGATGAGCATCTCTCTCTCTCTAATGCAACTCTCATCAGGCTCATCTCAGCATCTGTTATCCCTAGGTTAGGATTACAGCTATACCCCCTATACTTCAGGACCACCTTTAAAAAGAGCCTCCTAGAAGCTGCCTCTAATGGTGCATAATGCAAATTCACAGGCAAAGGGAAACAAGTACAACATGGCCTCTAAACTGAGTACTAAACAGTCTCTTTTTAAAGCTGCACATGGTCTAGGACAGGGGTGTTCACCTTTCAGCCTGCAGGCCGAACGCGGCCAACATAGCCTGGGAATTCAGCCCATGGGACTTCCCACAGGTTGGGAAATTTGGCAGTAGGGGAGCAGTGGCAGTTAATACTACCACCTGTCCCTGCTCCCAAAATTGCAAGCCCCATGTGGTAGATCAGAATTATGCTGCAACCACACCCCCACATGATTAGATTGGGGCAGGGCCATGTCCACTTTACTCTGTGCAGCTAGGCTGAGGCTGCACCATGCCCCCTCCACCTGTGCAGCTGCTCTGGGACTGGCCTATGTCTCCTCCTTCCCCCATGTGTCTAGGCCATGCCTTTTTCCCTTCTCCTAGCCAGGCTGGAACCAGGCTATGCCATTTTCCCCAGTGGGGTCAGGACACAACCATCTCCTGGCCCTGGGGCTAAATTATGTCCCCTCCCCCTCTGCAGGGCCAGGCCAAGTCTCCTTCCCTGGCACAGAAAGATTGAGGCAGGGCTGTCCCCTATCTCTCTGATGTAGCCAGATGGGGTCCCCCATCACACCTGCTCTGGCCGCCAGATTGAGCTCACTGGCTGGATCTGGGCCAATGGGACCAGACACTACCCACACAGCCCACTAGACAAAAAGGTACCATTGGTCTAGGGCGTTCACCAGAAGCAACATAAAGCATGTGCTATTAACCGAGAACCTGCAGATGCCAGTGACCAAAGATGAATTCGTGGTTTTCAAATTTGTGTCAGGATACCAGACTCTGTTCACCAACTCAATGCAAGTGAGCATGAGATTTTACAAAACAATGAACAGCAAATAAGCAGCCCCGAGAACACCACTTGGCCATACACTAAAAAGAAAACTGTTTTGAGTTCTACTAAAAAAAATTATGCATTTAGCTACTTTACCAGATGAGCTGTAAAACAAAGGGGATAAGGATTTTGGTCAATGATAAATTTCACTGCACCAGGTAATCCCATTTAACTAACGCAACTGTCCTTACTTGCAGACATCCCTGGCTGTGGCTGCCCCATATTGGGCCCTTGATTCATGGGAGCTTGAGGCATGCCTGGTGCATTTGGTATCATGTTTTGCTTCTGCAGTCTGGTCCTTCGCTTTTCCTCTAATTCCTTCTGAATTTTATATATCTTCTCAGCTAGCAAGTGATAGTACTCTGCCTGTTGGGGGAACATGAGACAAGAAACATGCAATAAGTGAAGCTGACAGATTAAAACTGATCAAATATAGAATGGGAAAAAGGACTTTCTCCATATGCACTATGGTTGAGTCTTTTATTTTCTTGCAGCATTTTGAGCAACAATCTTTCCTGAGGGTTATGTGGGCATAATTCAGAGTATTTCTGGCAACTGTAAGGTGGCTGGGACCTCCTGTGGAGATTCCTTTGCTGACACTGAGCATTTCTTTGATAGATGCCACAGTGAAGTGTAAGCACTGACTTTACAGTACATTTGGGAGAAACTGAGAAATCCCAAACATGGCCCAAGGAGGATAAAAGAGAAGGAAATGTACATGCTTAAGAAAAAAAAGCAAAAACTTGAAAGCTAAGCAGTATGGATGGCTGCCACCCTTTTCAAAAAGTTCCCTGGCACATTATTCATTTTTGGGACCCAACTTGTCCCAGTTAAAACTTCTACATCACTCCACAACCACTACTTCATTTCTGTAGTCTACCGAGGTATGTTCAAGACTGACTCCATGAATACTGTCTACTGTCCATACAACTTGAGTTCTATGCACATCAGCCCACGCTAGTGAGAAAGGAAATTGCAACTTACCCTGCTATTTGCCGATTCATACATATCCCCCTCCACTTTTCGAGCGTATGCCACCAGGTTCTCCATGCGCCTGTCTTTTAATGCTGCAGGGTCAGGAGTAGGAAATATGGCTTGAACTCTGAAAAAGGGAAAAACCCAAGCAAACAGATTAAAAAAGAAATGAACCCCTTGAACCTAAGTAAGTGAACTGATCAGTTAGGAGATTTTAGACCATTTCAAAAGAATCTAAGTTTCTTGCAAACTGTTTTAGGAATAAGAGGTAATAAATTTAGTGGGCTCTATACCCCATTTCTCTCCCAACGTTACCACTGGGAATAGAGAGTGGGATATATTAGATACAACAGGGACAGAACTAAAGCAGCTGACAACTTTAAAAAACAGCATAAACAAGAGGAAATAACTGCATCTGTTGGAATTATTCCTTCTTACTACTGACACATCCAAAATCTACACTCATTGTCCAACCTTGGAAAAGCCTTTTGCTTTTGATAAATGTACAAGCTACCCAGATTTCATAGCTTCTCTAAGCCTGGTCTCACAGGGCATTTATACACATGCTCCAGGAATGGGGGGAAGTGGGGGAGAGGAAGCATCTCACGTACTGGCATTCCCATGCTTAAAAATAGCAGCAGCGTTGCTTTAACTAAAGCTTGTTCAACAAACTTAAGTTAAAGTGCCCCTGCTGCCATTTTTAAGCACAGGGATGCTGATACACAAGACACTGGAATCTGCTGGAATGCAGTAATTACCAAGTTCCAGCAGACTATTAAATCGAGTCTGCTCCAACACATAATTACAGCGCATTGGAACGGCCTTGCTGCTCACATATAGACACCCACATGCACCAGACAGAACTTTTTAAAGAAGATCTATACAAGGTTCTTTGTAAATCTAAGGAGCTGGGTATACTTCATTTTAGAAAACCACCAGCACCTTTTAGCTTAACAGGAACTTGTGTTGGATACTCACAGTTTATGAACAAGATGATTTCGAAGGTCCTGAGTTATATCTTCATGCCACGGTTTTCGAATTCCAGTGTTGGATGGTTGTGCTGCTGTTGGCATAGCCCCCAAACTGGCAACACTGGCGCTCTCGCTCATTATGGGACTTGAAAGCAAAATAAAAATTTGTTGAAGGGAAAAAAATAACAACGTTAGATTTGATTTGTGACTTCACATTGATACCCTAATTTTATACTGAAGGATGACAAAGCAGTCACTTGTTCTTTTACTAATTCCCAAACTGAGCAGTAATCACTTCAATGATCAATGAAATGCAGCCACCTCTGGGGCGATGCAAGATGGCTGTCTGACAGCACATCACAGCCCTACACATCAATTCAGAATATTAAAACTATCAAATCCAACAGAAAACCAAGCAAGTTATAGTACCCAAAAGGAACCTGGACAACATTAGAATCTACTACTCCATTCCTTTTGCAAAAAGAGCATGGACTTGGAAGTTACAAATCAATAATGCTGTATCCCAGAAAGATAGGGCAACAGTGCCTCACAGGCCTAGAGCATGGTACATTATAGAGGTGCAATGCATCACCATACTGCTTCTGCATTTTCCTTGAGGTCTGCTCTAATATTCTAATATTCTAATATTCAGAGAGAGTGTCTTATACAGTAGGCACTTGTATAAAACCATTTACCAACATTATATTAATGTTGTCAAGCCATAAAATTCCTACCTGTCTAGTTTGCATAAACTACCTTTTGTATCATCAAACAG
>NW_017729022.1:60397626-60401106 GCF_001723915.1 Gavialis gangeticus
CCAAATACTGATTCAGATTAACCCTTGCCACCTATGAAATCTACAACTTCACTGGGCAATGAAGAAACCTTTAACAAGCTCAAATCTGAGTCCAGGAACATACAAACAATTTCAGTGCTTCTCTCAACTTACCAAAAACACCCTCAAACCCAAGGATATACTTTCCAATCCTAACTGCAAAGATCAGATAAACTGCTCAACAGGGATTTTCAACTGAACAGTTATTCTTCTGGATTAAGGGACAAATTAACTTACTTTTGGGAATTCATGGTTGAATGCAACATTGAGTCAGGCAGTAGATTAGGGGTTTGAACCCCCACACCTCCATTCACTCCCATGGGATTTGCACCTAAATGGCAATAAAAAGGTAATCTTAAAATGCATGATTTATCACAACACTAAAAACTGTACTAAATCCTCCTCAGCATAGAGTCAACAAAAATACATTCAGGTCTCTTCAGAACTATCCATGTGTAATAGTGTGGCTTTCAAACATTTCCCCCTATTTAATACAGAATATTTTCCATTAGACCTGGAGTGGGCCAGATACAGCTGCTGTACAGAGCTGGTGTCGTGGGCCACAGCATGCAGCACATGCCCCATATGCCAGCTACCTGCATTGTGTGCAGTGCCTGGGGCGCAGAGCTCAGTCAGGGCACTGCATAGATCGGATCATAGGGTTCATTTGGGCCACAGGCCACATGTTCAACACCCCCACACTAGACAGTAGTGACACTTTTACAATTTGCCTGGAATTTTAATGCAGCAGCAACCAACATGGTTTTTGTTTACTTCCTTGTTTCTCCATTTCCTATTATAACTCAAGCCTATACACTTGAGTAGATTTCCTTTCCTGCCAGATGAAATTGTGCAAGTCAGTTTTGGAGTGACATTAGAGGAGGCACAGCCTGCATACAATTCTCAGTGTCAGTGCTCAGCAGGTGGAAGAATATGTTGCACAAACTTGACTGGCATTGTTAGGACAACAGATTGACTGTTAGAAGACTGCTCTGTCTTCCTCATCTTGGGGCCTATGGAGCAGAGTAATGAAGTGGCTGGCAGCTGCTTCTGGTTTCTTTCCCACAAAGAAAAGGCATAATCCATGTGTGCAAAGCATACACTGTTAACAGGTAAAAAGATGACTGATAGAGGCCCCCCCCCCCAGCCAACCCATTGTTACTAGGACTTTTGGGGGAGGAATATGTTCTGTATATTGACAACTCACTAAAGTGAGCTCTAGCTAAGGAATATTTCCAGAAACTGGGATGGGGGGTGGGGAAGGGACACAAGAAGATCAACATAAGGAGCCCAACCTTTGAAGCACGTGGTCCACAAGTTCCTTCACAAAACTAGTCTCCTTCACAACCAGGCACAAGTGTTTGCCTCTGATTGCAGAGCCCCAACTTTATTTTTCTTCACCCTCCCCACCAAAGGTTCACTCTCCTCTACCCCTACCATCAAGAAAGCCCATATCTTGATGCTTCCCAGGTTCAGCTATTATAACCCCCATTTTTGCTATTCCTCCTGCCCCTCACCCCCACCAATGCAATGAAGATCAGGGGGTAAGAGTGAAAAATTATTCTCTCCCTTTTTTGTACTGATTACATCAGTGGTTCTCAACTTGTTTTTTGTTGTTTTTTTTTTAAACATTTGATGGACTTTCCATAAAAAAGTTTCTAGAATTTAGTGGCACCTCCTTCCAAACTAAATTATTTATTACTGTGCCTCTGCACAGGCATGTACTTTCCCCTGCATGCACAGACACATGCACAGAGCCCTTTTGTAGCATGGGTACACCGGGCCCTGCTCCTTCAGACAAAGCTCCCTTCCCTTGCCCATGAAAGAGTGTGTACATACACCCTATACTGCAATCAGAGCCCTCTGCTTTGCCCTCCACTGCCAGCCAGGCTTTAATCAGTACATTGCTTGCAGTGGCATCCGAGAGATCCTTTTGAGACTGCTGTATTGGCTGCTACACTAGGATGTGAGGGAGGAAGCAGTCTAGACCCAACGAGCCCTGGTCACTCACTACCTACACTAGCTGCTGTTGCCACTATTATTGTCCCTGCTCTGCTGCTCCTGGACATGCTACCGATATGTATTTCCAGCCCTGACACAGGTGCCTGCCCCGTCAGGAATAGCAGCATCTTAAAATTCATCTCCAAGCTACTGCACTGCTTCCACAGACTCAGAAAGATCTAATGGCAACTGGGGTACGCAGCACCCTGGTTGAGAGCCACTTTATTATTACACACAATTCAAGCACCTCACTTTAATTAAGGAGTTTAAATACATTCCTCTTACACTGTCATACTGACTGCTTGTTTTGTCTTTACTTTCTCTGTGCCTTTTATATCACTCCTACTCTTGGGATGGTTTCCCAGTAAGACATATGCCAAGACCCCTTCCTCTTCAGTTTAAAATTAGGCAAATCCCAGAAAACATACTGAATGGAAACAACCAACACTAAAGCAGGGAGATGAATTAAATGGCACTGCTTTTTTTTATATATACATTTAAGATTCACCTTGTGACATTTCATGATTAACTTCTGAAAAATCCACTAGTTCCAGAAAGCACACCAGCTAATAAAAACATACCATGTTTTTCCACTGTCACACCAACTCCCTTGAAACTAAGCCCTGAAATCGGTTTGTTTCATTTAACATTCCCTACACATTGAAGCACTCAGTAGCAGTAATTATAAGTAGTTTAAACTTTACATATAATATCAATGTCTAATGCCTGTGGGCCATGGTTGGAACAACAGTTGGACAACTGAAGCCACCAAAGAGTGGAAAATGGCTTCAATATTTCCTTTATCAGTTCTAACAGGAACACTGCTTCAAAATATTTCAAGGTCTCTCCAGCAATACAATACTAAGCTATGTCAAACAATTGCCAAGGTTTCAGTTGAAAGTAATTTCCTTCAGGAATAAGGGCTGCTTTACAGGCGTAAAAAAAAACAAACGGTGCTAAGTGTGCCCCTGTGCTGAGCCCAGAAGAGGCATCGTGTTAGATGTACCTAGATCACCCAATCTCTGTATAGACTGGGCGCTTTAGTAGGGCTTTTTTGGCACTTTCATATAATCACTGATTGAATCAGCTTTAGATAAAAGTGCCAAAGCACCCACTGAAATAGGCCTGTGCAGAGCAGCTAGTATTCACTTTGGATTCGGCCGACTTGGGGGACAGTGATTCAATTCAGTGATTCAAATCACTATCCTGATTTGATTCGGCCTAAACTGATTCAGCGATTCGGCAGCAGCCAAATCTCCGAATCAGCCAGGCCTATCCCGACAATGGCTGCCCGTCCACCCCAGCTCCCAGCACTTGGGGGGGAGAAAAAGCCCCAGTTCCGCAGGTCCTGCCAAGCATGGGGCAATCTGCACAAGCCCCTGAACCCTCTCCCCTTTCCCTCTGGGTGCCCTGCACAGGCCAGCTCTGGCCCTTAAAAAAAAAAAAAAAAACAAAAAAAAA
>NW_017729022.1:60401288-60418997 GCF_001723915.1 Gavialis gangeticus
GGTGGGGTGGGGTGGGGTGGGGTGGGCTGGCAGGGGTTCCCCCATGGTCCCCTCCCTCAGCCCCCTCTCCCCCGCCCCTAGTACTTACCAGCTAGGAGAGAATTCATAACGGAACTACTAGAAGAAACCTGGGCCACACATGCATGGCTTCCAACAGGGCATGGAGGGCTACAGTAAACCCACACTGTGCACTACATTTTTTAAGCTGCAATATAGCGCACAAACTAAAGAATGGCAACATGCATCCTGAGCTGCTTAGCCCCAGTCTAAGGTGAGCTAAACAATATGGCCAGTCTCTCTTTAATGGAAGAGAGACATTGCACTTTGGTATTTTGGGGGGAAAAAAAAGTGGCAGTACAGATCCTCAGATGCCTAGCAAAGTGCTGGCACTATAAAAATGACACTGCTACTGAAAAGGGAGAATGGAGCTTTTTTGCTTTAGGGACAAAGGATTAAGAACCAATACCAACTGCCTTGAAAGTCAATTTAAGGGGTCAGCTTCCCCATAAACCTATGATATGGTTCCTCAATGGGCAGAGGTTTCAAGATTTCATTTCACTGATCAAACCAAACTGGACAAAAATTTTAGCCTCCTAGATGCAATGTGAATTGCTGGTCACCATAAATGTTGTCTACAGATGATGATCATCTATCTAGTAAATCAATTACAAGGTATTAAAAACAAAAAAGGGAGGGGAAAGGAACAGGAATTTCATTTGAGGATGGAAAAAAAAGCCTTTAAAACTTGATGGTGTCATGGTTATTGTTTGTACTACTGCAAAAACATCTTAGTGTGCTGCAGCAGTGTTGGAGCAATATTATTGCCATGATGGTCTAGGAAATATGCAAAAGGCAAGGATTTTTGTGAGTGTTATTGGACCAACTGTACTGTTGGGGAGGATATAGGCAAGCTTTTGCGTACCAAGTACCTGAGGAAGGGTATTTGGTACCTGAAAAGTTTGTGTTTACCCCTTATTTTACTGCAGAATTTTATGACAGGTAAAGAAATGGAAGTAGGAATTTGCAGTTAAAAGGTGCTGTAATGCTGAATCTTTGAGAAAAACTGTTTTCCTTCCTAGAATCTGAGTCCAACCAATACAAAATTAATGGTTTTAAATAGGTCTGGTTTAAAACCTTGCCTCGCCACTTACCTGTTCAGGTTTCAATTTCTTTTAAGAGACTTTTGCATGACTCCAAGTACCATATTTAAAACAAGACTTAAAAAAAAGAGTCCTGAAAGACTTGCTATCTGTCATAACAGACAAAAAGAAAATGTTTATTGGCGGACTGTCAAAGCATAGGAAAGTTAAAAGGCCATCAAGGCGTCACAAATTAAGATGGCATTTTTTCCACTCCAGAAGTGTGGATGAAGAAAAAAGCTTGGTCAGATGAAGGCATGCTGTATCCCAATAGTAGAAAATGCTAAGCACAAAAACAAGGGTCCAAGAAAGGATACATTCTAATGCTACGCAGAACAAGAACACCCCTTGGACACTGTTCCTAATCCCTATAATCAAGAGAGAGAAACAGCATGGACCAAATAAAACTGAAAGAGTTTGAGGAGAGGGAGAAACTAGATTCAGATTCTGTACATTAGCCTAGCAGTCTCAAACTGTTAAGAATCTAAGGAGATTCTCCCAATACTTCAGATAGCTCTTCTTCTTAGAACAGGATTAACTCCAACACAGATTTCTTGCAGAAATAAATATATGAGAAGAGTCTGGCAGAAAACAGCCCCAAAAACCATAAAAGTCTTAAATTAAGATAGAAAGCTCTTGCTATCCATAAATCAATACTTATGGTTTGATTTCAAACCTAAATAACTATATAGATTATTTTGCCAAAAAAGACATTTTATCACAGAAACAGGCAACAAAAGTTATGATGAAGCTTAAGAAGTATTCAGTCAGCCTGCTACTGCGTTTGCAAAGTTGGTTTGGAAGGCTTTAAATGAAGTTATACAAAATCTGACTTGCACCATCTTCATTTGCCAAAAAACCCGCACTAGAGAGTTATGAATGTTTACTCCTGTGTTTTTGAACTTGTGAACAAGTGGACTGTTGGTTGCAGGTCATCAGGGGGGACTTCAACACTCTCTCAACATGACACAAGAGGTTTTGTTTTACACGGTGTTTCAAATATGCAATGTATGAGTAGGAAAATTATAACTGAAGGAACTTATTTCCCCAAACTGTATTACAAGCATGACAGGTCTTGGTTCAGTCTTTTCTTCAAATTTGCCATGACTATCCATCAACTTCCCTCTTACTTCCATAATGAAGGAAAGTCATTCTTCTCTGGAATGCAATACTCAGTTTAAGCCAGGGGTGGGCAAAATGTGGCTCACAAGCCAGATATGGCCCACCTGGCCGTTCTATCCAGCCTGCAGCGCCCCTAAGAAATTTAGAAAATTAATATTTATCTGTCTTTGACTGCCTGTCATGAGGCCTTTGATGGCTTGTCAAAACTCAGTAAGCAGCCCTCTGCTCGAAATAACTGACTACTCCTAGTTTACACCAACTATAAACTCAACATGCCAAATTAACAACTGCCTCAAATGCACTTAGAACCAATCAAAAATTAAAGTGCTGCTGTATCTTTAAGTGACCCCTAAATATCACCTGACAGCAGGGGACAGAACCAATTAAGTGTTGTTCAAATTAAAGGTAATACCTTTAAACACTCCCTAGTGGCTCTGAAATGAACAACATGGGTCCAAGAAGTTCTAGTCAGTTGATTCTAAGCAATACATTAAGACAACAATTCCCTATTTACTTAAATTTCTAAGCAAACATCACATGACTTAGATGGTGTAAAATACTCAAAACTGTAAATGATCATGAAGTTACCCCTGCAATCTAGTATGTGCTGGGTATAAATTTACAACTCTGAAACACCTGAAGCATCCTTCAAAAAAATCATGAAACAAAATGAAACACACCAGATATACAGTTTATAGTTTAAGACAAGAGGATCAACTTACTCATGGGATTCATGGGGCGCAACCCCTGGGGTGACTGCCCTTGCTGTTGATTCTTCACTTGAGCCTGGGATTGTGTCTGCATCTGGTTTCCTTGATAGGTCAGTCCAAGGGCTGCATAGGCTCTCTCAATAGAGCTAGGGTCAATTTGACTGGTAGTGTTTATACTGGATGTAGTCTGCTGCCCCACCCCTACAGTGCCAGTGTTTGCAAGTCCAACTGTAGCTCCGCCCAATAATGCTGGAAAAGACATGCTACATTAACACAAATATCGGAAACTAAAGAAAAAGGTGGAAACGTACAGAAGCTCAATAAATCCAAATAATACCCCAACAGGAGTAAGCAGATTGGCAGCACAAGAAGTCAACAACAAGAATTTGGAGAAACGTTGCTCAACAGACTTTAAAATCATAATGTTCTGCTTTCACTATAGACTAACCATGGTAAATTTATCCTTTATTTTTAAATATATAGGGCACATACAATTGTTTTAACCAAGTGGAAACAACAGCTGCATACAACAGTAGATGTTAAGGTCAAGAGAAGCAGAATACTTCAAATCTGTCAAGGAGTTAACCCACTTTAATTCACTCTTACTTCTATATAGTTCCAGGATAGACAAAAGTAGGCAAGGGGGGCAGTTATAAAGACAGCACATAAGAGCATATTCAAATCAACTAGAATGAGGGCAGAATAATATTGGAGAACAGGAGCACAGAAGAGGATTTAGATTGGAACACCAAGTGAGAGTCAGGCAGCATGAAGAATTTGAACAGATAACACTGGGGGTAAAAGAGGAGTACCACCAGTTGGGACAGTGCAGAGACTATTAATTTGTTTAGTGTCTTGTTTAATGTGGCTGAAGCACATGAGGTGGGAGGGCTGACAGGTAAAAGTAACTTGCTGGGTGTGTGAAGGACAATTATTCTCATTTGACCTTAGCTGAAGGGAAAAGATTCCTAATAATCAGTCATACTTTACTGAATTCCATCAAATACTTTGCCTTAAACCCAGTGGTTCTCAACTTTTTTGGACTCCAGGCACCCCCCTCCATAACTTCTATGAATTGAGTGGCAACCAAATTTCAAAAACAAATTTATATATTACAGTGCTTACTTCCTTGCAGGGCTGGGCAGTGGGGGTACATGAATCAGCCAGACAGGAATAAACCCAAGCCTGCGTTTATCTCCTCACACCTCCCAACACCCTTCAATAGGATCTTGCAGCAAACCAGTTGAGCATCACAGCTCTAACCTGTTTAGGGTATGCTGTTATAAGGGTAACTATGAATGGAGAGCCTGTAAAGCACATTTTTAAAAATAACTCTGAAAGAATGCAGTAAATAACCTGTGATAAATGCAGCTACTCAAACAATACTTTCACATTAGTGATCTGAGCAGATCCGAGTAGTAAGAATATTCTGCTCTATCACTAGGGTGCAAGATCAAGTCTAAGTTCTGTTGCAAGGATGATACCCTCAAATTTTTCTCCAAAAGGATCACCAACTCTTAGATCTGGCATCATGGTTGTCTGTTTTCCAAGTCAGGAATATATTAAGTTGAAGACCACCTTGGGTAACAACAGTGGACAACAACTGGAGAAATTAAGGATAAAATTCCAAAACGAGAGGAAAACCATTCCAGTTCTCGATGGACCTGGCAGCTTTGCTATTCATCCTTACACAGGCATACAAACAGATCTAACTCTAGAGAGATAACACCTTATGGTCATGGTCACTTTATGATGAAAGTAGCAAACAGAATACTTACATTGTTGATTTCTTTTGTCCCCAGCATTTTTAAGAGGCAAACATACAGGACAGTCATGTCTTGTACAATTCTTCCAGTGCGAGATGATTTGTCTTGAAGATGCACAGTGTGCCACTGAAAAGAAAAAAAAAAAAAGGAAAATGGAAAGAGAAGCCTTTAAGAGAAGTCTTCAAGTCTGCATATTTCCATGTTCCATACAAAATTAACTAGAGAATCAATTATTTCTCTAGGATTATCTATACATTGGCACAATGATAGTGCTAACCAAAGAAAAAATTAGCTCACACAAAACTTCACACCACTGTAGAAACTACACTGCTTCCAGATCTGACCCAACCATGCTCATGGGAAATATCAAATATTATTATACTTTCTAGGATATGTCTACACTGTAAAATGCAGTGCAGGGATAAGAGAAAAACAATGCACTACTTTCATTTTGAGTTCTTATCAAAAGATCTAATCCAGTCTTATGGTTAGGTTTTATTGTCAGTGAAGAAATTTTTTTTAGCTTGCTTTTATGCTACTCTTCTTATTCATTTCTGCTTGTATACTGAAATTGACTATGCAAAGTTATTAGAATAGCAACCACAAATTTAACAGCTTTCCTGCACAGTATTTCTCCTTCCAAAGGACTGGTGTAAAGTAGGGGTGTACCTGAAAGAACCAGCTTTTGGGGCAGAGGGCATTACAATCTCCATGTCGCTAACTGGCATACTGTCATTACTGAAGCATCCAGAGGAGGTACTGCCAATTAAACTAGTTTACATAAAAAGGACACTTGCTAACTACAAAACTTACCACACTTCCTCTCCACCAATCAGTTTTTAAAAAGCCAAATGAGTAGCCATAAAACTGCAACTGTCATTGGATCAAACTTAACCCAGGTAAGGAGAGAAATATAAGAAAGTTTCCATATTTTATTACAGGGATCTGAAGAGCTAGCTTTTTATGTTGTTATTACTTCCATTTAGGAATCAAGATTGATGGCAAAACTGAAATTGCTTTGCACAGAATCTGTTAAGACTATAAAATATGGCCTCCTTAAATTATTTATTAACAAGATAAGGGGTAACATCTCTGCTAACAGGAGTGCTGAAGTGGCATATCAAAGAAAAATTATTCCATTATGACAGAATATCACCACTTTCTGAAAGATCCCACTGTGCTTTAGAAATTGCATACGCATGGATCATTCAGCAGTCAGAGAAGCAGCCACCTCCAAGGTGACCAAGGCAGAGGAAGCCTACAAAACAATCCCAGACAAAAGTAAAGAAAACCATATCCATTAAAACTGCATGAGGAATTTGAGGTCAGACAATAGTTAACTAGCTTGGAATTCCGGCAAAATACCAAGACCAAACACTTGTTTTCTTTGAAAGCCTTAAGTTGTCAAGACCTCAATTTCACTTTTCCTCTGCAACATGGGTCTTCATACAAGGTAACGTAGAAACACCCCCCTCAGATACTGGATAATATTAATTGGGGGCTGCACCGACAAAGATTTTTTTTGCTGATACCAATGGCCAATTATTAACCAGCCATATCAGCCGCTCAGCAGCTCAGAGAGCAGCAGCATCTGACCAGTAAGTCTGTGGGGGAGGGAAGGGGCCAGGGAGGACAGATTGAGGCCCCCATGGTAAGGTGGGGAATGAGTCTGGGGCAGAGGCCAGGACTGCCCAGCTGGGGTGGGGTGGAGCCACGGGCAGCCTGTCCAGAGGGTGTTGGGGGGTGGCTCCCTGCTGCTGTGCACCCCTGGGGGAGGCACTGGGGGCACATACCCCATGCACAAATCCAGGGGGTGAGGCAGGCTGCCTGCTATGGGCTCAGGGCCAGAGGTTGTGCCAATCTCTTCCCAGTGGGAAGGCTGGGCTGGGGTTGTGCTAGAGGCAGGCAGCAGTGCTGAGAGGGGAGGCTAAGGGGTGGGCTACAGCCACCTTAACATTCACTGTAGCCTCCCTGTAACCCCCTCTCCCAGCACTACCGCCCACCCTGAGTGCAGCCCCTGCACCGGGAAGAGGCTGGAGCAGCCCCTGGCCCTGAGCCCACAGCTGGCAGCCGACCCTCACCCCGTGCACAAATCCAGGGTGCACGTGCCCCTTATGCCTCCCCTGGGGGGTGCATGCAGTATGCATTATGTGACTGCACCCATGCACACAGCATTTATCAGTGACATTATCAGCTACAAATGGCCAAAAAAAGCAGATTGCTAATGATATCAATTTTCATTTTACTGGGGCCGATCTGATATGAACCAATATATCGGTGCACCTCTAATATAAATTCTGTAAAAGGTGCTCTTTGCTCATATCTCCAACACCACCATGGCAGCAGTGGAATATCCCAACCAAGTACTGCTCAAAGTTAAATCTCTCCTGTGGGAGACCACAGTATCAAGGCCAAAGGTCTTAGGGCTACAGGTCAGTGCTAGATACTCCAGTGTTTTGGAATGGCAGAAAAGGTTAAATCTCAGAAGTACAAAAGCTGCTTATTCTTCTATTAAAGATACAGATAGTCACAGTGGCACTGTCAAATAACAGACACTTTCTGAGCTGAAATGATTTAAGTTTGCTTATGAAAGTTCTTATACCTTCTTCAGGGAGTCTTGCCAACCTTATTTTGATTTATTTATTTTAAACACAGTAGGCTGGGGGACACATGCACATACACTTATACACGCCCCCTACCCCCTACTTACCTTGGCAAGATTTGCCAGCCTGGCAGTGTGTCATGTGGTTGAGGACATTCTTCATGGTACGGCAATGAGGGAGGTTACACTGTCGCACCTCACCATTGGCTTGTTCTCGCCGCTGACACTTGTGGGCGTGTAAGAGGAGAACGAGCTGCTGTTGAATGAGCTTACGTTTCTCTGGGTCTGCCGTAGGGGCCCCTGACCCCATAGCCTGGGGAGCAGCTGGCACCATCCCAGCGGATTGGACCTGCGGCGCCTGCTGCTGGCCCTTCAGGAGAAGACAGGAGACATGTACTCATTAGAACCAAGTCACTTTTTAAAAAAAAAAAAAATCAAAAGAAAGTCACTTAGTGAGTTAACCAGAGTGTATTCAAAATAATTATTAAAATGTCACTAAGATGATCACACATTTAAAGAAATTTTCCCCCATTCCTTGATACTGGATTATTTATTTCATCAGTAATTATACATTTATTAATATTATCAATAGTATTTCATAGCAGAATTGAAATTTGTTACTGATCCCAATGAACTACTTTGAGCATGTTCTTCTCCTCCTCCTATCATAGCTGATGAAGTGATTAAGGGCACCCAGTTTTACACACACTTTCAGCATCAGTCAAGACTTTTCAATTAGTCCATCATATTAGAAATGCAGTTTAATTCTTCATCAACTTTAAATATTAGAGATATGGGCACAGCTGTTTAAATGCCCCAAGAAAGAGCTCTTGTACAATTGAAAAAAAAAAAGTTCATAGAAATCTTCCTCCTTTCACAGGAAATCAGACTGAAGAGAAGACAATGGGACAACTGCTGGAACACAAGGATCATCTCTAAAGTACTGTGAATGTTGAGATCCTCCACCTGTGGTTCTGATCCTTTTTTCTCTGGGTGCTTTTAATAGCATTAATGGCTCATTTTGCAAGAGGAGGATGGTACTAGTAAAATGCCCTTTACCTTCCCCTCATTATTAGGTTGTTCAATAAGTTTCAGTTTGGGGAAATAATACACACCATGGGGACTTTTAGCTGTAGGTATACTGTATCACCAGCTGAAGGGTTTTTAGTATGGATGGAAGCTCTGAGAAGGTACAATTGTTCAGGACTCCAACTAGCAAAAATATCCAACTGCTTTTATATTTCAGTGACATTACCATATTGGTCCTCCTGCATGTTTTCAGAACTTCTCTGAGCACATGTTTCTTCAGCAAGCAAGTGGCTATGCTTCTGTGTATACAGTTTCCCTCAAAAGTTATACGTATATACAAAGGAATGAAATCACTTGGTAATAGTTAACTATAAATTACCAAAGTAGCTTGAAACAAAATGTTTCAAGACTATCACTTAGGATTTTTAAAATACACTTGAGATCCAACAGCAGTGGGACATTGACATCATCCTTATCCCCCTGTTTTGCCTGCAGCAGTTTAGGGTGGTCTTGGTGGTTGGGGGCAAAGTGCAACTGCTATTTGTGTAGTTTTAGAAACAGGTTAGACAAGCACTTGTATGGGGGACAGTTTGGATAGGGATGATCCTGCCATGAGCAGGAGGATAGACTAGGTAACATTCTGAGGTCCCTTCCAGCCCTACTTTTCTATGATTACATTTTTTCCTGTGTTCAGTATCTATGGATCACTTGTATTGAGCAGCATGTTGAATTATATGTTAGAGGTGCACCAATATAATCGGTCCATATTGGGTCGGCACCAAGAAAAGGAAAACTGACATCATCAGCAATCAGCTTTTTTTAGCCAGTGTAGCTCAATATCACTGATAAATGCCGTGTGCATGTTCACAGTCGCATGCATGCACATGGCTAGGAATGCAACCTGGCAGTTTGAAGAGTAGTGTCTGGCCAGTAAGTCTGTGGGGGGAAGGGGTGTAGGGGGGAGATTGAGGCCCCCATAGTGAAGGAAAGAGTGGGAGAGGAAGATGCTACCCAGCTGGGATGGGGTGGGGTATAGGATGGAGCCATGGGTGGCTCATCCAGAGGGCACAGGGAAGGGAGTGGGAGGGCAAAAGTGGAAGGGGGGCTGCTCCCAGCCACTGCGCGCATCTCTGGGGAAGGCATGTGCCCCCCAGATTTGTGCGCAGGGTGAGGGTGGGCTGCCCACTGTGGGCTTGGGGTTGGAGGCTGCCTCTTCCTGGTGGGGGGTCCTCGGTCAAAGCTGTACTTAGGGTGGGTGGGTGCAGGGCAGGCAGTGGCAGCAGTGCCGGGAGCGGGGGGCTACAGGGAATTTTGGGGCGGCTACAGCCTATCCCATAGCCCCGCTTCTCCTAGCACCACAGCCGCCTGCCCTGTCTCTGCCCAGAACCCCTTGTGGGAAGAGGCTGGCACAGGCCCTGGCTCTGAGCCCGCACTGGGCAGCCTGCCTTCGTCCTGTGCACAAATCTAGGGGCACATGACCCCCATGCCTCCCCTGGGGGGGCGTGCACAGCAGCTGGTAGCCAACCCCCAGAGGAGCTGCCCTCAGTTCTGTGCTGTGCCCTGCCCCATTCCCGCCCTCACCGTGGGGGCCTCAATCTGCCCCCACCATGCCCCTTCCCCCCGACAGACTTATCAGCAGATGCTCGTTTCCAAGATGCTGGGTTGCACATCAGCAACCAGACTGTATCAGCCAATATGGCTGGCTAATAATCGGCCATCAGTATCAGCCAAAAAAATCTTTATCGGTACACCTCTATCGTATGTACTTTGTCTTAAGATTGTGCTCAATCTCTGTCCTGGTTGTGCCTTTCATCAATACTGTCACTGAAAGACATGAATGATATCAAACTTTGAGGCTGTGCATAGGTACTAATATGAATGTGTGACCTTCTTTGTATCCTCTTGCTCCCAACCTTCTACTGAAGGGAATGGCCTGGAAGTACGAGGATGTTAAGTGCTGGCTTTATTTAACCATGTTCTTTCAACAGAACATTTCTGAGACATAAACAAGTTTCTACAGTAATCTGTATCTGGCTACACTTTCATTAATCCTATAACTTTGTAACAGCAACATTCACTCAAGACAACAGGCTTAATAAATAAATGCCCACCTACATGGGCATTAGCCACCTAAGCAGAGCTCTTCAATGGTTTCAAAAAAACTTAACATGCTGCAATTCTCCAACTTCAGTGATGGATGCCTTAAGTAACAGACTCATTTGGATACTCCTTTCTCAGTTTTCAAGGTTCCAAAAAGAGAAAGGGTCCTTCGCTATATTTTAGACTCCTGAGCAACAGAATCCAAGCTTTTTCCATTTGCTGTCTTTGCAGTCAAAGTTTCACACAGCTCAGCACACCATTACCGCTGTCTGAGTGCCTGCAAATTACATGCTGCACCTCAGCTGCTCAGTGGTACCTATATCTGCTCTTACCATACAGAGAGAAACAATCGGAGCAGCTTCAGCACACAGAAGAATGGCAAGTCCCTGTCCTGTTAACTGCAGGCACATGAACTGCCTGTGTACCTGCACCCTATAGTAAGTGAGGGCTAAACAGGCACACCTTTCCTGTTTCATTCAGTGGGGGGGGGGGAGGAATTGCCCTGTTGTACCCCTCACCACAGGTAACTGAGGATACAGGAACAATTATCAAAGAATAGTTATTGCATGATAAAGTCCACACCACTTAAGGTCCCAGGCCCTTAATTAAAAAAGATTGAGTCTTATCAGAATAGACTTCATGTGCCAACAATTAACAAGAGGCAGGGATTTAATCTTGCTGGAGCTACCTCTCTGTAATTGTCCATCAGCCCACTCTTACCCCATGTTGAGAGAAACTAGGGTAGATTACCCTTAAATGAAACGCAGCTAAACTTGTCATTTCAGTTACTGGAAAGCAGCTGAGCCACAGTTAAGTCCCATCCAGGGATCAGAGATGCTATGTGGCCTGCAACCCTCACCAGGAGTCGGGCCCCTTAGTTTTGGAATTGTTGATCTTGGTAGACATTCTCACAATTCATTTTTTTTTCATACCAAGAGTTCCATCAAATTCCTGTTGCTGCTATTTCCCATATTCCATGGTTATCCATTAAGTTGTACCCCTTCCATTTTACAAAGAATCAGGAAAAATTCATTTCTAGACCTGTTTTCAGACGCATCTTTAGCATTAGTCCATACACAGGACTAACTTATATAGGTGGATTAGGGTTTTGATTGCATTGCATTTTAAACTGCTGTACAGCATACCCTAGTGCCTCAAAAGAAAGAGTACTTTGTACATGTAATTAATGAAAACAAAATGAGGAATTAGAGGTGCTTTAGGCCAATACTAGTGGTTGATTTTTAACAAGCCATATTAGCCAATATCAATCCAATTGCCGCCAGGCAGCCCAGCAGCTTGGAGAGCAGCATCTGGCTGGTAACTCTGTTGGAGGGAAAGGGGTGGGGGGGGTTGGGGGGAGGAAAGGAAGGGATGTGTATGAGGGGGAAAACAGATCAGGGCCCCCACGTTAAGGGAGGGAGTAAGGCTGGGGCTAGGGCAGGAGCAGGTGCTGCACAGCCGGGGTGGAGCAGGGCAGGGGAGAGAGCCACAGCTTGCTTGGGGGACCCAGCAACTGCCACTGCACACACCCTGGGAGGGCGTGTGGGGGGGGGCGCCTGGATTTGTGCATGAAGCAAGGGCGGGCTGCTGACAGGGCTCTTCCCAGCAGCAGGGCTGGGTTCAGGGCAGGTGGTGGCAGCACTGGGAGGGGGGTTACGGGGTGAGCTGTGGCCACCCCAAAATTTGCTGTAGACCCCCTCCCAGCACCACTGCTGCCTGGCCTGAGCACAGCTCTGGCTAGGAAGAGCCCAGCACCGTACCCAGCCCTATCCCACAGCAGCAGCCCTCCCAGGCCCCATGCACAGATCCACGGGGCACACGCCCAATCCCCACCATACCCATATCCAGGGTGCATGCAGCAGCAGGGCTACCCCCCCACCCCCAAACCGCTTGTGGCTCTGTCCTGCACCCCGCATCAGCCGTGCAGTGCCTGCCCCTACCCCAGCCCTACCCCACTCCCTCCCTCACCGCAGGGGACTCGGTCTACCCCTCCCACACCCATTCCTTCCCCTGTGCCCCTACCCCACTCCTAACAGATTTACCAGTCAGACAATCCTCTTCATACTGCCAGGCTGCACACACAGCATTTATTGGAGATGTT
Organism: Gavialis gangeticus; assembly: GCF_001723915.1. Taxonomy (NCBI): domain Eukaryota; kingdom Metazoa; phylum Chordata; order Crocodylia; family Gavialidae; genus Gavialis; species Gavialis gangeticus. Next base: position 60,413,858 of record NW_017729022.1, read on the forward strand.
AAATCGGCTGCATCAGCCAAAACAAGTCAATTGCCGGTAATGTTAATTTTCCTTTTGTCAGTGTCAATACAATATGGACCAATGTATCAGAGCACCTATATGAGGAATGCTTTAATATCCCTAATTTAATTACAGAAAGTCAGCTGGAAATGGCTGTTGGGCCACAAACCTCTGCTGAAAGGCCAGACTGGATTCTGAGGGCAAAAGAATGGAGAAACCCAAGCTTAACAGAAGACACTAGAAAAAGTAGGTTTATAAATAATAATAAAGAAGGTGGTTTCTTCAATATCTTTTTCATCTGCTTTCCACCATTAAAGTAGAAGGATATATTACATAAAACCTCCTGATCATCTGCAGTTTTTAAAATAACAAACTGCAGAATCAGACAGCAGTTGGAACTACCCCCTTGCTTCTATAAAACAATGACGACTTGGTAAACAAGATCAATTTTGGAAGCTTAAACATGTTTATTTTTAGTTCTAAGGCTTTTGGTGATCTATCTAAGAATCCTACTTGCCTGTTCCAGCAGCACTGTGAGCAACGGGTGGGGCTATCCATGTCAACAAATGGATACAGAAGCATTTATGCCCTCCTTTAGTCCCAAAACTGTCAGGGGACAAGAGCAAGAGAAGCAAGCCTCCAGGGAGCACGAGGAGAGGGAAAGGCCCCAGCAGACCACCAATGAAGGGATAAGAGAAGAGATCAAAACTAGTGAGCAGGTAGCTCAGTTGAAATCTGGGTGGGGAGCTCCATTATACTTTCCCCCCTGCATAGCTGCACTCCCTCAACACTCCTCCAGGGATCCTTTTATCTGCTCTCAGAAAGAGTGAGAAACAAGGGAGTGTTTGTGTGGATTCCATCTTTCATCATGGGAACCAGAGCTGCCATAGGGGAGCCTGATAGCACAGAATTTGTAGCCAACTGCTGCAAAATTTTATAGGCTTACATGTACTACCAACAGAACGTTGCAAGTGCTCCATATTTGGTCTGCTACCATTTGAAAAAAACCAACAAAACAAAGACATATATTTAACTTACCATGTTCGGCATTCCTGAACCAGGGACTGGCTTCTTGTCCATTGTAAACTGGGGTAAACTGTTTGGTAGCCCAGCTTTATTCTGCATCTGGGGACCAAGTCCACTGGCTCCAATCTGCTGCCCAGTGTTTTGGCTGTATGGTGAGCCATAAGGACTGGGATTACTCATCATTCCCATCTAGAAATTAAAGGGATTAAAAAAATGTTAAGTTCAGTTAGAAAGACATGTCCATTCTACATTGTTTAACGCCTACTTCCACAAGCCAACATACCAAGAATAAGGACTGCTTAGCAAAGAGGGAGGAACCAAAAAGTCTGCTGCAATAAGGTCCTACTATATCCTGCTCTTCTTTCCTTAAAGTGACTTACATAGCTTTCCACTCCAATCATATGAGGGCAGTATTTAAACAGCATGACAAAACAGCTTCTTCCTTTGAAGACCAAGACCCAGACAAAATGCATCAGTGCAAATCTAGTCAGGGCTGTTCCAATATTTTCCACTGTACACCATTCTTTTTGGCAAGTTTATCACTTCAAAAATTATCTATGTTTTTATAAGCAACACAGAAGAGCATAATGACTATAGTGAGTTGAGAACATTTCTAACACTGCACTGACACAACAATCTTCTTCTTACAGAAAACTTAATTCATGTGATTTGTCCCCAAGACCACACTAGAAGTCTCCAGCAGAACCAGGAGCAGACCTCAACAATTCTACAACAGAATTCCCTTCCTCTTTAAAACATGCAACTTCTAGAAAGAGGCAAGCCATAAAGAAAAAGTTCCAGCAACCTATGGAAAAAAAAAGGAAGATCACAAGTTGAAACACACCAAGTGGACATACTTTTTTGAGCAGAAATGTAATTGAAAAAAACAAAGAAAGACTGATAGGGAGCTGTTAGATGGAATTCAATTTTGTAGGGTGTTCAAATAAGTAAGTATCCTTGACTAGATACTTCAAATTTTCTTAAGAGACTCAATATGCTCTACCCATGAAATAGCCATGCTACTGGCGATACAAGCTTTCACAAATATTTCAAAGAAGGATCTTGATTAAATACTTTGAAAGCATGGAGAAAGTTCAATTTAATTCACTTAGCACAGGAAGGCAGTGGACTGGAAGTTTCCACCCTCTTGCCCCTCTCCCCTGAGCTACCAGATTCCCATTCCCAGCCCCTCTGCAGTAAGGTAAGCTCAGATATTGGGGCACAGCCCTGCCACAGGTGGCAGGTGCAGTATAGCTCTACAAGAGTGATCCCTACCCCCGCAATGCCAAATCAGATGCTTGAGGATAGGGTTAGGCCTTTTCGTAGGCCAGATCCAACTTGTGGACTGTGGGCTGTTGACCCATATTTTAAGCAAACTAATGCTTTCTATGCCCTTCTGGCTGCCCTTTGCATATTAATTTGTCCAAAATTGATGCACGATACTTTTTTTTTTTTAAACTGCTGCTAGTTTTAGCATAAGTACTCCATAAACACACTTTTAAGCAGCACTTTACCTACTTGCATATAGTACAAACTATGCATGACGTTAGTCCAAAAACAAAAAGCTCATGATTTACTATATAGTTCACTGGGCTGGGCCCCAGCAGTGTCAACAGTGTTTCAAGCTCAGCACTGCTCAGAATGTGATACACCCCACCAAGGATCCATGTGCTAATTAACCCCCACTCATGACTGGAACCAGGTGTTGTCATGAGTCCTGGAATCCTCCAAAAAATTATATGCAGACAAGGCATAAGGAAACCTGGCTCAGCTCTCCCTCATGGAGGGCAGGGCCACCCAAATCATATGCAACAGTAAGTGAGGGGGCAACAAAGGGGTTCTGAGTGAACCATCTGGGGGCCCCGTTTGGTGATGTCTGCCAGACACTGAAATCTAGTGAAGACATAAATCACTGTAAACAGAAAAGAAAGGTACAGCCCAGCTGTGGGAGTGAAGAAGTCAAAATGTATTGAATGCAGCAGCTCATCATGACTTTGAAAAAGTCAGTGCTGAGAGGAACTAAGCCTAGTGGGCAACTACTATGCATCTTATTCACATGGGCAGCACTAATGCATCACACTGTGGTAGGTTCCCATCAATGTTTGCTCAATATGGGCGATGTGTTTTATAGTCACGCTCAGTGTTGCTGCATTTAAATCAAACTTGATAGTTTGCTGAGCACACGCTGCTTTTGGCAGCAGTTTAACGATAAACATTATATTTAGTGAGGTTTCCTTGAATGCAAATATAAGATGAAGAGATTCCTCCACCCCCCAATGCTAATTGGGGAACAAAAACCCGCATCTTATATTCAAATAAATATACTTAATGAGGTTAACTACATTAAAATTAAAATCCTCACTTATCACTGTTTTTTAAACAATGTTTTTTGGTTTCTTTTTTAATTCAACTAAAACCCCTACATATCACACCTCACGCATCTTGTTTTGCTAGGAAGTCAGTTGTACTTTTACCATGATCTTTTTTCTGCTGCTTCTTAAAGATGAAAGCTACAATGCACATAGTTTCCCAAGGTTTTATCATTTGTTTTGCTTTTGGAGATATTTTTCAGTGTGCCCAACTTTATGAAACAAAGTTTCCTGTGGCCTACATAAGGTTCTTAACTATTTCAGTAATAGTTGGATGCTATATTACTTGTATAGTAGTAATGTACTACTTTCATGCTACTGGCATTGCCAGTCCAAAGAATACTGTTCCCATTACAATATTCTCTAGTATAGTGCTTTTCAAACTGTACCCATACAGAACCCTGAGGTTCTGCAACAGGTCATCAGTGGTTCTACAAACAGATTGAGAGTAATGGCAGAGTGGGCCAGGAGGTGGTGCACTGCCATTGCCAGGCCAGGTTGTCTGGCTCTGCATCAGCTCATGTGGCTCGTAGCCAACCCAATTTATGATGTTCAATACTTGATATCACTTTATACAAGCAAAGTGGTCACTGATCAGTACAACGTTTGAAAACAAAGTAAAACATGCTCAACTTCTGATTTCCATGGGAAACTGAAAACCTTGATATCTGCTCATGAGGTCACATAATCCAGCCCCCTGCTCAAGGCAGGATTATCTCTGACTAAACCATCCCAGCCAAGTGTCTATCTAACCTGCTCCTGAAAAATTCCAGGGATGGAGATTCCAGTTTCCTTAGGTAACTTGTACCAATGCTTGACCATCCTTGCAGTCACAAAGTTCCTCGTAATGGAGGGCTGAAATGCAGCAATAATTTCAAACATTAATCTAAACATTCATTCACTGTTCATTCTGAACAGTATTTCATAAAGTTCTTCAATCCCCACCCCCAAACCCAAATTTCCCCCAGTATTCAGCCCCAGGAGAAATGGAAAACAGTTTCTCTATCCACAACCCTCACTTCTCAGGATTTTCAAGGGAACAGCTTAAGGACAATGGCGGGCAAAATTTGGCAAGCAGGCTGGATCCGGCCTGCCAGGCCATTCTATCCAGCCCACGGGTCACCTAAAAAGTTTAGAAAATTAGTATTTATCCGCTCTTGCCTGCCTGTCAAAGATGACAGGAGACAGGGGCAGCAGGAGCCAGCAACAAGGCTGGCCTAGCCCTGCCTCTCCCAACTGAAAGCCTTTGCTTGCCCCAGTTTTCACTGCTTGCCTATGTGCCTGCTCCAGCACCACATTGCTCTTGGCAGCATAGCCAAACCATGGGAGCACCAGTACCCTGGGGCCAGTAGCAGGAGGTGTGTGTGTTCATAGGGCGAGTCTCACAAGCACACCCCACCATACATGCAGACTCCCACACCCCTCATTATCCACACCCACACCAATCCTCCCCACAAACCCCCCCACACACCCACACCCTCCCCCAGATACGCACAACCCACCCCCAAACCTATACTCACCCCCCAGCACAATATACAAGAGTAAGACCTCATTTTAAGCTATTGTGCAATCACCTGTGTACACAAACGCATGTAAATCGGGACAAAAATATTTCTGAGATGAAATCAATTAATGTTGCAGATGTTCAATTTTTAGAATACAAATTTGGTATCCTTCTAGTTCCGAGATGGCAAAACCCTTCGCTGAAAGGAGTAATTGGGGGGGGGGGGGGGGGGGGCCAAAGG
>NW_017729022.1:60419048-60422050 GCF_001723915.1 Gavialis gangeticus
GGGGGGAGCCAAAGGTAGGAGGTTAGAGGGCGGGACCTTCTAGTCACAAGATAGAGACCAGGGGCACTGTCAGGGAGCAGGACTACCCATGTGGCCCCTGACAGCTTGCCAAAACTCAGTAAGAGGCCCTCTGCCCAAAATAATTGTCCGCCCCTAGTTTAGGAACTATTTCCATTAATGACCTTCTTACAAAAAGTAAAAGTGTACTAATTACACAAGGCAAATAATTAATAAAAAGGAAAAACAGAATATCAAAGGAAGAATTGGACAACTTTCTGGGCTGGACTACTATACTAATAAGAATTTCTGCTATATTCTAGGAGATAATCAATTGGAAACAAAAGGGGGAGAAAGACACAAGTGTGCTAGTTGATCATAGGATAACTGAACCACCAGCGTGAACACAACAAGCTAGATGTGATCCTAGGAGCATTCCATCAGGATAGGAAGCACAGAAAAAAATCTTGCTTGGCTAAACCATAAGCTCAATTATTTGAAACTTAAAAAGGAATCTTACCAAAAAAAGTGGAAGACAGGTCAAATTACTAAGGATGAATGAACATGATATGAGCAAATGACATGAAAGGCAAAAAAAAGATATGTGAGAAAAGAAAGATCAAATAAACCAAGTTTCTTCCTGAATGGGGAAAAGCAGCTAATAATGGATAACACAGAAAGCCAAAATGCCAAGAGACTTTTTCTACTTCAGCCTTCACCAAAAAAGGTCAACTATCAGATGACAAGAACAGGACAAAGACGGAATGCTTAGTACTTGGGAAATTTGTACATTTTTCTTAAAAAGGTTGGGGGAGGGAGTAGACCCAAGATGCAAGTCAGTCAGTCAGTCAGTCAAACTTAATGACAGTGTGTGTGTGTACAACTAAGCTATTTAGAAAGATACTGGCAGCACACCAAACAAATGACTTTTGCAAGCACCTAGAGCAGAGGGGTCAGCAGTGTGCTTCAGGAGCATCAAATCAAAATTACCCAGCTCAGTCCAAGTTAGGCCAGCCACCATCACTTCTCCCTACTGCCCCGCCAAAGCAGCCCCTGACATTGAAACACCATAGAAGTCTCAGCTGCATGGGCCAAATACAATGGGTCTGCAGGATGGATCCAACCCACAGGCCATAGGTTGCTGAACCCTGACCTAGAGAATAACACAATAAGAAAAGTCAAAGCAGATTTGTCAGGCAGAAGTCATGCCTAAGCAACCTAATTTCCTTCTATGACAAGGAATAGCAGTGCCAATTATATACGTTAAGTATGTCTTTATGCGCCGTTTCCTATGACATTCACATAAGCAAACTAAGGAAATATGGTTGGTATGAAACATGTGTAAGATGCATATACACCTGGTTAGATAAGCAAGTGCAATTCCCTCAAGGGTGGACCCATGGGTCTGGTACTGTTTAATTTCTTAATTCCATCTTGAATCATAGGAGCGATAAGGTAAAGTAGACATGCATCTTTACAAACTAATAAAAAATGAGACAGAGCGCATGAGCAAACAAACAAGATTTTGGGGACCAAAGTTCACTTCATCAGATGCTATGAAAGGAGGTGCAGAACGCAGAGTATAAAGTGGAATGAGCCATTAGAATACACTAGGTGGGACACGGAGGGAGAGGGGAAATGCGGAGGAGCACTGTGAGAAGCATAGAAGCAAAGAACCCATTGGAACAAAAGGGTCAGAAAAGCTAATCCAGGTAACGAAATAAGAACCCACAGTCTGTTTAAATGACTTAACAGTCGAGTGTGTGCATGATTTCTTGTTCTGCAGTTTCCTGTTCGAGATTTTTTTTTGCCTGAGAACAGCAATCCTAAGGTCAGCAATGGAGTGGCCAGGGAGGTTAAAGTGTTTTGCCACAAGCTTTTGTGTCTTTCTGTAGCTGATGTCAGACCAATGTTCATTCATACTTACACAGAGGTTACCCCGTCCGTCCGATAGACAGCCAAATGTCATTGTAAGCAGGTGATGGCATGTATAGCTTTGGTAGGGTTTCAGGTAAATGAACCTTGAATGCTGTCCCCAAAGGCTACCTTTAGATGGTCATCTTTTTCTAGGAGGGGCTGGAGGTCATAAATGATGCATCTCAGGTGTTCAAGCTGGGGACTGTAGATGACAGCCAGAGGTATTGTCCTTTGTCCAGGGTTAGTATTGTAGAGATAGAAGCAAGGTCCAAGTCTGACTTTGTTGATTTGAGCAATTACAATTTTGGGATTTTACTGCAACTGTAAGAATCCCTGCACTAGAACCATAAAGTGTTCATCCCAGTTGGTTGGGTCAAAGCAGCGCCAGTTGTAACCTAGAGGTTGGCTTCAGACAATGGATTTAGCAGTGTGCTTAGAATGTAAGCTGGTGACTAGGGGCGCACCAATAAAGATTTTCTTGGCCACTACTGATAGATGATGATTAGTAAACCATATAGACTGATGCCTAAATAACCAATAAGTAATAGTGCAAGGCATTTTAAACTACTAGCATAAGTGAACCTTTTTTATAGTTTTATTTTGCATTGGACACGCATACCTCCTGCCTGCTCCAGCCCTCTATGAGGAAGTCAGCAACTGCCTTATTCCCAAGATCGTTCCCCTTCGCCTATGGCTCCAGCCTGCAGCCCTACTCCCAGCGCAGTTCATGCTGCTGTCCCAGGTGGCAAGGGCAGACCCTCATGCAGACAGCAGCACCAGATGTCTTTGGAGCCCCAGAGCACATCACTGCCTCAGCACTGGCAGGCCCTGCACAGCCAAGCTCCCATGGCTGCCAGGGAGATGCCATCTTTGCAAAGGCACCTGGTGCCCAGTGGAGCAGAATGTCCCTTGCATGGCACCTTACCCTGTCAGTGTGCCTGCAGCCCAATGTCTTCACTGCTACTGTTACCTATGCTTGCAAGATTAAGCTAATAAAGGTGTACATACTACAATCGGATTGCGCCAGGAGGACACATCACATGAATTGTGCTGTGTGGACAGAAACTGAGAGAAACCTGAAATTAAAG
>NW_017729022.1:60427050-60433047 GCF_001723915.1 Gavialis gangeticus
GGCTACATGTACAGCATTGCCATGGCATCAGGAGTTCCCTTTGTTGTCCAGCACAGCACCCTATGACCATTCCCTTGCTCCCACTCCCTCTCCTGCTGCTCACCAGGACCTGTACTTTGCATGGGCTCAGGCTGGCAGCAGGGCACGGAACTGGACGACGTTTGCCAGGGTGCTCTGGGCAGACGGCCATAATTATTGGCTACAACGACCAAAAAAAAACGCAACAGCCGATAACGTCATTTCTCCTATTAATCAGTGCCAATCCGATAGCCAACTGATATATCAGTGCACCCCTACAGGCGATGTGAAGGTATCTGTGGTGGTTGGCAGGTTTCCAATACAGAGTGGTAGCAACATAGCCACTGTAAACCTTCACCACAGTGTCTGGGAACTGAATCTGCTGTGTGGAATATTCCAGGTTTAGTCTGATGGCGGAGCAGGAGTTTTGGTGAAATTTCTCTAGAGACTCCTTCCCATATGTCTATATTATGAAAATGTCATCATTGTACCTGAGGTACACCATGGGGATGAGAGGGCAGCTATAGAGGAAAGAAACTTCAAGGTCTCTTGTAAATATGTTGGCATATTAGGAGAAAGCCATACATGTGCCCATGGCAGTCCCACATGTTAGGGAGTCCCCAAACCTGAAACAGTTGTGCATGTACAACGCAAGACAGCTTTGCAAGAAACAGAAACTTTTCTTGTCACAGATAATATTCTTTATGGCTTGTAATCCATCCTTATGAGTGATGTTGGCATACAGAGACATGACATCCATGGTAGCTAACATGCTGTTTGCTGGAAGCTTGTCAATGGAGCCCAGTTAAGTTAACAAAAAATCTGTGGTGTCTGGCAAACAGCTGGCAGCTCCAGTGGCATATGGCAGCATTCCTCAACTTGTGGGTCGCAACCCAAAAGTGGGTCGCAAGAATAAATGAAAAGGTCACAAACAAACTTTAAAAACAAATCAAACTTTAAAAGTGGGTTCTCCTTTAAAGGAGAAAAAAACATGGAAAACCGTGGCTTTTCCCTTGCAGGCTGACAGAGTTCCAGCTTGCAAGGGGCTGCTTAGGGTCCCCCATTCCCCCCCCCAACACACACACACACACATACTGGGGAGCTGGGGACGCAGGGCAGCAGGTCAGAACTGAGGGGCACTGGGTCGGGACTGGCCAATGTTTACAAGTGGGTCCTGGTTCCAAAAAAGGTTGAGAACCACTGGCATATGGGAATAGGACAGGGTCAACATGGCTAGAAACTCACTGCGATGATGCCAATGCCAGAGATAATGGGGCATGCCAGTTTTGTGGATCTTGGGCAATAAGTAAAAAAAGCCTGGTCTATGTTCCCAGAACACGGAAGCAGTAATCCTCTCCTGAGTTCCTAGAGCAACCTTAATAGTTTATTTAGCTCCTCCTGGTAGCGTGACATGGGGTCTTCTGTCTCGAGTTGGTAAAACTCTGCATTGGAAAGTTGTCTCTTGGCTTCCTGCATGTATGCTGTTTTGACCATGGCAATAATGGCACTGCCTTCATTAGCCCTTGTATGATAATGTCCAAGCTGTTTTTAAGGCCGACTCTTTCCAATCTACAAGACCAAGGTTATAATGTAAAGGTTGCTACTTTCTGGCAATTCTGGAGCAGGCAGGAGGTAAAAACAGTTAATACATGGGTCCAGAGTGGAGTATGTACTTTGTGAAGTAGCAAATGACGCCAAGTGGGGTGAAACAGGGTGGAGTACCACATGCTTTAGAGAACAGGATTAGGATTCAAAATTACTTTGATACATTCGGCAAATGGGCTGAAATAGGATGAAGTCCAGTAAAGGAAGTACAGAGTAATATACTCATCAAGAACAATGACCCATACAGATACAAGAGAGCACACAACTGGCTAGAATGCAGTGCTGCAAGAAAAGGTCTTGAGAGTTGCAGCTGATGACACACTGCACATGAAGTCAGCACAGTCCTACTGCAACAAAAGCTAAATCGCATACTGGAATATATTAAAAGAAGTGCTTCACAAAAGTTCCAGAAAAAGATTCTCCCACTATTCAGCTCTGCATGAAGTTTAGGGCAACACACTTTTTTTTTAAAAGTGGACATACTGAAAAGAATCCACAGGAAAGCAAAATAAATTGATCAAAAGTCCAGAAAACTTAGTGAGGAAAGATGGGAAGAATTAGAATCATTTAAGCCATAACACAGTGACTGAGGGGGGAACAGATAATCATCTTAAAATACAGAAAGAACTGTTATATATAAAACAAGGATACAAATAATGATTATGTTCACAGAAGATACAACCAGAAGCAATGGGCTTAAATTTCAACAAGAGATTTTTAGGGATGGACATGGATGGAGGAAAGAGGACAGGGAGGGACTTTCTATGACTGTGATCAAGTACTGAACCATGCTGCCTAGAAAAGTTAAGGAATTTCTCCATCACTGAGATATATAAAGGCAAGTTAGACAAACATTTATTTTTCAAGGATGGGTTTTACCCTGCCTTGAGCAGGAAGCTGGACCAGATAACATTCTGAGGGGTCCCTTCCAGGGTTTTGCTTTTTGTTTGTTTTCTTAAATGTATCAAGGTACGTTCAGCAAAGAAAGGAAAGTATTAATGCCACTGTACAAGACACGAATGAGACTCTTGGAATGGTGTGTAATTACCATGTTCAGTAAATCAATTCAACTCTATTCAAATTGGAACAGATGGAAGAATGCAAGCATACCTAGAGGAGACTTAATAAAGTTTGGTTTAAACCCAGCAAAACAAGTCACCAGGGGAAAAACACATCGTTAGTAGGCCTGTGTGAAGCGGCTAGTATTCGCTTTGGATTCAGCCAATTCGGGGAACAGTGATTTGACGATCTGAATCACTGTCCAGAACCAATTCAGCTGAATCCAATCTGGAGATCTGGCTGCCACTGAATCTTCGAATCAAACAGGTCCCAGCCCCTGTCAATGGCTGCCCCACCTGGGCCCAGAGTCCTGACTCTTACAAAAAAAGAGCCCCGCATTCACCAGCACTGCACCCCACTGCCGTGCTGTGTTGGGAGGGGAAACTCTACCACAAGGCCCCAGAGGCCCCGACAGCTGCTGCAGCAGCCAGTAGGTGCAGGGATTTTTTTTATTTTTTAAAAAGCCCAGATACTGGGGCCTGGCAGGGCACCCATTGATGGAGCTGGGAGAGCAAGCGGGGGATAGGTGCTCATGGCAGAGCCCCCAACACAGCGCAGGGCAGTGGGGGGGGGGGCCCCGTGGGGAACAACCACCACCCCAGCCTGGCAGAAGCCAGCGAGTGCAGGGCTTCTTTTTTTTTTTTTTTAAAGAGCTAGGACTCCGGGGCCAGGCAGGGCAGGGACTGATGGGGCTGGGAGAGCAGGTGGGAGTCGGAGAACACTCAGGGGTGTTGGGGATGGGGCCTAGCAGGGCCCCCCCCACACACACACTCTCTCTCTCTCTCTTACCAGCACAGAGTCCTGGCCCAGCTCCCTATGGCAGCAAGTAAGGACTGCCTGAATCTTTTCCAAATCGATTCCGACCTTTTTACTGGTCTCCTGATTCTATTCAGATTCAGAGATTCAGCCACGAAATCAGGCTGAATTTCCTCCAAATTAAATCAGCACCCAAAGCTTCGCACAGCCCTAATCATTAGTATATAAAATACACAAGTGAGTACAGAGGTAACCATGAGGGAGAAAGAAGAGCTATGCAGAAGTTAAATGCTTGTACCAGTGTTATTAATGGCTATAAATTGGCCATTAATAAATTTAGGCTGGAAATTAGGTTTCTGACCCTCAAAGGAGTAAGCCTTTAAAATGATTCAACAAGAATCAGTGCAGCATTTTGCAAATAAAACATGGTTGACTTAGCAAACTGTCCTTCCTGTCATAGGGTAACATTCTCCTTCAAAACAGTTTTTATCCTAAATTAACCAGGAAGCTTGGAATGGGATGACCTTGAACTTCATTTTAAGAATTTACTAGACCCAAGTCACAGACAAAAGGGCATTTCTAAACAACACTGATACTACTAGCTGATAATTTTAAGACGACTTGCACATCATATTAGAATTTTAACAGCACAATCTACTTCTAACAGGTTTTAGATTCCCTCACATCCAAGATTAGGACTACACATCCACAGTTGTGCAAGCTATTCTACCGAGGGCCCAGATACAGTATGACAACCTTGACAGTGGTCCTCACATTAACACCCCACCATTTTTTGATCCAAAATATTTCTAGATAATACATTTAATATTGGATGCAACACAGAAAACTACAAAAAGACAATCACAGGAGTCCACAGGTAGCCAGCCTGTGTGGTCTTAACCATAACACAGTAAACCAGTAAGCATCCAGTATGTTCACAAAAGCAACAACAAAAAGTCATTAAGGCTTTCATTCCTTAGATCTTCTACAAAAATAAGCAGTTTGGCATTCTTATTTTGTGACCATCAGTTGCGAAAGCCTCACAAAACATTCGTTTCTCTTGCAACTCCAAAGAGGCATGGCGCTTGGAGTATGGGGTTGTTTTCATCATGTTCCTTTCTATTTACTCACTTGTGAGGCAGATGGAAATTTCAGCCAAATCTAGCTGTGGTCTTTTAATCCACAGCTGATGAGAGCAACCTTCAGAGACATTATAGTGTACAAATGATTGCTTGAACTTCATACTTCAAGCATGCAGGTCTCAGTCCTTCCCTTTTGCACTTCACTTTCCTTAGTTCCCTCTGCCTTTTCATTTTCATCTTCTCATTCATTCTATTATACTTCCACTTTTTTCTTCACTTTCATTTAGGGGTGCCACTGATATTTTCTTGCCCAATACCAATAGACTATTATTAACCAGCTATCCCAGCCAATACTGATCCGATAACCAATTTACAGGAATGTAGCCAGGCAGTAGGGAGAGCAGCTCCCTGCAGGCAAGTCTATGGAGGGGAAGAGGACTGGAGAGGAGGCACAGACTGAGGCCCCCACAGCAAGGCACGGAGTAGAGAAGGAGCTGGGGGTCCTGCCTAGCTAAAGTGATGAACGGGACCCAGGGCTGGGGCAGGGAGTGGGACAGAACCACCAGCAGCTCATCCTGGGGATCAGCGTCTTGGCACTTAAAACCAAAGCTCATCAAAAGCCAACCTGCCCCTAGCCCCTGCCCCACTCCCTCCCTCACCACAGCGACCTCTATCTGCCTCCCCATAAAACTCCTTGGAACATGGTCTATCCTTCCCCAAGTGTGTGGAGGGTGCCCCCCACCCCAGTCAGGACTAAAAGGTTCTATACTGCTCATACTTCCAGCTTCTTTCTTTAAAAGACAACCTGCTCACTATAAGACTTTAGATTTTCAGAGCTGGTTGGAAATGAGCCCTACCATAACTATCGCCCAAAGCCGATTACCATAATACTAAGGGAAAACATAAACATCAGCCAACCAACAGAGAGAGGGAGAGAAAGAAAAGGAGTCAAGTCTTAATATTCTTAATATTTCACTGGTGGCTGAATCACCAGTACATCTCCCAGTGTTACCTACACCAGTGTCTGTCCATGGCCATATAAATCACCCCAGGAGCACTGAGGCAGAGTTACTTCTTGGATGTACAGAATGCAAGACAGTCACTGTTAAGGTTTTGCATTAGAGAGCAAAAAAATGCCATAAAGCTGAGGGTTACATACCTTTCTTGGCACTTTTTTATAGACTTTGGAAGAAAAAGCTTGTGGAGCACCGGAGTGCCTCAATCCCAGTATGGCAGGCAATATGAGTGTTCAAAGGAACATAAACCTCTTCCATTTATCATCCTATTTTCATGCTACTGGGTTTGGGGCAGATTGAGTGCATCCTGAAACCATACATGCTGCCAGTCAACATAGCTGTTGTGTGCTAGGATACTAAGAAAGTACTGGCAGAGGTGCTCACGGCTGGGGCTGGTAAGTGAGACTCACAAGATATCAGCTGTGAGATGTTTGCATAGCAAAGGATCGGGGGGGGGGGGG
>NW_017729022.1:60433243-60443610 GCF_001723915.1 Gavialis gangeticus
GGGGGGGGGGGGCAGAGGGGTGCAGGAAGCTCCAAGTAGGGTTGGGAGGCAGGGACACCTGAAAGGATGTGTGTGGAGGGGGCCTCCCACAGCAGAGAGTGCCCCTCGGATACGTGCCCCAGTACCCAGCTCTAGCCCAGCCCCAGCCCAGCTTTCCCTCTCCATGTCCTCACTGCTCTAGGCTTGCCTTGACCTTGGGGCTCATCTGTCTCAACTGAGTTGGGCTCTAGCCCGATTCATACCTCAACAACATCATTAACTAGGGAGATGACTATCAGGTTAAATCTAACCACCTCCACCAGTACCCCTACCACAACCTCTCCACTCCTGGGTGCCTACACTGCCACCACTCCAAGCTCTGAGCCCCATGCCCCAAAGCAGAAGGAACTTGGGAGATGTCACCCAAGTTCCAGCCCCAGCCCAGAGGAGGAGAGCCAGGACCTGCCTCTGATCACCCTCCCCCCACTCCCAAGCAGCTCATTAAGAGCTAAAACTCTGCCAGCCTGCAAGGGGAAAAATCCACCTTTTTCTCCTCCAAAGGGGAAAATCCACGTTTTTCTGCAGGAAATGGAAAACCCAGATCCATGTTCATGAGGGAGAAAATTACAACAGAGAAAACTGATTTTCTAAACAACTGCTGTACAACTAAAATTTTCATTATAAAATAGGTAATTAAGTGAAAAGTTCACCAGATACCAGTTATTCTAAAGGACCAAAGTGCATAAGACCAAAGGCAGCAAGGACTTGCAGAGAAGTTCAGTCTTCCTTCTATTCCCCACACCCCAATCCTACACTTTGATAATTTTATGAACAAGCAAAATATTATGAACTGCATTAGTGATGGTTAACATTACCTCACCACTGACTGCCTAAGAGGATTTCATCTTCTCACCCCAAAAGCTTACTGACCACAAGGGTTTCCCCCCTTAAGCGACTTTATTTCTTCCTGGATAATCATTTTGCTTTTGCATGAAGCAGAACAGAAAAATGTTAAATACCCAGATATATTTTTTTTAATGCATTAACTAGAGGTGCACTGATATATTGGTTGCATATCCGATCCGCACCTATAAAAGGAAAATTAATATTATCAGCTATTGGCTTTTTTTGACCAGTATAGCTAACAATATCACCCATAAATGTTGTGTGCATGCGGGCAGCTGCCATGCACATGGCCTGGAATTCAGCCAGGCAACTTGAAGAGCAACATCTTGCCAGTAAGTCTGTGAGAGTGAGGGGCAGATTGAGGCCCCCCCATACCAAGTGACAGTGAGGGAGTGGGGCATGGGCAAGCACTGCCCAGCTAGGGTGGTGAATGTGACCCAGGGGCCAGAGCCATGGGTAGCTTGTCCATATGGTGTGGCGGGCTGGGGAGGGGGTGGCAGCTCTCCGCCTCTGCGTGCACCCTGAGGGGAGGCGTGTGGCCCCTGGTTTGTGCATGGGGCAAGGGCAGGCTGCCCACTGTGGGTTTGCAGCCAAGGGCAGTGCTGGCCTCTTCTTGGCAAGAGGGCTAAGCCAGGGCTAGGAGTAGGAGGGATGGCAGTGGCAGCACTGGGAGGGGTGGCTATGGGGAATTTTGGGGTGGCTATAGCCCCCCACAGTGCATAATGGCTAAGATCCCATCCTGTAAAACTGAGACAGAAAATTCCCTAATCCTAGAAGGAACAGAATAAAAATGTTCTTATCTTCAGCAAGCTTCCAACCTATAGTAAAAGGCTAGGGGTGTACTGATACAGATTTTTGGGGTCAATACCGATAGCTTATATTTAAGGAGGCATATGCCGATACCAGTCTGATTTCTGATATCAGCTGGAGGCAGCTAGTAAGTTCAATGTGGTAGAAGGGGAGCAGGGAGGAAAGGGGCATGGGGGGGCACAGATCAACGCCCCCCAGTGAGGGAGGGGGCAGGCACTGCCCAGGTGGGGTGGGGCAGGGGGGTAGAACTGCAGCTCATGGGGGGCAAGGGGAAAAAAGGTGGCTCCTACCGCTGCCTGCATCCGGGGAGGGCACGGGGCATGTGCCCCCCAGATCTGCGTGGGATTTCTTTTGGGCTCGGAGCAGGCGCTGGCAGCATGCTGCACCCACCCCAAATTTCGTCACTGCTCCATTCCCAGCACTGCCGCCACCAGCCGCTCAGTGCAGCCCCAGTTCTTCCCAGCGCATGGGTGAAGGCAGGGCGTTGAGCTGAGAATGTGCTTGGCAGCTGGCAGCAGTGGCACTGGGAGTGGAGTAGTGGCAAAATTTGGGGTGGAGGCAGCATACTCTCAGCGCTGCCAGCACCTGCTCTGAGCCCAGACCCTCCTGAGAGGAGCCCCGTGCAGATCCAGGTGGCATAACCACCCTCCCCAGGGTGCAACTAGCAGCGGGAACTGCCTCCACCCCTCCCACCCCATGAGCTGTGGCTCCACTCCCCTGCCCCCTCCCTCACCACAGGGGGTGTTGATCTACCACCCCCACACCCATCCCCTGCCACCACACCAGACTTACCAGCTGGAGGCAGCTGCCAGCTGTGCTCCTTGCTGCCAGAGTGCTGCAGTGCAGCTGCGCACAGCACAGGCATTAATCAGCCAAATTATCAGCCCCGTCAGGCCAATTTCTGATACAGCCAGTTTTCCTTATAGCGTACCAATACAATACTGGACTGATGCATCAGTGCACCTCTATAAAACACCCTTTTCCCATCTCTTGTTACTGTTTCACACAACAAATGTGTACTAAGTTTGCATTTTAGTAATACTGTCAGCATAATTTTCATCATTTTACTTGGAGATTTTTTAAGTTACTGAGGAAAAAAGTTATATTCTTTGTAGAAAAAAGTGTTGAGCAACAGAATTCAGCTGCAAGTATAAGAGTTTCTTGATAAGGCCAGAGCCTTCTTCTACAATGTTACCTGAATTGTCTGTCCAATGTTTTAACAGCCTGCCTTCTGAATTCTCTGTACCTTCAAACTACCTATTAAGCTAAATGATAAAGACTGCTAAACTGTATTTTGTTTAAGGATATTTCGAATAGATATAACATTTTACATACAATTTAAGTGTTCCAAATGGCTGTCACTGACATCTGCCAATAATTTCCCTATAAATCAGAAAACACGACTGGGAAGGACTCTTAAAAAGGTCATCTAGTACATCCCCTGCCCAAAAAATACAAGTTACTCTTTCATTTCCACTTCATAGAAGGAGTAAAGAGTGTATTTTTAAGGAACTAGAAAAATAAATTGTTGTGTGTCAAGTAGACAAGTCACTTCCATCTTCAGATTTGTGGCATAAGACATGAGTATGCAACCAGCAAGAATGAAGTGCACAGACTGATCTGAAGCACCCTCCCACTCTGAATAAGAACACAAGTAGTGAAGGCCACAATGGAATAACTTAAAAGAGCTCACAGGACACTACAGAACAGCCAACATCAGAAAACCCCCCTGGAGTTTTTCCTGATTATCCCAACAACTATATACCCTGATCCAGTTCAAGTATATTAGGGATAACAATGACTTGTGCATTTATAAAAAAATACTACCTGGAAATTCATCCAAGACTGATATTTAGATTCCTTAAGGCTAAGCTCCAACTAACCACACTAGTTGCAATTCTAGACTTATTCAAGAGGGTGGAGTAAACCTTTCTGCCTTTAGATAACTGCCTGGACCTTTTATCTATAATCAATAATCCTCTGTCACTTTACAGCAATAGGGTCTGTTTCAGGTACACAATCTCATCTCCAAATAAGCATCCAACACACTTGGAAACAAAATATAATACAGTTCAACAAGGAAAATTTTAAACAAATCTGTCCATTGCAAAGAGATGTGCCAAGTTTGTTCCAGAGGACTAGAAACAGATAGCTTGGAAAATTAACCTTTTTGCTGAAGTATAATGTTTTTATTTCCTTTTTACATTAAAACCAGGGTATTTTTGATTAATCAAGTTTGATACAAATAAAGATACTACTTGGTGAATCTAGTATAAAAAACACACCTTTGCAAAAGTTTTTCCTTAATGAACTGATAAATTAAGGTCAAAACAGCATACATAAACCAGGATTTTAGTACAAGATTAAGACTGTATCTATTCCCCAGATTTAAAAAAAAAAAATCAATGTATGTAACAATTCAAGGCAAATTCATTTTATTTTTTTAAAATGTTAATTTGTGTTTAAAGAAAGCAAGAAAGTTTGAAAAAGCATCTGTATGTGTTAAGAGATGGCAATCAAAGCCATGTTGCAAAAAAATGGGGGGGTGTAATTTCTCCTCTCCCCCCCACTCTATCAAAATGAAACACAATTCGCAGCAAATTAATTCAGGCAAAGAACTCCCTGTTCTAGCTTCTCTCCCACTTAAAGTGCCCCTTGGACACACATCTGAACTAAAAAGAGGATATTCTACTTCATCAGTAGCTGATCATGAAAGAAACCTTACACACTTACCTCCATAAATCAACAACAGGCCACAGCATAAATACAAATAGTTTGGCTATCTGGACTGGACTAAATAAGCCACAAGGTCTGGCCTTCACTGCTGAAAACTGGTTTTCGGTTTTATGGGTTTTGCGGTTTTTTGTGGGTTTTGTTTTGTTTGTTTTTTTGTTGTTTTTTTTTTAACTTTAGGGTAACAAGTATGAGCTCCTCTTAGGTCAAAATTCACATTTACTATAAGGACAATTTTCAAGAAGTTCAGCATTATCCTCACTGAGATTGACCATGAAAAACACCTGACCTTACAGTGAAACCAAAATGCCTCGTCTTCACTGTGTTCCACAGCTAACTCTCACAGAGTTAAAAAAAATGCACCTTTTCCAGTTGTCAGGGCTATTCCTAAGAGTTACCAAACCCAGGATCCCAGATTAACAATAATCCCTCAGTGGAATTTACCAAAAATTTGATTTGTTAAAGATGCTTTTGAATTTCCATAAGGTCTTGCATGATGATATCTGTCTACTTTTTGAAGCTTAGCCATAAAGGCAGATGAGTAGAGAGGTACAGGGGTCAGACATTACTGTCAGTCTGTGCTAACTACTGCAAAAAGTGAAATACAGGCTGCTTGCCAACAACCAGACCAACTGAAGACCTTCTGGAATTTCAGCCTCCATTTCAGGCTCTTCTCTCTCATCAGGCAAAGCTGCTGCTTTATAGATAATATATATTACAAACAAAATAAGCCAAAATAAACTGAAATGTTTTTGGGCCTACATTTAAAGCTTTAATGTTTCTCTCACCATGTTAAAAGCTATAGAGCAAATGCTTTCTACCAATCAGACAGCAAGTTAAGTTACTCTAACCTTGATTTGAAGCAAGGAATTAGATCACATTTCAAATGTCTTCTCTATTTGACTCTGCAAAGCAAATTTCAGGACTTGCATGCAGAAAGGTTGAGGAAGCAGTCTAAGTCTTAGTTCAATCATCAATTCAAAGACTGATTTTACTATTTGAGGAAGTGTTTCATCAAATTACATCATAAACTTTGAAATCTGATTAAATTATTATATAAACTTAATATTAAACACTTTGAAATATACTGTACTAAACTTGCATTTAGCTAGATTCATTTTTTAACTTGATATATTGTTCTTTGAATTCAAGATAACCCTATGTCAATACTCCTTATTGTACAAAGCTATTTTCATAGAATTTAGTGGCTGCATGTTTCCTTCTTACAGTACTACCTGAACTGCATATTAAGATGTCCTTATTGTGATAACTGAACAGTTCAAGAGAGCTTAGTTTAATAAAAAAATATTGTATTTTCTTATAAACACACATCTTTCCTCCAGTGTTCAAGGAATTAAGTGGGGAAGCTGATTATCTGTTTGGGATAGAAGTACCCTGCTTCAATTCTTGTTCTACAGTGCAGCACACCTGTGGTATTACTCTTCAGCCAGCTGAGGGAGTGACTTCATTTAATGGCTCCCTGGTCTTCACTCCAGAATCATTAATGATTGATGTTCCACTAATCAAGTTTACTTTCAAGGGTGCTTTTGCTGTGTGCTACCTGCTCCTAATTTCTCTCCTCCTCTTTCACAGCCCTGGAAAGTCTTTAAGCTCTTCACAAAATCATAGATCCACCCATGGAAACCAGTCTTTAGCTACAAGCTAGGGTTTCAGCTTTAGTTAAGCAGGGAAGGAAGGGCAAGTCAGTTGAAAGTTAGGTTCTGTGCCTGCTCTATGCAACCATGATTCTGGCAAGGTCTCTCTCATACAGAACACTGGAAAATAAGGCACACCTTGTTTTATGAAAGGCAGAATGAAGGAAAGTACAATGTCTATTTAAAAACATAAATCAGCTTGTTAATTCACAAATGGACTTACTTGCATATTGACATCACATCTGGTGTATCAAGGTCACCAGAATTTTAATAGTTTCTTAGACTGTATTAAATAAAATGTTCTGAAAATTGCCTTACTTACACTAGGTTAAAGTTTAGCCTACATTATAAACTATTACTCTTCAAGATTCCATTTAAAATAAAAGTTTAAGGTTATTTTTTATGGAATATGATACTAGAAAAAGTATCTGCCAATAACTTAACTGTTTTGTACCAATCACTAAGTCTTCTGAATAGATTGTTCTTGAAACCATCTTTAAAACAACTTTCTTTCAGACCTGGACGTACACAATTCCCACCCAGACTGAATAATAGCAGCTGAGTATTCAAACTTATAATTTTACGGTTGGATAACAAGCCCGGAAAATACTTAGCCACATTCCCAGTTCCAGGCAGGACATTAGGATGAAAACATAAGGGGCAATCTATTCGTATTTTAAATCCTAGAGCCATCTCTCTTCCATTTTCCAAGAGACACAGAACTGCTTTCTAGCCTTTTCCCTAGCTTTCCTCTTTACCAATAGAAAAAAAGAGTAAATTTTTGGGTGCTTTCCCCTCCCTTCATCTCAGAGCAAGTCTTCCAGCTTTTTTATACCAGAACTGGATAGACCTAATTAGGCAGGCCAAACAGACTTTAAGATTGGTCCAAAGAAGTGGAGTACCTTTAATTAATAAAGACTACACACAACTGTTGCACAAAGAACTCTGACTGCACATTTGTCACCAAGACCACTGACCCATTACTTTACCAGGTACAATATTAATCTTTCTGAACAGCTTTAGTTATCCAATAAACCAATATTCTATGTCTGCAACAAATTTCTGCAAAATGCCATCCAGAAATTTACCATGACATCTAAAAATATAGAAAATACCTGCTGACCATACCCCTAATAATTGTTGGTCTCCTTTTTTACCATAAAAACAGACCAGTTATAGTGGTACTATCTGGCACTGCTGTAAATGTAAAAGAAAACCAGCATCAGAGGTGGCACACAAACATACATTCTCAAAACAAGATTCACCTAAGCTGTTTGAGTAGTGGTAATAAATTTAAATTCCTTGTGGCAACATAAAAATAAGACACTTTCACCCAGCAATACTAATTAAAATACCTAATGAAAATGCCTTGTAATACACAACTGTCACTTTACATGACTGCTTTGCCTCTAATCTCTGAATGTTTTTCTATCAACTGCTCTTCAAGACTAAAATAAAGCATCTTTACAAACCTTATCAAAAGGATACACCTAAATGCAATTTTTTGTTTTTACACCTCAGTTGTCTTTTTATCATTTGTTTATTTGATGAACACATGCAACAGAGAGAGTTAAATAAAGTTCCTTACCTTGTTCATTGCTCCAGGTTGTGGTCCTCTCAGTCCTGTCTGTCCTCCCATTTGGGGAGAGCCTTGCTGCAGGGTCTCAGCCAACAAGTTGCCAGCATTACCCATTCCTGGGTTTGGATATGACATGTTCGGACGTCCTCTTCCTGCTCCAATTGAACCGTTTATTACTTGCCCTTGCATCATTCCTTGTCCATTGCCTGGTGCCAGCATCCCAGGATTCATGCCAGCATTCATCCCTGTATTCATTCCTATGCCAGGCTGATTAACTGGACTATTTACTGTTGGCATCATTCCTGCTGTGGACTGGGCTGAAGGACCCTGGTTTGGCCCACTTGGGCCCATTGCCATATTGGGAGAAGTCAGCCCTGCCTGTGCCATAGGGCTTTTAACCATACTGTTTAAGATTCCCATTCCAGGGCTATTCTGTTGAGTTTGACTGGCCATGCCCTGGCCAGGTCCACCCACGCCCATGTTGATGTTTGGGGAGCTACCAGCCCGTAAGAGTTCAGATAGCTGCTTGTGTTTAGAAGCAGCATCTTGTGCCATACCAAGGCTAGTTTGCAGCTGATTAATGTCACCACCATTGGTAAGTCCCAATTCTGTGGAGTTGATAAGTTCATCAGGTAAGTCATGTTCCAGATCAAAGAGAGATCCAAAATCTAAGGAGAGAGGAAGAGAGAGAGAGAAAAAAAAGGAGTTTTACCAAAAAAATTAGAGCAACTAACATCAGGATACAACAGAATAAGGAAAAGTCACCAGATACTATATTCCAGGAATATTACTGCATCAATGGTAAGGTGAAATTATTCAATATATCTTGATAAATATAACTTCTAAACTCTGCAAAGAGGTCATAGGATAACACCCTTTTGATTCGAGGCATTTTCCTACAACATAAATTCCCACAGCACAGGTAGTTTTTAGGGGCAGATCTCCTGGATGTCTAAAGAGCAGGTCTGTGAGCTCTCATTTCTTAAAACTATACAACTTCATTTAAAATTTTGAACAAAGATATATTTCCCCTAAGTATTAAGACAATTAAGCTAAATTAACTTTAAAAAGTTTTGAACTCCTAAAAATCCATCTTTTGCTTAATTCTATTCCAGAAGGGACTTAAATATTCAGGACCTTCCTTTCTAATGCGGTATTAAGCAAGAAAAATGTTTATATGAAGTGTTTAAGATGCCTATAAAAAACAAAGTAGCAAAAAGAAACACATCAATTTTTATTCCTTTCATAGTTGCATTAAAATATTCTTGCAGTTTTGAAATCCAAATCAGGAAGACTTAGATATGCAATAAATGGTATTCGCCTCTTAGTCTACACTATGCAGTCTATGACTGAGGACAAGAGAAAGCATTATGCATCCATATCATTCTGTTACTATAAATATGCCTGCCTGCTGTTTAGAGTTAGCCAATACAATAAAGAAGATCTTCAGTTAGTGATCAAGTTTAATCTTAATATTTCTAGTGTATTAATATCACTCTTCACAAATTGCGCTTTGTAAATGCTCTATAGTAGACATTTTACTTCAGTTCCAAGGAGAAAATATTTAAGATTGACTAATTATTCTGCTTGCTATTTCAGCAACTGCAATATTGATCCACACCAGTGAAAGTCAGAGAGGATAGCCAGGATGGCCTTTACTCAGGTAAAATTGAAAACAAAGAATTAACATCAGAAACAAGCAGTACATGAAGTCTGAAATTTTGAATTCCATTAGAAATGTTTTCAAGACAGCTCACAAGATACTGAGCCTGAACTGCAAGACTCCAGCACCAAAACAAAAGCACCTGCAACATTGCAAGGGTTACTTCAGAAAGGAAGAATAAGCACATAACCAAAGAAAAGCTTTCTGAAAACTGTTGCATGAGACTGGCAAGGGCTAAACATGCATGGAACAAGTTTAAAGCAGTGTCACTGATTTTTTTGCATGCACTTCCATCCATCAATGCGGCATCCAAATCCTGTAGATATTGCCCTTGATTTGAACTGGAAGGGCCAAGAGGCAATTTTTCCAACCCCAAAAGCTTTATTTTTTAAATACTCCCTAGTTACATCAGTATTCTCTTTAAATGGTTTAGTTTTAGCCATTTGACTCAGTGAAATGCAACCAGCTTATCTAGTGGCCTCTATTAAGGGAAAGCTTGTCCTTGGTCTTTCTTACACTAGGTAAAACTTTACACATAGGTAGATCTTTCAGCTGCATCTTTCTTTTGATCGGTATGTGATTTACTTTTCCTGCTCCTACTGCCTTTAAAATTAAGAGGGGCTCAGAGAAAATAAGGACTCATTAAAACTTGAAGCTTACACTATAAAAATGACAAGCTTGAACCTCCTATCTATATGCACTGGAGAAATGCAAGGCTCATACAGAGGCTGCTTACAGATGTTAAAAACGAAAACACAACAACAAAAACCAAACACACACACGCTTTACTGATAGCAGCAGCATATTATTTCAACCTGGCTCCACAGCATCTGTATAGATCAGGTGCTTCGGCAGTGTTTTTTGGCACTTATCTAAACCCCAGCCAATCAGCTATTAGATAAATGCATACAAAAAAAAAAAAAGCCCCACTAAAGAGCCTGATCTATACAGACACTGGATGAGCCAGGTTTAACTAATGCAATGCTTCTTCTGGGCATGCACTGGGCTTGGGGGGGGCGGGTCGAGGAAAAGAAAGAGTAAG
>NW_017729022.1:60443693-60457482 GCF_001723915.1 Gavialis gangeticus
GGGGGCAGGGAGGGGAAAGCACACTGACTTTAAAGTAAAGCACCTTGTTTGGGTTTGTTTGTTTGTTTGTTTGTTTTAAAGAACCCCCTCTTCAATCATGGGAGACCATTTCCTTTGAAAGTCTAATGTAAGGTGTTTTAAGGTTTATGCCACTCCTGTAAACTAACATTCTTTGCAGGGTTTGAAAACTAATGCCCTATTTCACGTGGAAGGGCGTAGGAGATGTAATTAACTGGTTTCTCCCTCCTAGATATTTACTTCCCAGTAGAAAAGGGCAGGGATTTATACTTCCTGGTCCCTAAAAACTGCAGTGTCCAGATACAAGAAAACAGTAACCCCTTACTGACTGTCAAGCAGGTAGCAAATGGTCCCAAGAAATAAGCCAAACAACACGTGAATTAAATGTTTCCCCAAAAGGCAAGTAAATCAACAGCTATGCAAAAATGAGAAAAAATAAAAGCAAACAAAACTGCAGAAAGATGGTCTGGAAACAATTCTATTTGGAATAAATACCAGCCAAGTCTTTCTTAGGTAAATTTCCCTACCCCTTGTTTCATAGCTAATATGAAGAAGAATGTCACTGGCTACAGATCCGACGAAGCATTATGAAGACAACTCATTTTTGACCAGGCAATATCCAGGTACCCAAAAAGTGTCATTCTAAAATAACCTAAAGATGCATTTCAACTCCCTTCTGCAACAGCATCAGTTCATCTACTCCAAAGTACCTACAGTTTAGCAATTCCAGAAAAATTCCTTTGTCAGTTGTTCCCAGTACTTCTATGAAACCAACCTGCAAAAGCACAGCACAGCCCATGATGTTACCCTTTCAAGAACCACACATTCTTATGTTCACATAAAGCACAGTGACTTCTGGTATAAACTGATCAAACTGCTTGAGCACCACAACTTTCATAGCCAGAATACTGACAAAATTAGTCATCCAAAAGCAAAAATGACTGTTCTCCTGCTGTTTTCAATTCATGGTTTCTTAATACACTATCATCCTTTGAAGGACAATGCTTCAAATATTACACCACAGTTACCAGATGGTTACCTTCCGTACTCTAGGCACAAGAGCTTTTGCCATTATTAGTTATCTGACTGTGTAGATAACAACAAAAACATGCACTATTATGGCTCATCTTAAACTTCCTTGACTCATCTTGTTGGGAGGGTCTGCAAGCCACAGGATACACAGAATTTGACTTGCCATAAGTTCCCTTATGCATCCCAATACTGCAATAGGATTGTATTAATTTCTACTAAATAAGGCACAGACCAGCTAGCTTGCCACAAAAGTATAGTGAATAAAGATCAGTGCACTTCATCTATCTTCACAGCACAAACTTGTCTTGTCATGAAACACTTGCACATTTGAGAGAATTCTAACAGACCTTTCTATGAAACTTTGGAATAGCTAGGTTTCAGCAATGCTAAAGAAATTAAGAATCCCCAGTTTCTGGAAGCTGTTCCAGGGCCCCAAGATCACCAAGAATGCTCTAAACCCATAAGCAATTTCTGCACAATAAGAACAGAAAGCCTCCAAGCATTTGGTCTCCAAAGAGTAGGTGCTCTAACTGAAGTGACAGTATTTTGTATGCTGTGATACTTGAAGAACCTTGGCATAAAAGTTGTGCAAGATGACAACCTGCAAGCTAAGCCCTGAGGTACGTTCTTATTATCAAGCAAAACAGGTCCTTAAGGCTTTAGTTTAGATCCCCTTCATTGTACTGCACTGGGAAAAGAGATGCAAAGTGGAATTTCAACAGAGACTTCATCCTTCACAGCATGCCAGAACTACTGATGTGCATGCATGAATCAGGTTATTCACAGCTCTACATACAAAACGAATCGACCAGTGGGTAAAGCTTGATACTGGAGCTTCCCTCAGCTTTGTCCACCAGGGACTCAATGATTGCTGCTTGAGACCCTTAGCTTTTACCATCGAGCATCAAGAGTAAAACTTGTGTTGATAAGTGCTCTGCACTCAGTGAAGGCTGCCCCAATAGTACTCCAAGCATAGTGCCCTGAAAGGGTAAAAAGGAACACCTAAAAGCTTCTAATCAATACTAACTGAAGCCTTTGGCTTCTCTCAGTACATGAAACATATACTATGTCACATATGTGCTTTCAGACAGAAGCAACAGCAACAAGGCACTAAGATAAGGTACTCCTGCATCATGATGTGAATGTTATCCAGGAACAGACTAGGGCACTGGGGCAAGGAAGTGCCCACTAAACACAAGTAGCATCCTGGCTGGCCAGGTTCACAATTAAGACACAACCCAAGTGGTCCCAAGAGCAAAGGATGACAACCAGAGGCCAGAGAGAGGAAGAAAATCCAGAGGACAAGCTACAGGCAGTCCTCAGACTTGGAACACAATTAGTTCATGAAAATCACGCCTTAAGTAGAAACACTATAACTCAAAACCAATTTTCCCATAGGAACAATGTTATAAATGGAGGGTTGGTACCTGAACCAAGGCCCGATACCCTACTTTCACCAAAAATAAACCAGAATTTTGTAGACGAGTAATATAGCTACATTAATGTATTCACATTGTAAATAGCAATCATATTGATTTGGAAGGACTTCTTTGAGATGACTTTGCTGGATTTTTTGAAGGGCTTTTGGCTGGAGTCTTCTCAGGAGTCTTGGCTGCAGGTTTTTTCTGGAGTCTTGTCTGCTTTCTTAAAGAAAGTGTCCAAGGAAGTTTGAACAGATGCTCTCCAGGGAGATGGGTGACGCAGTGAACTTGTTTGCTGGCGTGGCATCAGCTCAAGCATTGTAAAGTCAAAACTGAGGTCAGAAAGTCAAAACAGGGTGTCAATTTATAAGTGTAGGTGCTGTTTGTTGCAACTCAAAATGTCTTAAGTCAAGGATTGCCTGTACACCGTAACACAAGAATCTTTCCTGACCTTTGAAGTCAACAAGCTAAAACCAAGCTAAAACCATGTCAATTTCACTGTAATTATCTTACTGCAGTACTGTAGGCATGTCAAAGATTAATGCAAGCAATCCTGTCCTCCAGAGAGTCAGTGAAGGAAAGAGATGAACATCTGGAACAAGGTTCTTTTTACCAATCCCCTCATAGACTTCCCCCTGGAAGCAAAATCAAATCAAATCTTTGGATATTTCCAAAACTTGTGTTGTTGAAGAGCTACCGCTGTGCCTGAATACACAGTTTCTGCAGGGAACTTCATCTACAGCATAGGTGCAACAGATTGGAAGTCACAATTTATAGCAGTTGGAGATTCAGGTGAATCGTGACCACAACTAGAGGCTGGCATCTAGTCACTACAGCTATGCTTTGGTACAGAAGAGTTTTCAGGTAAAGCGACCCAAGCTCTGACTTGCCTAAGGAGCTGAGATTCAGGAATAGGAAACATGCCAGATGACGATCTGGAGAAAGTCAGGTTTATTTTGTATTCTTGGGATTTAGCAAAGCTTAATAGTGCTTCCACTATAAACCTCTAAGGCAGCAATTCCCTTCAGGCAGAAATTAAGCATACAAGGTCTCTGTGCCTGACAGCTTTGAAATTGTTTTGGTTTTTTAATTGTGTGGCCACTACTAATTAGAGAGCTATGTTTATCTATACTATTTCTGCATTCAGTAGAATGAATCTACTAATTTGATTCAAGACCAAAGGAAAAAAAAACTCAGCCAGGACCTAAAAATTTTTCATTAAAAAGGTCCAGACTCAAGGGCTAGAAAGTTCAATTAAAGACTAAGAATTCCAGCGTACTAGAAGAAGACCAATCCCTACATAACCTGAAGCAGCTTTATCCTTTTGTTCCTAAATAGTAGAAGCTTGATTGAGAGCTGTCAATTTCTTTGCTGCTTCACTCAAAGCAAGCCAGAACCTTTCTTCTGTAATACATTTTGCTTTGGTAAAGAGAGCCTCTGGCATTAGATTTTATTATTATTAATTCTTCTCACTGTAGGAAATTTAGCTTTCTTGCGCCCTGCCCTCCCTTTCTCCCACATCACCATGCATGGCTTAAAGGTCTACTTCTGTGCATTATTTATGTGTTTCAAGGAACTCAAAAGAGAAATAAGAGTCTTAATTCTGAAGTGAGACTGCAAGCAACATCCTATGTAAACATTTTCAAGCAGGACAGGTTTTCAAAGTTGTTTTAGAGTAATTGGAACCAGTCTGCAAATGAAAGCACTGAAGCAATGTTAGGAGAGCAGAGCAAGTGCTTCAGACAGAGGGTTTTGGGGGTTTTTTAAGCAGCAAACCAAAGTTTATTGGTCAAAATGCTCAACTTAATTAATGCTGGATGCTGCATCAAAAGAACTTCCTGGCTTTAAAAGAAACTGCTTTTACGTGGAGTTTTTGTACAGATTAATTATTAAAAAATGTTGAAGTTCTACAAGTGGTCAAAAATTACTGCTACCAGCAAGAGCAATATAGAGTTTTCAGTTTACTCTTTTCAAAAGTGGCTGATGACAATTTTGGAAGAAGGACTATGCCATTGTCCTAGAAAAAAAGGCTGGTGCTTGCAGCAGCATTATGGTACGGATTGGGTACTCATTTCAAAAAGAAAAGATGCTTAGATAAGCTAAAAGATTTTAAGGAGAAAGTTGCAAGTTATTACTATTTGAGTAAATCTAATTAGACTTGATTGTACTTAAGGAAGAGCCTCTGAATTAATTTTGTACAGTAACTACTGACCCAAGTTAAAAAAATTAAAAAGACAGCATTCAACATTTCAATAATTAACATAAATAAAAAACATACCAATTTAAGAATCTGTCTTAAATCCAAGTTAATAATTCCTTTAAATCAATGTAATGCTTGATATATTCCCCTGTCAAACATGGGCACATGCTACATATATGGCATTTCAACACTGGTGGTTTTAAACACCTGCTTTAAGGTAAAGAGGTTTTCAGATATATTTATTCAAGAGTCATCCATGAGCACTCCTCTATGTGAAAAAAAATAAAAAAGCAGTGTTAAACTTGGGAACAAAGATGTAACGACCCAAAGCTCTCAAAATCAAAAATCAATAGCCATTTAAATATAAAAGCAGAATGCCTGCAAGTAAGAAAGAGATCATGCTATCACTTTTTCCAGTACTGAATCATTGTTGCCTAGAATATACACCGAGCTGCTTAACTTCTGTTCTGGACCTATTTTACTCCACTGAGCAAACCAGGCACCTGCCTTTGCCAGATTTTTTTATTTTAAAATGCATAGAATTCTACACAAAGTTAAAAGTAAAGGTGAATGGGCTTATTTAGCTCAGTAATACCACAGACCACTAAGAGAAAGTGGTTCTGGAAAGCAGAATGAAAAGTCATTCAGTATTGTACTAGGATGAATTAGTTTTCTACCTAGACCACTAAAAGGACAGTAGCCCTGCAAGACCTGGGGTTAAGTAAAGTAATCTACAATTTAATCACAGCATACCCTAACCTCCTACAACAAACAAATCTATTCACCCCATACTTACAGTTTTACAAAGCAAACAGTAAAATCAGTAGTTTATGCTCAAATTATCTAGTCAAAATGTTGCTCAATATTTCAGAAGTTCCTCTATGGGAGAATCACTGCACCACTCATGTTTATGCTTCCTTAACGTCTGCAGAACTCCATTCTGCCTCTTGTGAAAATAGTAAATGAAGTGAAAAAGGGAGTACAGGTGTGATTTCATACTGCTATTAGGGGAAAAGGAAAGGAGACACTCCATTCTACATCTCTCTCTAAAGCTCCTGGACATAAAATCTCAAGGAAAGGAGCAAAGAAATGCAACTAGCTAGGACCTTAACATTAGGTCTCTCTTGCTGATAGAGGCAGTTGAGATCATTTCAAAACTAACTTGGAATATCCAGTACAATTTCTTTCATCTGAACACAAACTGTTCAAAATTCCTGACAAAAGAATACAGACTTACTTTTTATTTTATTTTTACAAACATCTCTCTCTCTATATGCCCCCACTCTGCAAAGCAGTTATTGGTCTATAAAGTAATATTTGCATGCATAGGAAAATTAACTGTTCTTCTGCTTTGTGCTACGGTTCAGATACTACAAAGCAACATGGTTCTAGAAAAAGATGCTAGACCGGGCCTGTGGGTACATTACTTACTGTATGGTAAACGAGAATACCCATGTATAGAATTGCTATAATTTATGCCCTGTTTGTTGGCTTCATATAACCAAATTCAATGCAATCAAGGGTGTTTTGCATGCCAGAGCATACAGCCATATGCAGAGACAGATGTATTTTACTTCAACCTGCTGCTACAGTTTAGGTAAAGCTTGAAAAGCCAAATCCTTGGAGACAGGTATACACAGTTTAATCTGACAGGAAACAATCCAGTAAAATTACTTTGTTTGTCAGATAACAAACCTAAATGACTTTAGGCTGAATCTTCACAGAGAGGGCATTAGTTAATGTGAAAAGAAAGATTAAAAGAAAAAATATTACATTAGAGCATGCACTGAAAAGCTGTTCCCGCTGAACCAACTAAGCAAGTTGAGGAGGAGAAACTAAAGACAGCCAACCAAACAATGGAAAATTGTTGCAGTAGGGATGCATACAAGTCACATGAAGTTCTCTAGCAAAGAAAATACTGCACAATCAGGACAGAGCAAAGATAGCTAGCAAAATGCCAAAATTCTTGCAGTAAGAAATTCAATATACATCCCCTCTAATCCAAAGAGACACACACTCCCACTATTAAAAAAATAAAATAACCTCTACTCCTCAAGGCTCTTGCCCCGCCCTGACACGCACACACACTTATTTTTAATGTATACACAGAAGCAAAAAAAAGGTAACTGGCAAGATTCCTAATTAACTCAGGACCCAGCCTAATAATTTTTTCAGGCTAAATCCTTATCTCCACTTAGTATAAAATAATATACAAGAAGCCACCTTATGCAACACGATCTAAAATAAGGTAGGTATGGTTGCAATCTAATGTTCTAACTCCTGAATTCAAAACAAAAACAAAACCTCTCCCCAACAATCTCTGATTTATGTGCTAGACATCTACTTTTTAAAAGCCACATTCTGCTCTTAGGGCTCTCTCTACAGTGCCCAAGACTCCGTTCTGCATTTAGAATAAAATATTATAGATTTAGAGAGCTTGGTTTACAGTAAACACATTGCTTTTTATCTGAAAATTGTGCCCAAAACTGCAATGTGTGTATACACCTCACAGAGTATTCCCACTTCATCAGTCCATTCATATGCCATTTGATGAAGCAGACTGTTGCTTCATTCCTTTCTGAACCCCTAAGTACCTATAGTGCCACAGTACCCTACCTTCTCACTGAGAATAGTTTAAGAAAAAAACTGAACTATGAGCAGCTTAGGAATAGATTCAGCAAATTCAAAGTCAGCAAGACCATTGATTTTTTTTTTGAAGTAAGTATCCTAAAACATGAGAAATCACTGTTCCTCTACAAAAAAAAAAAACAAAAAAACAACCGACCCCCCCCCCAACCAAAACAGGTCATTATTAAGCACAGTGTTATTTTGATTGGCCACTTGACTATAAACTGGAAATCATTGCAGTTTCCTCACATTATTGTTTGCCTGAAAACCAACGATAAGAACTGCCAAATGTTACAATATGCAGTACGGATGGCCAAACTTACAACCCCCTCTAGCTGCAACCCAAAACCTTGACACGGCTGAGTACCATAGGACACAAAACTTAAGATGTGCATGCCCAAGCTGCTGATCTGCACCTAGCAGCCTCTTTCAAATAGCAATTTGTTGTTAAATTACTTCTCAGAACAGATAATAAGCAAAAGCCAAAAACTAGTAAGAAAGCAATAACTCAACACCTTCCCCTGCTTCAAAAGCCACATTTAAATGCATGAGCCACAATTTGGCCACTACTGACATAGCTTTCTGTCTTTCAAAACACAAATGAATGGGTCTCTGCTCCTCTTCTAAGAGTTTACAACAGTTGTGGGGCAAGAATGATGCAGAGAGAACTTGGCAGGAAAGGTGGTAGCCTGCTTTTCTCTATTTAAATTGTAGAAATTAAGTAATATGGGGTCTTTGATATATATCAATGTTTTAAATATACCAACTAACTTTCAGGCCTGAAAATAAATAGTTCCAATGCAGAACACATCTGACTGCAAAATACATTACTACTTCGTATTAAGGGGTGAACAATGACAGGTCTGACCAGCAAGTCAGGACCTGGACTTCACCTGTGCTCTGCCAATGTCTGGGACAAATCATTTATTCTTCCTGTACTTGTTTCCCTTCTTCCCCTTTGCTTATTTAAATTATAAGCTCTCTGGGTAAAGGACTGTCAAAACAGGTGTCTGCATGATACCTAGCACAGCTGAGACCTCTAGACACTACGGAGATACAAATAAAAAAAATGTTTCATTAAACAAAGTTACTGCATTACAGCTAATGTTGATCACATAAATTATCACTTAATATAAAAGAAGCACCTAAGCAGGAGGGTAGACAAGAAACACAGTTACTCATCTACGTTTCAGATAGAAAGGGCATGCTAAGCTAGAAAGGAAGAGAACTCAAGTAAGATGGGACTGCTGTGCAAAAAAAGAGTACTTAGGCCAGAAGGAAAGGGAACAGGCTAAAAGGTAAAAAGATTAAGTTAAATAGATGAAAAGACAAAAAGAACAAGTGCATAAAGGAGCCTGAAAAATTAACAGAAACTGTGTACCCATATCTGAAAAAAATAGGGAACCAAGACTCCAGGCAATGCATATGCAGAAAAGAAATAACCCACCACATTTTAAAACAGATGAAAGTCAAGTCTTTGACACAAAGAATCATTATACTAGTTCAGATGAGATGAGAGGGCAGGAATAAATATTATTAGAGGAGAAGGTTTTAAGTACAGGAAAGAGATTTACACACCTGGGATATGAGGAAAGTGAGAGGAGAAGGTCAGGATGAGTTTCTGACAAAAGGTACAAAAATCAGGATTTATA
Source organism: Gavialis gangeticus (assembly GCF_001723915.1). Classification (NCBI taxonomy): domain Eukaryota; kingdom Metazoa; phylum Chordata; order Crocodylia; family Gavialidae; genus Gavialis; species Gavialis gangeticus. The sequence goes on from NW_017729022.1 coordinate 60,452,645, forward strand.
AAGAGGTGAATATTAAATTGGAGCGAGATTAAAGAGGTGCTCATTTGGCTGAAAGGACTGCTATCAATCAGCAGAATCTAACTTCTGCATAGATTAAGTTGAAGTAACTCAAAGCACATACTACAAGCACACACACCTCTCTCTTATGGCAAATCTGTCTTAATAATTAAAAAGAATGAGTTAACTGTAAAATTTTAAATAAACTTGAATATTTATCATTTTGAACACCACTTTGGGATCCAACAGCCAAACAATACTGCATTTCTACTACAATGTTATTTCATTTACCAAGGAATATGAAATCCAGGAAATCTTCCAAATATTGAGTATGTTAGAAAGTAGTTGCTAAGAAGAGAGAAATCTTGCCCCAAATGATTTTTAAGACAATGTGTTATGCTAAGTTTACAATGCATTTCAAGCATTTCATTTAATAACTAAAAATTAAAATGGAAGACACTGAAACTCCAAGAAGACCAACAAAAAGTACCTTTGCCTGTAAGTTTGTATATGCTGAGTGAAGGAAACTGCACTGGTCAAAGGCACTTATGTCCATATAACCATGTGCACATTATGGCTTTTTGTAGCATAAAATTGTCAAAAAAAGGTCACATTCCTAATCAATCTTGCTTTACTAGCAAAAATTGCTAGCTAAAACAGATACAAGGGTTCTGATTTCATGGTCTTTGCAAAGCTTAAGTAAGATTTCATGTGCACAGACAAGCATCAGTCCTCCTTCCCACCATTCTTGTTATCTCTTTCCACTGATGTGGTAGAAATCTTCTCTCATAACTCTTGGGGAAGTCAAAAGAAATCCTGCTCCTGAAATCAAGAGCTGCAGAGAATGAAGAGACAAGATACAGAACTAACTACTAATTTACTGAAAGAAAACTAATTTTCAATACAAAGAATCTCTTGAGCTACTCCAACAAGGTAAAAATACTTTAGAATTTGTAATCAGTATAAACCTGCAGTGAAACACTTGAGCTTGCTGGTAACACGGTATTCCTCCTGCTGCCCCCACCCCACTTCCCTCCAGGGCAAGGAATTTAAGCCACCAAATTTGGAACGCATTTAAAAATTCTAAACTAAAAACACAGCACATTCTATGGCATTAAAACAAAAACTACATTCAAATAGAAGAGACAAAGCATCCAAGGCTTCTGAGGTGTAGCACGGGAAGGAAAAGACTACATATTTGATCAGACTTGCAGAGTAGGGGGAGGGTTGAGGTGGGGTTTTTTTGGTTGCAACTCATACAGAAATTTTACTTTCAGATCTCCAGTCCATCAAATCCACATTTTCAGATGTAGACTCAAAACCAAATAAAGTTAATAATGAGAGAAACCAACTAAAACCATGCCTCTATACACCTGCATGCAAAGCCAAATGGCACAACTATGTATAAAACTATAGCGTAAAAATACAATGTTCCTAGTAAGTATGCAATTAAGGTAAAAAATGTTCCCACATACTTTTGATAACTTAGAAGTGGGGACAATGCATTAAATTCTATAGTTGGGATTTACCACAATACACACAACTTCCACTAATTCAAAGTTAGTTTGAGAGCAAAGAGAGAAAAAAAACACTCTTGATGAAACTAAAGTTGCTGTTTATGGACACAGGAAAGCAAGACAGCAAAGGCAATAGGAACAGAAGACTACAACCCTAAAACCCTAATATACTTAATACAGTATTCCCAAACCCATAAAGTTAATCCACTACCTACTTTCCCAGGATAAAGAAAAGTCTTCATCAATAATCATTTTGTGCAACTATGTGAAAACAAATATCATTATCAAGACCCTCTCCAGGTTGGACTATGGAAAGCTTAGGGTTAGGCAGGCTACAAAGAAAGTGTGCTCTGTTTTATGCACATCTGAATTCCTGAAATTGTCCAACTAGGTACAGTAAAAGTCTCACCACACCTATATAGTAATTCCTCAACTATGAAACAACTCAAGAGATCCTGATTAAAATGTGCAAGATAAGTCAATATCTGCACCTGTTATATACTCCTACACAAACAATATTCTTATACATTGAATCTGACTGAAAATAAGGTCCTGCCTTTCCAGCTTTTTTCTCCTTGTAAAGAAAAATCCTTAAGTGAAATTCTGAGCTAACCCTATAACCTATAGCAAGATCTACACCAGGGCAAAGAATTAAATGTGAATAGTACTGAACTTAAGTATTCACTTTCCAAGTCTGATATTAAAAATCAACAAATGGGTTGGGTCAGAGAAAACTTCCTTCAACCCCCTTCATCTAGTTTACTAGGAACTGGACCTGCTGACTTCAAAACTACATTAATCACCTGAATTCTTCAGCCCACATAATACTGCCTCTATCGAACCTGTGCCCTAAAAGTTCTCTCTAAGCTAAAAAAAATTACACAGAACTGATTAACCATTTATTTATGCAGAAGAAGGAAGAGAAACAAGAAGAAAACTTTAAGATGACTGCAGTTAAACTAGTGTTCAACCACAACAGGTCATTTAAGCATCTTGTTTACTATCAGGTGGCCAACCATTTTTCACTCTTCATTTTTATGGCAGTGCAAACAACTGAAATGAACAAGACTGGTGGCCATCAGGAACAATGCAAACTTCTGCATGTGAGACAGGGAGGGACAGAGTCCCCAGAATTCCACTGCCCAGAAAAACCTAAAAGTGAATTTTAAGAAACTTCTGAGAGCAGGTGGCTTGGTGCTTTCATAAAGTAAAATGATCCCCAAAGATCATCTGCTCACCAGAGGTTCATTAAAAAGCAGACACCTCACTGGAAACTTCAAGAACAACTCATTCATGTTTGCTGACGATTGGGACACTCAAAACTTGCATCCTTTAGTGATATTGCTTCTCTGTTGTGACATTTCTACATAGCAGTCTTCCCCCCCTAAAACACCATCATTAAAAACCCTTGCAAGATTGCAAAGAACACCCTCTTCATCTTCTCTACCTGGTAAATCTGCATGGGAATTTCAGACATTTTAGTCTCAGCAGCAAAGAAATGGGAGATGCAGAATGAACTGCGCTCCATATTGATTCTTAATGCAAATAAGGTAAAATACTGCATGTTTGTATGAAGATATAAATGCTCTTGGTGAACCCACATACCCCATAATCTTTATTTTAAACAGAAATTGAGACAGGTAAGTTTGGAAATAATCAAAGAAAACAGCAGAATACCTCATCTTTAGAGATCCTTGTGCAAGACAGAAAAAGTGAAAAGGAACGGTTAAAAAGTCAATAATATAATCAAAGTGAAACAAGGGGGGAAATTGAGAATGGAAGAGAATTAAACCATTTGCTAAAAAAATCTGAATGCTATGTAAAAACCTTACACACAAGCCACAAAAACAACCCCTATGGGCTGACCCTGTGTTTATTTGCACACGCACACACACACAAACACACACAGAAAGACACCCGAGAGAAATGCAACTAAGATGCTGCATGTGTGTACTATTGCCTATGCCTGCAACTAGAATGGAGATAGAGAATAAAGATCTCTGAAAGAATTACGGCTACAAAATGGATGGGGGGAAAAAAAGGAGAAAATTAAGGCTTTTCTGCAAATGGCCAAATGCACGAGACAGCCAGCTTAGGTTTCTAGCCCTTCCAGTAAATAAAGAGTAACAACAATTATCCCCCTCCAGTGAGATTAGCACAGAAGAGATGCAAAGAAAGGGGGTGCAGGGAGGGAACACAGAGGTAAAGGGAAAGGAAGAGAGTGCAGAGCGGGGTGCAGGCAGGGAAGAAGTAAAACCAAAGGTAAGAGGAAAGGGAGAGACAAAAACAGCTCTGGGTATACAGCTGGGGCAGTAAGAGGGTGGGGGCCTGGGCCCCTGAGACTGACCTGTGCCATCGCTGGCGGACACGGAGAGCGCCGGTGAGGAGAGTTTAGGCCGCTTGGCTGAAGACGGGCCCGGCTCCACCACATTCTCGGCCATTTTTAATTCTTTTTTAGACAAACAGCGCAGGAGGCTGGGGGGGAGGGAAGGGGGAACCCCAAGATCAGCCCCTTTCTCTCAGGGCCCCGATTTGGCTGAACAACACCACCACGGAGAGAGGGGCAGGAGGATCTGGAGGAGATGAAAGGGGGGCAAGTTCCCCTTTTTCTGCCCTTCGGGCTCAGTCTCTAGGCGAGTGGCAGCGGAGACGCGGGGCAAATGCAGGCAGCGGGGTGGGGGGGAGAGAAGGGAAGCCTTCCCCCCCAGGGCCAAAGGGCAGCTGCGGATGAGAAGAGCAGCTGGGAAAGCCCCCACCAGCAACAACGCTGCCAAAAATTTTTTTAAAAGAGATTAATAATAATAAATCAAATTTAAAAAAAAAAAAGAATCAAGCTGCCAGAGGCCGTGTCTGATCAATCCCAGAGGGTGCACTGCTGCTGCTGGTGCTTCTTCACAGCCACCATCATCTTCATCATCCTCCGGGGGGTCTCCTCCTCCTGCTGCTGCCTCTTCACCGCCGCCATCAGCCTCTTCCTCCTCGGCGTCGTCCTCCTCCTCCTCATCGCCACAAGGAGGCGGGCGAAGGAGGGGAGAGAAGGAGGGGGGGGAAAAGAAGAGGAAAAAAAAAAAATCACCGTCCTCTAGCAGCGCCTTCCCCCTCCGACGCCGCCCTGCGAAAAAGCCCCGCGGCGGGGCCGGGGAGGGCGGCGCGTGTGCGGGGCGCCCGGCTCCCCGCCGGGCCAGGCACTAATGGCTGCAGCGCGGGGAGGATGAGGAGCGTCCCAGGAGCCTCCGCTTCACATCTTGCTGTGCGGGCGCCGGAGCCGTGGCGGTGCTGAGGGGTCCGGCCGGGGCGGCGGCGGGCGTCGCTCGGGGTCTCGGC
>NW_017729022.1:60457769-60466493 GCF_001723915.1 Gavialis gangeticus
CGCCGCGGCCGGGCTCGCGCACACAATGGAACATGGGGGGGCGCAAGGCTGGGGGGCGGTCACGAGGCGCCGGCGGCCACTCAGCGCGCGCCGTGCGCCACTCCCTTCCGCAAACTCCCTCCGCCCCGCCCCTTCCTTAAAGGGGAAGGAGAAGGAGAGGCCAAAGCCCCTCCTAGCCTCCCTGTGCTCGGCTTTTCTGTTTCTGTCGGCCGAAGAGCGCTCTGGTGCTTGGGGCAGGCCCGTTGTCATGCCGGGGCTGTCAGGCAGGGGGTGACTGCGCCGCCTGCAGGGGGACCACGGAGCCCTGGCGCCTAGCAGCCCGTCAGAGCTCCCTTCAGGCTGCGCAGCCCGCCAGTGTGGAGGGGCGCCTTGTACGAGCCAGCAGGGCTGGGCCCGGGCTCCACGCGTGGTTCTACGCACGCAGGGGCGGTACCAACCCGGTGGGGTTTTGGGGTCCGTCTGCAGCGCCCTGCACACGCTGCGTCGCCCCGTCCTGCGTCCCCCGCAGCCGTAGAATGCCAAGCCCGGCAGGAACGGCCTGGCAGAAAGTGCCCTCGCTCGCTGCTCCAAGAGAGGCGGTTTTGCTCACTTCAGATCTTTTGTGGGCTGAGGTGCTTCGAGCTTGGTGCTAATAACGCCAAGGTCCCAGTTTGTGCCCTGTACGGACGCTCTAGGGACCCTTTCCTTTCTTGCCCAAGCGCAGGGAGGGCCAACCCCATGATCCGTAAGGTCCCTTCCAGCCCCCAACAACTATGCAACTATCAAATGATTGCCAAGACCTCCGGTTTTGGGCCTGTACGTAGGATGCCTGCCAATGGATGTGGGCAGATCTGAAGTTCCTGGGATGGAGGATGCTCTCAGTTGCAGCACCATACATGGTGCTGCGAATGATTGAGTTCTGCCTGCTCAGTCCATGCGGGGTTTGGTACAATTGAGTTCTGCTTGGTTGATATGATTTGGAACCGATTCGGCTGATTTGACCTGGAACACGAAATATATTAATTAAAAAAAGAAAGATGTGTTTAAGATAACAGTCCATCCTTGGAGGTGGGCAAGGGGTGTTTAGATTTTGTTCTGTGGCCCCTACCATTTTCCCAGCAGCGGTGTCAGGCTGATTTTTCATGCTCCCCACAAGGGCAGAGGTGGCCTCCACAAGTGTTGAGAGCCATTTCTTTATTCCTGGTCACTCATCTGATGTGCTGCATTATCAACGTAAATGCACTGCCCATCCACACGGTTTAACCCCTTGACCCCAAGCCTGCAACTTGTTCTGTGCAGGCAGAGCCAGGCACCTGTGTACGGCTGTACCGAGTTAAGCGGGGTACTACATGAGCACAGGACTCCACCCAGGCCAAGCAAGTTGTAGGCTCTGTTCTGAAGAAGGCAGGGTAGTTTTGCACCTTCTAAATTAGCCAAAGTAGGTGTATCTATATAGATATAGATCTAGATAGCACAAGATTTCCTGGTCTGAAACTCACTTCATCAGATGCTGTGAAAGGACAAGGTTGAAGGACAAATCAGAATATATCCCAAGACACCGAAGGGGAAGAAGGGGAAACTGTTTTTGTTAAATAAAAATAGGAGCAGTGACAACATATTCACAGGTGGATTAGTATTAAAAGGCCTGCTGAACTTGAGCTGCTTTTTCAAGAGGCATTTCAATAAATAAAGCACATAACTCAGTGAGATAGGAAGTTATTGCAACTTTACACCACCATTACAAAAAAATTGAAATATTACAGATGTGTAATCATAACTAAAAGGTTTGTATCAGTATTACACAGCATATTTAATATATACTCACATCTCTTCCCCATATAGGCTTAACTTACAGCAGATCTCTTATGCTAACCTAAGAGATGCATAATATTTAATAACAATCAAAACTACAGAGACTTTTTACAGATTAAGGAGGATGGACCATTGACTGGTCAAGAGTTCCTCGGAGCTTCAACACATCAGTCATTCTTGTACAGGAAATGCTGTTGGCCAAGGTTTCTGTTTTGTTTTTGGTGCTATTGCAAGATAAAAATGGAAATGAGGCGTAGATATGTGTACGTGTTTAATGGAAAATAAGGTTTTATTTTATGTGAATAAGATATTCATAAATGGATGCCCCGTACATTAACCGGTTAATTAATCGTATCAGTCATTTCTTTCAGCATTACATTTATTTTCAGTGCATTAGCACTCTGCAGATATTTTATATCAATTTGGGAAGGTGCTTGCAGTTCTATTCTGTACCCTCCTCCTGATAGTTTAGCAAGAGCTGTGAGATCTCTAAGGCAGAACGTTCTAGGCCTTTCCCCCTTCATACTGCCCACATTCACCTACTCAGAATTGCACATCTACAGATGCGCATTGCAAGAATTACACCTTGAATTTGAAGAGACCCAGTTGTAAGTGACAGAGTTGATTTCAGCAAAAGAAAAGATACAGGCAGATTTAGACTTCCACTAACTAACCTGTTAGTTTCCTTACATACAGACTTGATAGTTGGCATAGCACCAAATGGACTATGTTAGGGGTGCCCAACACAGCCTTTTTTGATGGCCAGTTGCAAGGCACAGTTTCCAGTGGAGGGGGGATCTGCTTTGATCAGATGTGAGCCCTCAGCATGTTTAGATGCAAGAAACTGACCATAAATGCAGACGCATGCACTAATTCATGAATTGTCACTGAGCAGGGACACAGGACTCTACTTTGTTTTCAGATCCTCTCTTTTAATAAAGTGATTTAATAAAGAATTATGTCAGGTTACTGGGATTGCCTTGGAGGGCTACAGGGGACTCACAGTCCTTACGTTGTACACACCTGAATTATGCAAATGGAGTTTTGTTCCAACTCTTCCAAGATTATTTATAGAATGTGTACAGATATATTTATTTCCTCTGAGATAAAGCTTTGGGATGGAGGAAGATTTCATTTTCTTTTAAAGAACAAAGTCTTGGTAAATATTGAAGTTGTAGCAAAATAAGTGTTTTGAAAATAAATTGTTATAGTTGCAGAGTTAAACACCAAAAATAAAGGCATAACTTGAATCACTACATATCAATCTCACTTGTTTATTTTTATTTATTCATTATCTCTTATTCCTACAAATAAGGCCTAAGATTCCTATAACAAACAAAATAGAGAAAAGAAAAACATGTTCTTTATTTCTTCCTGTTATTTAGTTTGTCACCATTGGGCTGCACTTCGAGTGCACTCCATTTCACTGTTTCCCTTGATCCTTTAAACAGCAAGGGGGCAATACAAATATTTTTGTAAGAGAAGGTGATTGTAAAACCACAAGACAATGGTGAGAGGACTCAAGAATAGGTGTGGTACTCAAGACTAATTTTAATTCTTTTAAGTTGACCAAGACTCTTAAATGTTAAATTGTGGCTTCATTTGATCAAGGGAAATCAAGTTTCCAGATTCTTCAGCATCTCATGATCATGCTGCTTTTGCTAAGGAATTGCTGCCAGATTCCTAAAAGGTACCTAGGTGCAGAAAAGTTCCTGAAGACCCTTAAAATGGGGGCCTTACTGAACTCAATCAAAGAGAAGAAAAAGTTTTGAGCCACCAATTCCTGCCCAGGGCCTAAATCCTGCTAAGAAAACATGCATGCTTAGTGAGTAGTCACACTGAAACCTCCCTTTACTATTCCCAGTTTTAAAGTTAAGCACATATAAATTGCTTGCAGGATCAGGGCCAGAGAGAGACAAATGTGGAGTTGTCATTCCCCAAAATACTAGATTCCTCAACTGAACAATTAGGAAAATGGCATGATAACTTGTTTCTTTTCCTTCAATTTCTGGTTCTCCACCTTGCCTTCCAGTAGGACAATGATTCTTAACAAGGATGATGTAGCACCCTGGGATGCCATGATATACTTTTAAGGGTGCTCTGCAATATTAGCACTGTTACATGTGAAAATATCTACATGAGAGGCAAGGATTTTTGTGAATGATATCTTTTAGTATATCAGCTACATGGCTGAGAAAAACTTAGACAAGCATTTCAAATGCAAGATACGTTTCTTCAGGTGACCAGGTCTTGTTATCATGGCTAAAACAACTATCCAACCACCTGTGCATGATAAATCCAAAGGCCACATTTAGATGAGGGGATATCCAGGGGTCAAAAAATCCTGCAGAAAAAAAAGCAGAGCGGCACACGCAGGGGCAGCATGCATCGTTCAGAACTGGAGTCTGGCCGGCTGGAGTCACGCTGCAGCTGCCAGCCACGCTCTGTGCGACAGGATTGCCACTGTTGCAGCCCAGGAAGGCCCCTAGGACCTGAGGTAAGGCTGCTGGGGCCAGCCCACTGCTAGCCCCAACCTCCGCTGCCCCACCCGGGGTAACTTGCTGCGTGCCAGAGGGCACATGGCACCGGCATTCCCTGGGAACAACTAGCGATGACACAAGGTACCGCCACTAGTTGTCCCCAGGGAACCAAGCAGCCATGCACATGTGGATGTGTCCAAAGATTTCAAATAGAAATACAAAGTGTCAAACACATTCTGACCTATTGTGGTCTTTCTGAGTTCTTTGCAAGAGAAGAATTGCTTTATTATTTTTCTGCAGTAGAACAAGAGCTGGCATCTTCTGAGTGGCTTCTCAAGACTAAAATGGTAGAAAACAGCTCTAGGAATTCTTTGGAGTGGGAACTGCCCCTTCTTGGTTATTTGGGAAATGTGTAGTATACTATGAATTAAATCAAAATAGTATTAGCATTCTTAATATTAGCAAGTAATATATTAGACTGATATCCAGCTTACGCTTTTAAACTACTTCAGATAGTAACTATATCTTATTTTTGTTCATTGGTTAATAGATATTTTCTTATAATTATTAGTACAGGAGTGTACCAAATCAAACTATTTTCCCTTCAAAGGAATAAACATATAAACCAAGTTACATACTAGGGAGAAGGAGGAATTAAAATGAGACATTTCTGTTGGTTTCTGGAAAAGAAATGATTAAGGACAAATGAGAAAAAAACCTGAAAATGGGATTAAGATCAACCAAAAAAAGGAAACAGAGTGCTTGGGTTTGTTTCTCTTGCTAAAAATACCAAGGTTCTGTCTAATGAATCTAAATATACACATGCAGTAACAGTCTACCCTAGTCCTGCTATATGTGATATTTCTCTGCCAAAATAACAGGGTACAATGTTATTGGAAAATGGTCCACAAACTACCAAGTATACATCAACACAGAAGCATGTCTACATGTCTATTCCTACAAAAACAAATTGACTAAAGGCTGGACAATCAAAGGTATAAAACCTGTTTATCTAGCAAACCCTCCATACCTCAGTCTCTCCATCTGTACAGTGGGAATAATGATACTTATCTCCTGCAAAGAGGTGTTATATGGCATAGTAATTTATCCTTATAAGTAATTATTGTTATTGTAAAGTGCTTTGAGGTTATTGGATGAAAGGTGCTACAACATAAGCAAACATGGTTATGCTGAGTGTCATCCTAGGGAACAATTAAATGGAACCAAGAGAAATATGAAACCAGGGGTGAATCCAGGAGGGATGTAGCGGTGCAGTCACATCCACACTTTGATTCCTGCCAAAGTTTAAAACCTACTGCCTGGCAGGGGCAGCAGCATTTCTACCCAGGCAGCAGTGAGGGAGTCATTTGACTTAATAGCTCATTTAATTCATAGTCAATCCTGCTGACTGTGAGCTGCTCCTGGTGATGTAGCTCCTATTTCACAACCCTGTGGACTGTTTTTAACTAGCTAAAAATATTAACTCAGGTGTTGAAAAAACCTTAAGTGAAACTTTGGTTGCACTGTCAAGATGCTCAAGAAGGCTAGATTTTGTTTTATGAATCTGAAAAAGAGAAGTCCATCGAATTCTAATGAAAAGCAGCACTAATAAAACAACATATTTTGATTCTTTTTGCCTAATTTGTTGTGTTTTTTAAAAATCATATATGATATAGCAAATTAATGCAGATTCCAATAGTTATGTGTGTTTTGCTTCAGTCTCAAATGGAATGATGCTGCCCTAGGTCCTGGAAACTATTGTTTAGTTTCCTTTTAACTGGATCAAAATGTTTTGTGTTATATGTGATGATACACCGTACTATCTGCAGCCCCCTCTCCAAAACCCTAGATCTGCCCATGTATGGAACCTTGCACTCATAATACTGGATCTAATTTGGCTTCAGTTGGTAGTGAATAAAAAGTGTTGCTGTACCCAGCTATTGCATGGACTGTGAGAAATGACAACAGTATCTCCTTCCCACCAAGTCTACATAAGGATCAGTAGTAATGGTCTGTCATGTTCCCAGTCACATAAGAAAGGCAAAGATCTGCATGGACAGAAAGAACCAGCTCTTATCCCTCATGCTTGGGGCAGTTCATGCTATGGTGCTTGTGGTGTAATTGCTCTCTGAGTAAATAGGGGCTGGTGTCCAAAGTGGTCAAGCCATTTTCTTCCATTCACTAAATTCACGTTGAAAAGAATTCACAGTAAGAGAAAGTTTTCCAGGACTAGTAGCCCAGCACTACACACTGCCTCATGGTATTGGCTACACAACTTTGTGACACTTTAATACAGTACTTCGATCTCTGAAGCAAAGATCATTCCTTCCAGGGTGAGGTTTGCAGAGTAGGGGCAGGAGAAGACCACCTGCCGTTCCCCTGGAATAAGGGCAAAACTGCCCCCATGCAAGGTGGATTCTAGGGGATGTGTAGAAAGGTAAGGCTCCCTGGAAGCATTGCAACCATGCTAACAGGGCTTCATCCTGACTCCAGCCCCAAGCTACATTATAATTTCTGACAATCTCTAAAATCCTAGAGTTGGGGTGATGCATGTCCCAGTGCAGTCCACTCCTGCTCCCAGCACAATGTTCTTTTCCTTTCTTCAAGGAGTTTGGAAAAGAAGTGGCCCATTCAACATAGAGGAGGGTCTCCTCTTTGTGCAGAGCCAGGGAGACATTGCCTAATGCTGTAATTGTAGCAAGTCATGTCAGTGCCCATTTATACTTCTGGAGGACAAGAGACTGCTGTGGTTGAGTCAGAACACTACAGAGTAGAATATCAAAGTTAAAACCCAACAGTGCTCTGATATGAGTCAAGTGTTATTAAAACCATAAGAATAACCATCCAATAACTGGTTCTCACATAAAAGAAAAGACTGGCTTTGTGACAACAAACAACATACTTTCAGAGCTTTGCCCCAGAAATACGGTCTCCCTTAGTCACACAATCTTCAATCACTGCAAACACAAAGTTATGTTGCTGAATGTGTAGGGCTCGGCTGTTTACCAGAAGAATGTTTCCTCCCTAGAACACATGTTTTTGCTTAAAAGGAGCTCTCCCAAACATTTTATTTCATTAACAAAAGCAACTTTATAGCCCTCACAAATATACATTAGTATTCCCTGGCAAGAAAGGAAAGCAAAAGGGAAAGAAAACTGGCCACTCAGTTTTGTAAGGGGCAAGGACTAGGATGTTAATACGAAATACTGTCAGATTTAACATCTGATGCATGGAAATGTAAGTGGCTTTACATTTTTTTGTTCACATGCAAAACATGAACTGAGACTCAGGACTAAAAGACCTACATACTAGTCCTACCACTGCCAATGACATATTAGGTGACCTTAATTAACACTTAACTTTTCCATGGATCAGTTTTACCCTCTATAATATGGAAGCAATCATTGTTTCTCAACTTCAGAGAACACTTTGAAATCTATGAATGAAAAGGGTCAGGTGCTGGGTATACTGTAGATCTTACCATATACCCAAGACCAAACTCATCCATAGCATAACTCTACTGAAATCAATGGCATGACACCAGAGGTTAATTTAACCCACTATTTTAGAGGGTTTTGGATGAAATCTCAAGTCTTATGAACTATGTGATTCTGGAGGTTAGACTAATGGGAGATTTCTCAGTGATAGAACAAGCTGATCATTATATTTAAAATGTAACATGCAATATCCCTAGAGATGCCAAAAAATAATTGTCATTACATTGTGGACGTTCTTTATGCCTGCATTGACATGTAGCATGATCTGTTACTGATGTTAGGTTTGTTTCAATGAGGAAGACAATTTCTATGCACCTTCAGCCTAGGTTCTTGAGTCTTTTGATATCAGTCAAATGCATAAAATCTAATGGGGAAATTTGATTTTACCAGGCAGGATTACTTGTAATGTCTTTTGAAACTTGTTAGATTAAATTAACTCACTTTATACTTCTATTCCCTGAGCTGAATGCTAGTGTCCTGTACAGCTGCAAGCCAAAGCTAAATACACTGGGTTCACTCTCATGTACGCACATGAATGCCTGTGGCTATTTCTGGAACCAAGAGCAGAGTAGCCACATTCATACAGCACTGAGAGGCAGGACTAATTAACCTAGGACCTGTGCTACATGAATGTGGCTATACTGCTTTTCAGGTAGTAGCACCAAGGGGACCTCCTGAACTGGAAGCTGTACAGCCTGTTCATGTGGTGTCTGGCAGCGTGACAAGGCATCTTCTCAGAAGATACAGCAGAACATTGCATGGTGCTGATCCTGGACTGCTTTTTAAATTTCAGAGAAAAAAAAAATCCTATTTCATGGAGTCCTTGAGGACAGCAGGACACAAACCCCTGAAATCTGGGGTTATCCTGAAATATTTATTTAATGGTTGCTGATTTCAGTGGGATTTAGGTGTCTATGAGGTTTTGAAAGTTACACAAGTTCCCTATCTACATCTGT
>NW_017729022.1:60471493-60483188 GCF_001723915.1 Gavialis gangeticus
TCCTTAACAATAGTAGGGAAATCATCTGCAAGGAATTTGGGGGTCTTGGTTTATTTTCTTCATCTGTCATTGATTTTGCTCTTTGTTGAGCTTTTTTACCCTGGAAGTAGAAGATGGGGGGTGGGGAGAGAAGGATAGAGAGGGAGAGAGATGTCTTAATTGCTGCATACTTTCTGCACACAGATAAAAGTCAGTCATTAACAACATATATCTAAAGCCCATTGATTCTTGCACAAAGACTGTCTAAAACAATAGAGTTAATAATCACTTAGCTGCTCCTCCTCATTTATTTAATCCCGTGTCCCTTTTTTCCCCTCCTCATGCAACTTCCACTGTTAGTCATCAATTTTCAACTGCTATGAATTTTCCTGTCTTCCCCCAGCCATGGGCAATTCCATGATCACCCATTGCCTTGCAGGCTATTAACAACAAGTTCTGACCAACCAGTTAATACTGGTAAGGAGGCTCTTTGAAAGGGGATAAATACAAGACATTAAGGCTAGGTACAGGCATTCAAAAAGCCTGAGTCAGAATTGATCCAAGTTAAGCGGTAGCCTGTAAGTGGCACCGTTTAGATCAGTAGTGAACAAAACACACATTCACCCTTCGGTGAAGCAGGGAGCAAATCTTAGGCTGGGTTTTGTCAGTTTTAAACCAGTCTATAAATGTCAAAATTCTGTTCTGTTATGGGTCTACACCAGTTTCCGATCACTTATACCAGAAAAGTGTAATGTCTGTACTGTACCTGGCCCAAAATATTGTTTAAAAGCCACCAACACCTCAGCAAAAGAAACAAAGTTATACTGGCCATAAGACGCATACTTTTCCTCATGGACATCTTCATTCACTGGAACAGACTAAAGGAAAGCATATCTAAGCAATACCACTTTATACATTGGTTGGTGATGTTTACTTAAACCTCACTTAGGACACATACTTTCCTTTCCATCTTGAAAATGGCAATGTGGCTAGAACCTACAGTAGGAGGGATAATGGAATTAACCCTATTGATGTACATAAGCAATGCTGATGTACACATTAGGGACAAGAACTGAAATAACTATATGGTCACAGCAAGAATGAAGAGGTGTGAAGCTGAGAATAGGTGAGATGGATGGGACCAGCAATGAAGACTCCTCCCAGTAGTGGGACTGAAGACAGGTGAAAGTGATGACAGACAGAAGAAACACCAAAGAGGCCTTGTTTCACATTGTGTGCAGAATTCTACTACAGAATAACAGCTGGGACAAGTGTTGAAAAGGCCTTTGCAGCCCTAGAAAGGCTAATAGAAACAGATGGATACAACATACTGAAAAGCCCTTCACTAGGTATGGGTCTCAAAAATGGCTATATATGGATGGACTGAAGAAAGGGACCAGTGCATCAACACTCCAGAGTCTGATAGTTCACAGGCTTCAAGGTTTCTAAGGCCTGGATCACAGCAACTTCTCTGTGTGCAGGAAGATGCTGTCTGGGAGGGAGGGGGAAATGGGAAATAGGGAGCCACCTGGGAGTGGTGGGGTGGTATGGGTCCATGCAAGTGTTGCTGCAGAAAATGTAACCACATGTGGGTGTGTGGTAAGCAGTAGAATGGGGCAGGGGGAGTTAGTACGTGGGGAGGAGAAATGGCTCACAGCTTCTACACCCAACATAGCCCAGTGCTGGGATTATCAAGGCCCCCTAGAATCCCATCATATAGTCATTCCAGGCAAGGCTTTTGTGAACATTTGACATTCAAAAGTAAATGACTGAATTTAGCTTTGGTGATGTCTCAAAATTCAAGTAACTTTGGAGGGAAATGGCCTGAAAACAATATAGATTTAAAAAACTGACCTCATTAGTAAGGTAATAAATCTAAAGTTAAGGTTATTATACTACTATCTAATCTAAGGTATTTCTAAGGCACAAATCAGGTGCTCAAGGAAGTAGGGTGGAAAAAGTACAGAAATGAAACTAAAATCACCAAACAATATGAACTCTGTCCCAGTCTCCCCCCTGATTCTCTATACATGGCATGTGAGGTAGATACATTTTTCTAAGGACAGGAGGCCTTCGCTTTGCCATTTCAGACATCTTGAACGTTGCATATTTGCAGCATGGTGCACTTGGGACTGGAAGTAGATGCATTTTGCTAAAAACAATCAATCGTTACTAGCACATTTGGTAGATAAGTTTGAAATGCTCCAGAAAGGATTGTCATCTAATTGAGGTTCTAATTCTCAAATCAGGTCTATCTGCAGAGGGTTGTGTCAGCTCATAGAAGATGGAACTTGTCTATGGTGGGCAATACATGCTGTTTAGCTTGCAGAAAAAAATGTATTATGATGTGAAGCACTGAAGAGGGCATACAAACTACAAACCAATAGCATTATATGTAAGGTAGATGTGTGTCTATCCTATATTAAGAAATTAACAGCCTGATGAATCTTTCCACAGCATGTGACATGGTCCAAAATACTGCTATTGGTATCCAAATGGAGGCAGAGGGGAGATAGGTCAAACCACTTAAGTGGTTTGGGTCATTCCTGGAAGGTTGTATGTGGAGAGTAATCAAAGAGAAATTACACCCCTCTCACCAGCACCCTCACTTGCAAAGTTTCATGTGTCTCACTTCTTTCCCAGGTTATATTCCATATTACCTACATCTGCAAGAAGAAATGGCAATAGTTCAAAAACCAGCTCTGTGCAAATGATGTGTAACTATAGTTGTCACTGTCATCCAGCTATCCCAGTGTCCAGTCTAGGGAGAGGCAAAATTAAAGCTTAGTAAAGCAGAGGTCAAGCTCACAGCCAGAAGAAAATGTCTATACGAGCCTGCTGCCACAAAACCCAAACTAAAGCCTTATGAAGACAAGAGAAATACTGCCATTAACTTCAGTAGGTTTTGCATCAGACACACAGTGGCCTTCTCCAGTCAAAGATGCATGCCCACAACTTGTCAGATGTGCTGGCATGGTTTAGTCTGGGACAATTCTGCATTGAGCAGCGGGCTGGACTAGGTGACCTCATGAGGTCTGTCTAACCTACTCTTGAAAACTTCCAAGGATGGAATATCCACATCTCCTCTAGGTAACTAGTTTCAGTGTTGACCATCCTCATAGTCAGAAAGTTCCTTCTAACCTCCAAACTAAATCTGCCCGGCTGAAAGTTAGAGATTAAAAATAACTTATTTTTCATAAAGAAAAACCCAAATAGAACAGAATGTTTATGATCACAATAAGGTAGACTGATAATTTTAGATTTTAAACCTCATATGAACTCACAGTCCTTTTGGTTTTCTTCATAGTTTGTCTATTCTTCTAAAGATGTCAAAGTTGCCAAGTTATTTTTGGGTGTTTGTGTGTGGACATAATCCAGGCTGAATCATCAGACTTCAGGTCTCTTAAACTAGACACTCGTAGGATTGGAAGCTGTGATGCCTAGATCACTAAATGGGAGAGGGGTTCTGGTGTAGCGAAGGAGGTCTTGGAAAAGCCTGAGAATGTCTGAGCTAAAGCGATGGGCAACTGGTGCCTCCCAAGTCTGGGGAGGTACCAGCAGGGCACGACTGAGGGGGAGGGGGTCCCCCAGTGGCCAGCTGGCAACTAGGGAGGGGGGTCCTCCAGTCACTGAGCATGCCAGAGGCACGGAGCATGCCAGCACTTCCACATGTGGCACGGTAGTGCTGGCACTTCTGCCACTAGTGGAGCCAATTTTAGGGAGGGGCACAAAAGCACTTTCTGTGCTCCCCTACCAGCCAGACCACTCACTGTCGGGGGGGCACCGGCACTCTCAGGGGGGGCACATGCCTCAGCTGTGCCCCCCCCGTCTCGCCTATGGCTAAAGCCCTTGTGATCACCATTCAGCTACTGCACCAAGGGGTCTTTATGAGTTATTGAAGGGCTAAGTATGATTTAAAATGACTGTAAGCCTACAGTTTGTAAGGGGGTTAGGTGCTGAAAGTGGGGCCAGGGCACTTGTGAATTTCTGAGCTCAGCCTTATGTACTTGGTATAAATTTTACTGGTATTTTAAAAGAATGAGCGACCAAATGTTCACTAAAGCAAGCAAAGCACCGAGCTAATTTACTACACTTTACTGAGATAATTAATGGAATGATACAATGGTCAAACTGGGCACATCTAGATGTGCATATTGATTCAGTGCAATAAACTCTGGTGCTTGGCACATGGGAGTTTATTGCTTTGGTTGCACCACTTGCATATGCACCCAGGACCACAGCAAGTTGAGCTGGGTCGGAGTAGCCCTGGCTGCCAGGAGGCCCAGGGGGGTCAGCCTACCAGCCTGGGGTTGCTCCCCCCAGCTCAACGTGCTATGGAGGGGCTGGCAAGGAGCTAGCTGGCAGACACCCCTTGCATGGAAGCACTCTTGTGGCCCAGCCAGCTGGGGCAGCATCTACATGTGTGTTGCTACAAAATAAAAAACTCCACAGAAGGATAGTTCTTATATTTACAAGTACTATCCTACTGCAGAGTAAATTAGTTTACTCCAGCCTAGTAGGGGCGCATGTGTAGACACAAGACATTTACTGTGCAGCTAATTAGTCCTGAATCCATGAATCAATAGTTCAAAATGATCAAATCTTCAGATTAATATAGCAGGGAATACAATCAAACTATCAGGTTAACACTAGAAAGAACTAGCTTGTTTTAATCTTGTCTTGGCAGAACTGACCTTTGGTTTTGTCTCCTGGCAGGGGAGGAGAGGGGGCTGTCAACTGTATTTAGCAAACATCTGTTTCTTCGTGAACCTCCCCCTCATAATGGGGAAACCACCCATTCATATCTTTGTGGCTGATCTTCTACAGTAGGGCTATCCAACTTTGGTGCTAGGGGCCACACAGTATGCTGGCCGCAGGCTGCAGGGGTGCAGAACGTACAGAGGACCCAGTTTCCTTTCAGTCTGAGGCCCCAACCCATATTCCAGCCGGTGGTGAATTTTTGGGCCTAAGAATCTGGAGGAATTCTCCATCAATGAATGGGCTTTGATTTTGCCCTATCAGGCTGGGATATATGAGCATTTTTGCTGGTGAGTCAGTCTCCCAACTGAGGGGCGTCACATGACCATTGGTAAAACATAATATTTTATAAAAGTCACTAATAACCCAATCAGCACCAGCATTCCCGCTAAGCTGTGTGGTGCATGCGGCCACGTAGGCAACTCATGCCACACTGCCAGGCGCGCCTGCACAGCTGCGCACACCGTGCAGCTTAGAGGGAACGCTGATCAGCACTATTCTCCCCAGACATGCAATCTCTTCCATAGAATGACTGAAGTGTTTTCAGTATTACTTAAAATATTTTGGACTTTTTAATCTACATAGAAATAGAGACCCAATTAAAAAAAAACATGACTTGTGCTACATTTTCATTTTATCAGAATCAATTCTGCTATTAATTAAACAAAGTTTTCTCAGAGGTAATTCAGTTTGACCTATGTTCCTCACCATAACCTCCAAATGGCTGAAAATATCTAAATTCAAAATTTATAGTCTCCCCACCCTTGCTGATAACAAGGATAATGGCTTTGCTCCATTTTTTGGCATTAGGATGAGTTATAAGCTAAGTACATGTAGTCAAAAAACCCAAGACTGAATCGATTCAGTCTTTGCAGGTTAGTCTAAGCTGTGTAGATTGGACTGATAAGCAAATGAACAGACAATTCACTTTTTATCTTGGAAATGCAGCCATATGCCTGCAATGGCTCAGGCCAGAAGCTGAGGGGGCGGTGGGAGGGGCGCTAGAGCATACCTCCCTGCTTGGCTACAGCAAATGGCTTGGACCAAGACTAGCCTGTCCACCTTGTGAGGAGGCGTTTGCAAGGGAGGTGCAAAGCATCCTGCAATGCTGGGGGACTGCAAGTTAACTTGAAGTTGGAGGGGATCTGGGTCAGAAGTTCAATAAACTGTTTTAGCTAAATCAGTTCAGTCTGACACTACATCCATCCAGGTTTATCTTAAACCAGTTTCAGACATTCTAAAAGCAGTTTATGTACGCTGAACTTCTATTGTGTTACAGATTTGAACCAGTTTCTGATCACCAGCTTATGTGCAATTTCTGTCCCTAGCCATAATGTAACTATAGCAAAACAGACGTTGCTTTACAAATATATACAAATGCATCAAATGAAAGATATTTAGGTTCTACTCTCACATATGGAGAACGGATCAGTAGGGGATGCATACAGTGCAATGAAAGAAGGTTGTTTTCTGAGTTAGGATGGAATGGAAGCAGATGTATGAAAAACTAAGAAATGATGCCCCCTGTGCGTGTTTAGCTATTTCACCACAGGAGAGACACCTTGCACTGGGCACTCTGCTGAGAGGGTACACATAACAGTGAGTGGGAAAAGTATGACAGCAGGACTCTGCAATTAATATTATGTCAAATTAAGCCTTCGGCTCTTCAACATCCCCCAAGCAAATGGTGACCCATAGCTATCACCCTCCCACACACAAATATAATGCACCTTTACATCATTTTTACATATAGTTATGTATCTACTTGCAAACTCAATTCAGGCTTTGTGAGGCTGTTAGAAAGAGGAGCTCCAAATATTCCTTTTCTTTCCCATTACAGCCTGAGGGGAAAGATGCCATAGACCTATGTTGGTTAGTATTTTCATTGGCTGCTTTAAAGTTCTCCAGGGCTTGCTCACAAATAGAAATTAGAGATGGGAAAACACTGCTAATATATCTTGACCATTCCCTCTTCTCCAGTTTACCTTAAACACAGTCCACCCTTTTGACTGCCTTAGGCACCATATTTCTAGAGACCCCAATAGACTTGCAATTCACTTTCCTGCTCAATTAGTCCTTTAGTAATAGGGCCAGCAGGAAGACAACTCATTGCCTAATCTCCTACCTCCCACAAATTGTGAAGTCAGTCAGCGAAGGACTGTTCCCAATAGGAAAACAATCCCAACCCCCACTTTGGTCTGTTTGTGCCTCTCAATTTGCTGTAGACTCCTAGCAATGCTCTTTGATGCTGATCCTTCCTTGCATCGTTATGGAAGTCTTGTCGCTATGGCGACTGTACGCAGCTTTACAATCTGTTTGTGGTCCACCTCTTTCAACTAGAAATGATTCTTGATGCTTAACAATTGCAATTGATTCAAATTGGGTTTTTTTTTCCCTTACGTTTTTTAGAGTTAAAAAGGAAAATACTGATACTTGGCAAAGAGAAACTTTCAGAAAACTCCATGTCCCATTATTTTGTTCATTTTTTTTTAAATCTAGGAGTGGATTTTGTGCTAATGGAGGTTCTCCAGTGACAATTCTTAGAAAAGGAATTTATTTTTATTTCATCTCAAGAGGAGAGAGACCAACCAGTAGGGCCTAGAGCTTTGCAAGGAGGCATGATCCCTACAGCCCATTCAGCCCTTGTGCTACACTGTTGAGATTGCCAATAAAAGAGTTAGTTATTGCCAACTGTGACAGGGGTTCCTAGAGGGAGAGGGAGATGTGGACATTCATTTGCTAGGAATTTAACCACCTAAATTAGCTAAGAAAAATGCCTTCCCCTCCCATCTGCAGTTGTAACTGCTGAGGGCTGATGCCTGAGTTAAAGGTAGGAGGCAGGTTATGAAGTAACACTGATTTTCTCCTTTACCTGTTCTGCAGATATTGCAAGGACTTCACCTCCCCAAGCTGGCAGCTAACACAAAGCTTACCAAAAAGATACTTATTTAAAAACTTGTTAATTGCAGGTGAGATAAAGCCACCCTTCGCCTTTGGCCTTTTTGCATGAGCTGTGAAAATCAAACCCCCCAGCTACCATTGTTGTCATTAGCAATTCTTTGATTCAAGGATGATCTCTACCATCACTTCTCGGCCTCTTGTTTTGCACAAGATAAAGTGTAATCACTGCACTGTTCTGGTACCCAAGCCAAAATTGATTTAAATGGCAGTGTGTAGTGGAGGGTGCACCCCTATCCAAATACGGACAGGACTCCCTGTGAGAGCCTGAGAGTTAGCTTCCCACTGGTCAGCTTCCAGTGGAAGGATCTCGGCTACATGTCTACTTTATGGAAATGGAGGACTCCTCCCTAGCTTGCTCCTGTGGTCATTGGCTGAGGGCAAGCGAGACTCAGACATCTGAACCCCAAGCCTCCGGGCTTGGGCCTGCACATAAGATACCTGCCGATGGATTTGGTTGCAGCACCACATATGATGTTTGAGCAATTGAGTTTTGCTCATTCAAAAGGGTTCAGAACTGATCTAGCTAATTTCACCTGGAACACAAAAAATTTTGACAAAAAAATCTCTCTACCATGGCTTCTTGATGGGTCTTAAGATGACTTAAGAGTCCAATCCTTAAGTCACAGATCTGTCCACAGAAGTTGCAGGTCTTTCCGCTGGGAAGAGTAGTCTGCAGGCTAGATTCCTCTCCTTTTTCTTCCTCCACTCTCTATTCTCTGCTTCAAGAGCAGGATGCTTTACCTCAAAACCAGCTGCCATTTTGTTGAGGTTGTGGTGCTATTGGTTGGCAGCCAGCTCCTCCCAGCTCTTAATGTCTGCATCCATCTTCTTGAGGTATGCTTCCACTATATCCTTGTAGCATTTCCTCTGGCTACCATGATATCTTAGGCCAGGGGTGTCCAACCTTTTTGAATGTGGGGCCAGATCATGAACTTTTTATCACCCAGTGGGCTGGCAAGCCATATTTAGAGACCTCCCAGGAAGCGCTATCATATCACTCCCCCAAATGAAAGTACAGTGTTTACTTTTGTTTCCCGTCGCAGCACCTCAGGCCTCAGAAAACAGCTTGAAGGGCAGCATGGTGGCCCATGGGCCATATGTTGGACAAACCTGTCTTAGGCCATACTAGGCTGGGAGTACAGCACTTATTTTGGGAATCAAATCCTCCATATCAAATGGGAAAACTGCTGCACAAATATCAGTATCCTATCTGAAGCCAGTGTTACTAGCATTGAATCAGTGATCCTCAAGCACCAACTTTGCTGGACCAGACATTATGCGTGGATGCCTGACTCTTGACTTCCAGCCACCACTACAGATGATCTCTCCAGAGCAAGGGAGCAGTGAATTGGTAGAATGTGTGGGCATGTGTGTGTAGCTTGCAATGCTGCTGCCTTTGCTTTTCACATTTCAGAGATGCATAAAGGTGTTAGTTTTTGTCCTGTCAGGTACTTTTCACCTTCATTGATGTTTTTGGTTTCATTAAGACAGAGTAAACATAACTTAGAGTTCTCTGCTCAGTATTCCCCAAAAGTACCATTTTGTGTGCTTCACCCATAGCACTGAACTTTGGATATGTCACCTGTATTTAGCAAATATCTGTTTCTTCATGACCTGTCCCACATAACAGGGAAGCCACCTTTGGCAGGGCACTGTTGGTGCCTGCCACTTTAAGATCAGAGCCAAGCAGCCAGCAGGTGCTTGATTGCAGCAGCCATTTTAGATCCCTGGCTGCCTATATAAATAGAATACCTCCCTGCTGGCAGGCAGCAATGTTGCCTGGCTGCAGGTATCATCCTGGAGGTAAGGGAGGAGCTGTAGGGGATGGTCAGGAGGCGCCTGGGCCTGGGCCTGGGCCTGGGCCTGATCTAAAACTGTACCTTGCCAGGAGTGGGTGGCCTGGTGAGGCTCTCAGTGGCATGGGAGCCTCCAGAAAATGCCAGGCCAGTTATCACCCCGGTGAAAGGTGGGTTGGGTGCCTTAATCCCAGCTCCCACAACTGGATGGGTCACTGGCTGGTAGGGTCCTAAGGACAGACCCCAAGGGGCTAGAGTCTCAGAGGCCTGACTGAGAGTACCCTTGACTGGTCAAGCCTGGGGCCAGGACCAGAACGGTCAAAAGGGCCAGGGGTCTACAGTGAGGAATGCCCAGAGCTGGGAGTGCCTGGAGTTCCCGACTGGCCTTGGAGGTGAGGCCAGGGTCTGTGTGGCCAAATGTCCTGGGGACCATGCCCAAAAGGGGAAATAATTTCAGGGAGCTAGATAGCCTGAATGAGGGCAGGGTAGGCCACCTGATTGGAGGGATCTTGGAGGGGTCCTGATAAGACGATTATGGGGCCCAGTGTGGGGCCAGTGAGAGTAACAGCTGGATGCCATCTGCGAGGCATGGGCTGCAGTGTAGGGGAGGTACAGAGCTGCAGATAATGCCTCCTGACATCAGGGCAAGAAAATGAGCATCCTCCCACCTAATTAAGATCATTAATCAATTAACAACAAGGCATGGCAGGTGGGAAAGCAGGCGGTTGGCCCAGAAACAGGTGGGTGGGGTCATAGGACAAATTGGCCCCAAGAAGGCCTCCCTGTTACACCACCGATTCATATTTGTGTGGTGGTGTCCCTGATCCTCTGCATTGATGAAACAGGCCAGCACTTTTCACTTGTGCTGAATGCACTTTGAAATATGTTTCTAGTCTGATAACTAACCAGATAAGTGGCATCTTTTTACTACTTCCTGGGCACATCTACACATGCCTTTTAATATACAGCGATAAGCTCTGGAACTTATCACTCCACAGCTTCTTGCTGCTAGGTGAACGTCTGCATGTGTGTCTGGAATTGTAGCACATTGAACCAGGTCAGAGCAGCCATAGCTGTCAGGAGGCCCCAGTGACCTGCTTGCCAGCATGGAGCTGCTCTTCCCAGGTCAGTGCGTTGTAGAGGGGGTGGCTGGGGCACGCAGGTACTTTGGAGTGGGGCTAGCCTGTAGGCAGCACCTACACTGAAGCACCCTCATGCCCCAGCTAGTTCCTCTAGCATCCACATGTGTGCTGCTGCGGACTTTTTTATTCTGCAGCAGGATAGTACTTGTATTGACAAGTACTATTTTGCTGCAGGGTAAATTAGCTTACTCCATTCTAACTGGGGCACACGTGTAGACACTGAAACATTTACTGCACAGCTAATTAGTCTACTGAACAATAAATGTCTTGTGTAGATGGCCCCCTGTGTGTATGCATCATTCTGTCTCCTGGCAAAGATACAACTTAAAAAAAGCAAAAAATTAAGCAAAAAATAGCCAAAACCATCAAGAGATTTTGTTTCACTAGTCCTGTAGTCATTATAGTTAACTGTACATATCTTATTCAGATTCATAAAAACAGAAGCTAGCCTTCTTGAATGTCTTGACAGTGCCTCCAATACTGAGTTAATATTACCACACCTGAGTGAAGGTTTATAACTAGAAGTAAAAACAGCCTGCAGGACTGTGAAATAGAAGAGAGGCATTACCAGGAATGGCCAAAAGATAGCAAAGGTGCAAAATAAAGATAATTTGAATGGTGAAACATGAAGACTATTAAAATGGACAGAGGGTTGTCAATACCTGTGCAATAGAGAAAGGTTAGCAGGAAGCAGGGAGTTGATAATAAGCCATGGATTTAATTAGCTCCTCAATGCTGCTTGAATAGACATGTCAACTGCCTTTCCTAAGCCATTGGTTTTAAAGTTTGGGTGCAGCAGAAATCAAAGGTGGGTGCAACTGCCCCACTGCATCTCCTTGGATCCACCACTGCTGCCACCCCTTTGATGGGGATTGGCTTGCCCAGGAGACACTGTATTTTTACATCCGAAAAGAATTCAGGGAGGGGGCTGCAGGAAGACAAGGAGACACCACCTGAGCAAGACGGGTGACAAATGCAAGGAATGCCCAGGTAAGAAACAGGCGTCCAGACAGTCTCCCAAATTGGGGGGTGGCACGCGCAGCTAGGCAAGGCCTTAAA
>NW_017729022.1:60484976-60485455 GCF_001723915.1 Gavialis gangeticus
AGATTGCAGATTGGCTGAAGGGTCTCACTCAGAGGATGGTGGTGGATGGGTCATATTCAACCTTGGGGGAAGTGGGCAGTGGAATCCCCCAGGGCTCGGTCCTCGGGCCCGCACTTTATCAGTGATTTGGATGACAGGGTGAAAAACAACCTGTTTAAATTTGCTGATGATACTAAAATTTGGGGTGAGGTGAGCATGCTAGCAGGGAAGGAAAGACTGCAGCAAGACCTGGATAGGTTACAGGGGTGGGCTAACAAAAACAGGATGCGTTTCAATACTGACAAGTGCTGCGTGCTGCACTTGGGCAGTAGTAACCAGCAGCACACTTATAAGATGGGGGAACTCCCTGCTTGAGAGCACGGAGGCAGAAAGGGATCTCAGAGTCATTATTGACTCCAAGATGAACATGGGCTGACAATGCGAGGTCACAGTTGGCAGGGCTAACCAGACCTTGTCGTGCATCCACAGGTGCATCTCTA
>NW_017729022.1:60485788-60488568 GCF_001723915.1 Gavialis gangeticus
TAAGAACTACTTCACAGTTAGGGTGGCTAGGATCTGGAACCAACTTCCAAGGGAAGTGGTGCTGGCTCCTACTCTGGGGGTCTTTAAGAAGAGGCTTGATACCTACCTGGCTAGAGTCATTTGAGCCCAGTTTTAATCCTGTTCAGGCAGGGGGTCAGACTTGAAGATCTACAAGGTCCCTTCCCACCCTGCTTCTATGATTCTATGAATTGTGATGGACTGCTCGGGCCAGATTTTCAAAAGTGGTCAGCACCATATATGTACCTAACAGATAAAAATCTTGACAAGCAAACCCCAGCTGCATTCACTGGGCTCCTTTGCAATTTCTGACCTGACAAACAAGGCCAAATTTTGCATAGCTAGTGAAGAAAATCCATCTTTTCACTTACCGAGAGTCACTAGTTCAGGTGTTCACAAATTTTGTGATACCATGACCCTAAGTGCTGAATGGCAGCAGCAGGGGACAGGGAGCTTGCACACGGCAGCTGCCGCTGCCACTTTCCCGCACCACCACACGCACCCCCTGGGAAGTTTGCGGCCCCTTTTTAAATTGCTCACAACACCCTGGGGGGCCGCAACCCACAGTTTGAGAACCCCTGTACTAGGTAGATCCTGAGGCACAGTAAATATGTAGACCCAGTTGTTCATTGTGATGATGTTAAATGCTTGTTCAGCCTGAGACCTTGGTGAAAAATCTTAGACCATGGAGCTGATTCTTTGAGTGAGGCATTAACTCTAGTAGTTGGAAATAACTAACAAAACATGTGTTGTTGTGTTCTGATAGTGCCACTGTATCAATAGATAGCAACATAAATCTGAATCTGACTCCTCTCTCTGCTGTCAACTGTTGCATGAGAGAAACATGAATAAGGCCATATCATCCCTCATCAGTTCTCAGACACTCTTTGTCTATCCTCTGTGTGGTTAAGCCCTGTAAAGTTTTTAAATACTATTTGACAGCAGGGGTTGTTTTTTTTTTTTTGTTGTTGCTTCCTCTTGCATGTTACACCAGCTATACACAAGCACATCTTTCAAGGCAAACCATCTGATCTTATTCATAATAGAAGTCCCAGGTATTTCCAGCTTAATTTCTGAATTATGCCAAGATATTGAACTCCCTGATAAATATTGGCATTTGTTATAAATTTAGCCAGTTTAATACCTAGTTTTTTACTAGTTTTCAGAGGGATTTGCTATCAAAAGCATGAAGAAGTTTGCTTGCAACTGTGGTACAATTCATGTTTTATAGCTTGTGGAAATATCATTTGAGGAGAAAATTTATAGTTTGATCTCTAAAGTGAAAAATTTCACTTACCACATTTTGTTAATGAAAATAAAAAACAGTAAACAAGTAATTTATAAAAAAAAAATTTAAAGTGATGTGATAAAAGATCAAGAGTGATTTGTGAAAATAAATCTCCATTCCTACCACTTTGATTAAGGGTTATTTTTTATTCTAATTGATTCATTAATTTTCACTTACACAGTTTAATTGCTGGACTTTACTCAGCTTGAAGGATGAAGTAATTTCACTTTCGATTTCTAAACATTTTTATTTAAAGGCACAAACTCAAGGCCCTTAGATCTGGGCCTCTAAAGTGCAGCGGAGTTTTGTTTGTTTTTTTTTAAATAAAATGCTTTACTGAAATTTAACAATATTTCCTAGCCCCATTTTCCATTTACAACAGTCTTGGTCAAACCCCTTCATTTATTTACAAAGCCTAAATGTTGCAAAGCAATTTGTCAGTGTCCCTTTTAAAAATAGACAGTCGTTTCTTTTTATGTAACTGTGCAATGTATGTGTGTGTGTCAGAGATGGTGAGGTTTTCACCCAGAACTCCAGGAATCAAAAAACTCCATGCAGTTAATATGCATCGTTTTCTTATGCTGAATCTGGTGCACTCACAGTCTTCACATACTTCCCTCAGAGAGCTGCATGTGTAAGCAGTAAATTGCATAGCATGCTTATATGCATTACTAAAGGGGAAACGTATATACTTAAGTCACCTCCTTGCTTTTTCTGAAAGATGGGGGTGGGGGGAAGGGGGAATAAGAGAGCAGAGCAATTTACCACTTTCCATCACAGCCAATCAATTTACAGGCAATTTCACTCCTAGCCAATCAGCCTGTGGGTGATTTCAATCTCAGCCAATCTTCCCTTGAAGCTCCTATTACACTCCCATAGGGAGCTGGTTAATTGCAGGTTAGTGGCTGCCAAGACCTGCTCCTTTAAGACAGGCTGCTCACTCTTTGCACCAATAGAGAAGCGTGCAATGGAAGCCAGCCCCTCAGTCTACGCCCGTCCATAAGCGAACTCACCTGGAAACAGAAACAAACCCAAGCTGCATCCATTTCGCCTTGCGTGTCTTTGGAACTTGATGTGAAAGGAGACTTTAATTTTAAGCCATAAGTTCATTTCAACTCAGCAATAAGGCACTGAGCAGTCACACACTTCTAAGAAATTATACGGCACCTCAGAAAGGCCAGGGACTGTTTGCTTGAGAGAAACTGTTTTTGAAACCACACAGCTTAGATTTCCTTCACTTGCTAGAATGATATGGGCAGAACAAATTGCCTGCAAATTGCATGGTGTTACAGCCCAGACTGCGACTGCTGCCGGGCTGCTTGCCAAAGACAGGATTGACCCCAGCGTACCTGAGGCAGCTGCCTTGAAGAATCATCTGGGTCTCGGAGGCCATGAGTGACTGGTGCCTCCTGAATCTGGGGGGGTACCTGCAGAAGCCGCCAACAGCAGCAGCCATGTCGCGGGGGGGGGCACT
>NW_017729022.1:60493568-60510420 GCF_001723915.1 Gavialis gangeticus
ACCTGAGGCAGCTGCCTTGAAGAATCATCTGGGTCTCGGAGGCCATGAGTGACTGGTGCCTCCTGAATCTGGGGGGGTACCTGCAGAAGCCGCCAACAGCAGCAGCCATGTCGCGGGGGGGGGCACTAGCCCTACCAACAGCATCAGTGTTGGCTGTCAGGGGGGACACTGGCCCCCTCAGGGGGAGCACGTGCACCCCTGTGCACCCCCTACCAGTCGCCTATGCCAGAGGCCATCACTGGAAATAGAAATTCAAGTAGTTGTCAAAGAGGGTGCAATGTCTCTCCTTAGTCTGACATTTGCAGGGGCCGTCATATGTTATTGGACTGATCAGGATGTGGAAACCTGCACAGTGACAGATTGCTCCCTCCTAGTTTTGGTGGCACAACTCTGCTTTTTTGAGGGGGGCGTTCCTGCTAGTTACAAGAAACATGCTTGGCATGGACGCCAGTGTCATTAAAAAGGGAGAACTATTCCAAACATTTTGGCTGACTATATGCGTTAGTGACAAGATTATTAGCCTCAGGGGAAACCCTGGCTTTTAGTAGGAAGGACAGAAACAATTGCTCTTCACAAAGTGCTGCTTCATTCATCACCAAAAATCCATTCCAGTCCTCCCCAACTTAACTGATTCCATTCAAAGCAATCACCCTCCTCAGTAAAGGGCCTAAACCCAAGGACTGCATGGAAAATGAGTGAGAGCATCTTTTGCAGCACAGCCGATGATTACATTTTACATAAGCACACACATAGGAATTTAGATTTCTAAATTCAACAGGGTTTTTATTTGGTTTTAGGAACAGGTTAAATGAGCACTTGTATGAGATAGTTTAAATAAAGATGCTCCTACCTTGAGCAGGGGGCTGGACTAAAGGAACCCTTAAGATCCCTTTCAACCCTGCCTTTTTAGAATTAAGTGACAAACAGCACGTGTACATTTGCTACTGGACATGTCACAGCATCTCTGGGGCAGGCAACTCAGCAATACAGGGTTTATATTGGAATCATCCCAGCTTCTTTCAAGGCTGTGACAGGGTTGGGTGTATCAGGCCTACCACTACTGACAGCCCCTCTACTATGGCAGAACCTGTGGAAGTAAAATGCCTGTCTGCAAATACCTACCAGTACTTATATTTAGTGTCCATTTCCAGGAATTGGAAGGGCAGAAGTTAGGGCCAGAGCAAAATGCTTAGTTACCAAACTGTTGATGGTTTAGTCTCTTTCTGTTACCAAAAACTATCAAACCAGTCACACACTAGGTATGTGTTACAGCTTGGTGACACAGCTCCAGTGGTGCTAGGGCTTATCTACACAGCAGCACAGAACCAGCTCATAAATCATGTAGAGATGAATGCATTGCAGGTGAACCCCCACAGAGGACTCTTTGCTTAGTAACAGGGAGGCCCAAAGTTTAGCTGAATGGGATGGTCAAGTTGAGATAATAGTGCTGTCTAGAAGCAGGGCCTGCATGCATTTTTCAATAACTTCATGTGCTGTCTTGGTTAAAATCCCAAAGTCCAAGTTGAGACCAGAGCTTTATGTTCAGTGTGACACACAGAAGATATTTTTAGCCATCATCCTCAGAATTTACCCCCACCCCAATCTCTCCCTGGCTATTCTGTGAGTCTCTGCTCATGAAGAAAGTCGTAAAACCATCACTATAGGTCAGTCATCTTCTTCAGCTCCACAGCCCGTCCACAACTGCTTTGAACCGTTCTGAGCACAACACATGATCCCTACTGCTAGTCAAAGGATGTGACCTGATATGTTCAGTTTTTAATAGCTATAGGAACACAGATTCCGTGTCTTCTGTGTTGCATCAGCTCTCAGTCTGGACCTATAGCGCTCCCTTCCTATTTCACACATGTATATGCACACCCATACTTATATGTAACTCTTTCAGGGGCATTGCTTTCAATTCATACATGGCCTAATGTGCAACCACCTTCCAATACCAATCCCACTGTATCTCCCATGGAGAAACAACAGGCAAAGCATGTCTGTCACAGTTCACAAGGGAGTCAGGCCTACTGGGTGGTGCCAGAAGTAAGGACTGGTGGGGTTGCACAGGTGAGCCATGGGTTGGGAGTAACCAAGGTCAACCTGAGCTCTAAACAGAGTTGCGGGGACCAAAGCTTGGAGTCCAAAACTGAACCAAAGGACAAACTGGAGATCAGAGGTTAGGAAGCAGGCTAAGGTCAAACCAAAGTCCAAAACACCAAGCCAAAGGGTTAACCAAGAATCAGACACCAGGAAGCAAGCCAAGATCAAACTGAATTCCAAACATGGAGCTAGAGGGTTAACCAGGAATCAAGGGGGTCAGAGGAAGAGTTACCAGCACTGGAGACACACAAGGATTGGAAACCAGTAAGCTGTGCACCAAGGGCCAGGTGATGGGGGGCGGGGGGTGTCCTTAAGAGCTGATCCAGAACCAATCAGAGGGAAGGGGCTAGGGCTAGTTAGGCTCTGTTACTTCAGCTTCAGAGCAGAAGCCTCAGTTAGTCTTTGCCCTGCAGATTAAGGCTCAGACAGCCATATTTAGTTTACTGGGTTCAGATGACCCATCAAGCTGCAGGGCACGAGTCCTTAGCCTAACCCTGACATTGTCTTGCTATAACATATAGAATTACATCCAGTTGCTCAAAAAAAAGGGAAGAGGAGGAAGTGAAGAAAAAAAAATGCAGTGTCCAAAATGGGTTCCTTATTTTAGAAATGACTGAATCATCTTCTGCTTTAGCACCTGGATACTGTTTATCAAAGCCAGACAAATCCTTAGAGCATAGTGCTATACACATGAATAACTGCATGAACACTATGGCCACTGCCAAATTGAGGCCCTTCCCTCACCATAATGACCGTTGATCACCATTTGAGTACCTTCTTCAAATAATCCTATCACTATGTTTTGAAAGCTGAAAAATCCAGGCTTTGCCATACCTTTCAGAAGTGAATTCCAGAGCAAGAGGTCTAAAGTGAGAGCACCCAGGACCAGATTTTGAAGATATCTAAAGACAGAAATAGATATATTGATAGAAATGGGAGTTAGGTATCTTGGTGACTGAAAATGCCAGTCTGCGCCTGTCTGCATTTGTAAACACTTAAATACTTTAAAAACTGCTCCCAGCTTACTAACCTTGAAAAATTCACTTCTGGAAGGTAACACTTGTAGTGTGCTCCCAGTGGTCTGAGCTGTAATGCTAGGACATAGGAGGAGAAGTGGTCTTGATAGTAATTAGGCTCCAAACCATTCTTGGCTCTCAAGATTGTAACCAACCTTTTAAATAACACTGGGCATGTCTACATGTTGCCCTACGGTGACACAGTGACACACTACGTCACCATACAGCATGTTATGGTGGCATAGCGATCATGTGTGTCTGCATGTGGTCTCCAGCTACATCACCATACTGGCACGCTCCCTGGGTATAGTGCGCCATTATGGCAATGTAGCAGTGAAATTCAACTGTGCGCCACATGGATGGTGCAGTAACTAACTGTATTGCGCCATGCTTTATTACTTCCAAAAGGAAGCACTAAAGCACTAAAGGCACTGTAGCAATGTCACTATACTGCAATATGTAGATGCACCCATTCAAAAGTATACAACTTGCTTTTTCCGGGCACTGGCATTATATGTTTGCTGGGGTCCACTCCACTATGGACCAGGCAGTTGCTTTTTTTATTTAGCATTCAGATGGTCTTCACACAGTTTTCCATTTTGTGGCAAGGGCTATGTAACAAAGCAGGGCACCCCCACTTTTGGGAGCCCAAGGGTGGCCACAGGGCCTATGCCCATGTTCTTATCCTATCAGGTATGTCTGACAGACGGTTGGCTGGGATGGTTTAGTCAGGGATGATTCTGCCTTGAGGAGGGGGCTTGCCTAGATGACCATATGAGGTCCCTTCCAGCCCTGACTTTCTATGATCCTTTGATCCTATCTGCTTGAAAGGGGGTGGGCTGAGCCCATTGCATACCTCTCCTCCTGACACAGGATCCTCTGCTAAGGGGACATTTGCAGCGGTGCCTTAGAAGGGTGAGTTTTATTGCCTTGTCGAACATTACATTTAGGACAGCTTGATTTAGATCGTAATAAGTGTTAGTATGAGTTAGAAATGTTGCTGAGCAGTAATGCTTACCATGACTTAAATAAAACATGGCCTAAGCAATGGAGCCCTTGAAGACTCCTCCAGTGCACTGCAGTGTGTGGTGTGGGGTGGGAACAACAACTGCACAGTCTCCTGGTCCTCTGTGGAGTAGCTGTATGGGACATTAGTTCAACATGTGTTAAATAAAACAATTTGAAGATATCCCTCACCAGAAAAGTCCTAACTTTGCTACGCTATGATGCTTACAAAGTCCTAACTTTGCTTACAATGTGTATTATTGCTTGACTGCTCAGACACTAGCATTTTAAGTACAGTTAAACATCCTAAGTCGGGGTGGGCAAAATGCAGCCTGGGGGCCAGATGTGGCCCACCAGGCCATTCTATCTGGCCCGTGAGCCCCTAAAAAATTTAGAAAATTATTATTTATCTGCCCCTGGCTGCCTATCATGCAGCCCTCGATGGCTTGCCAAAGCTCAGTAAGTGGCCCTCTGCCCAAAATAATTGCCCGCCGCTGTCTAAGTGCAATGTGTGACAAGGCTCTTACAGTTAAACATGCCACTGAGATGCACAAAGAAGTTCACACCTTTGCAAGTATTGCTTCAGGCTCTCTGAGGGCTTAGGTAGACATCTCTGGCTCATTTGCACTGATTCCTGTTTTCAAGCTTCACTTTACAACCATGATGGCTAGAAAGTTTATATTATTTGAGTAAAATTTAAGATGAGATTCTTGACTTCATTACGTAATGCCAGGAGTTGAGACTCTAGGTACAGGTCTTTTGCCTCTCAATCCAGCCTTAAGAGGGAGGAAAGAGTTGTAGCTTCTTAAAACAAACCATAGGTGGAAAGTGCTCCAGAAACCTATTGCCACCTCAGAATTCAAGAGTTGTGATGAATCAAGTCCAGAGAATACTTTTGTAAAGGGTAGGCATGGAATAAATACGAAATAAACAGAAGAACAATCTGTAATTCTCTGCATGACTAAAATCTTTATGCAGAATTGTGTGTGAACAACTCTGGAAAACTTGAAAAAACATTCCCTTTACACCACATGGCTTCTAGCATTGTTTTTTATGGCTTGTCATTTTCTTTGCTATTCTCTCTAGTGCCAAATATTTCTCTAATATTGTGATTCAACACTGCATACAGAATAGGAAATATGATACAGTGGCTAATTGCACATTATGTTTTGGAGGTCAGTATGAAATCTGAAAGATAAAAAATTGTTCAAAGAGCATAAACCTTAGATCCAACTTAAAACTCTCTTGCACTCAGGGTGTTTGACCAAAAAAAAAAAAAAAGAGGATAAATACATTTTAAACAAATCTTACTATGACTCAAAGGAACAGGTGAAATCATATGCAACATGTCCTGAGGATGTTAAATATTACTGCATAGGACCTACTGCCTGTTGTTTGAAATCAGGCCAATGGGACAGGAAGTGGCTGTTCAGGACAGACAACTGGAAGACAGGAAGTTAGACACAGATCATTTTTGATCCCTTCATGACTCATCACCAAAATTTTGCCATCTCTACACAGTCTCAATTTAAGCCATTTTTATTGCGACTTCTCTTTTTTTTAAACAGACTTAGAATAAACCCCATATACATAATAATGAGAAATTACTGTACACATTTTCCACATAAGTATTTACCGGTATGGTGAACTTTGCTCCTCCAGAAACCTATACAAATATTGACCAATCTGTTCTAACAACACATTGATGAGTTTGTAGCTGTTGCTATCTTTATTTTATACATTTGGTGGTTGAGACCAATATGTTAGAAAGGCAGCGCAGTCAAAAAATGGCCATTTGGGTGCTTCAAAAGGACTTTATTTACTTTTCTGGAGACGTGACATTTTCAAAAATGCAAATCACAAAGATCCTTGAATGTCTAGGCCCTCACCCCCAACTCCACCCTGCCTGTGTTCCTTATTCTCAGGGGTGTGCCCAGCTACCACTTCCTTAAGCTCTAACACAGGTACCACACATACAAACTGGAGCTGCTGCTCTAGGCATGCTTTGTGAAGGACTAACTTAACAGACAAATTAACACACTTTCCTCACTGGCACCTTCTGGATTACAAAGATGCAACACTCAAAAACAGCCTGTTACCAGCATAATAACTTATGTTTCTCTTCCCTCAACATGGTCAGTCCATATACATATTCCACTGACCAGTACACCTGAGTCAAAAGATGTTGAAATCAGTGATATCCACTAGTGTGACGCAATCTTGCATTGAGACCAGACAGTTAAAAGGGACAAAGAAATCCCAGCCATCCCAGTTCATTTGACAGCCAAAGGCCCTGTGGTGTAAGCAGAGGCAATGGATGGCGACTCATGGAACAGTTGTGTGTGTGGACTAAACAGCACAAAGAACTTTAAGTTATTGTGGACTTAAGTAACCTATAGCCTGGTATGCCATGCATATTACATGGTTGGTGACTTCCCAACATTAACTCTAGACAGATGTGGCTGCAATAATTCTAGGTAAAGAGTAGCACTATTCTGTTGAATTATGAATCATCTCCTGCAGCTTGAACATGTGTCTATTATTTTGATAGAGTGGATGCAGACAACCATACAGATATCTCTGATACATTTCTTAAAGAAGCTTCTGACCTGGAGTGAACTCTCACTGAATGAGGTAACACCTGACTTGCAGGGGGTATGCCAATCAATCAGTAACACAGTCTGATATGTGGGATAGTCGCTGATATCCGTTTGGCTTTGATCCTCTTTTGTGTAGGTTGCAAAGAAACTTGGTGATGCCTGGCAGTGGACACAGAGGTTCAACATAGCTCAGAATCCATCAGGAAGCAGAGAAGCCTTTGCTGAGGTCGTGTCTTGGTAGGGTGTAAAAACTATCTTTTTACAATTTACTAATAGGCCTAAGGGATGAAACCTCAGAAGATGTTCCTGAGATTTTCATGCATGCACTGCATTGAATGACCTTGCATCAGCTCCTTGCCCAAACACAGAAACCCTCAGAGACCCAATCTTTTGAGGTAAGGAACTATAATTGACAGGTACCTTATGAACACACAGCTGTTGCAAATCCAAAGGGAAGGAAGTGATATTGATAATGACAACTGCTTATTATGAAGCACAGGAGGAATATGTGGGCAGGATGAATGGCAATATGAAAATAGGCATCCTAAAGGTTGAAAGCAGCAGGCCACCCCTTTGGATATAGGGATGGAACGATTAGTGGTAGAGACACTATTCTGAACTTGGTGGTTCTGAAGTAAGCCTTCAATTTTTTGCAATGAATACTTCCCTTTTTCTTTGGGATAAAGAACTATCTGAAATAAAACCCTCTCACCTTTGATAATATGATACCTTTTCTATCACACCAAGATTTATGAAAGATTTTGCTTTTAGTTTTAATGTCCTCCAGTGAAAGGGGTCCCTCAGTGAGGATGGGGAAAGGGAATTAGGAGGTAAAGAGCGGAATTGTATCTTGTGTATCAACTGTAGTGGCCTGTCAGAGGGTCCCCCAGTCACTTACTCATCTGAATTAGGGTGGATCAGGCATGCTGGAAAATGAGCTAACCCATGGCCAAAGGAAGGGAAAATAATAGGGATATCTGAAGCTAAAAGGGAGGCTGCTCTGTCAGAGGGGGAAGGAGGTAGCTGGGAAGCAGTGGAAGTTGTTGTAGAATTTCTCCTTTTGGAAGGCTTTCATCTTTTATTCAAAGGCTTTAGTGGCCTATGCTGGTGATATGAAGGCTGTCTGTGGTATCCTTGAGATCTAACATGTTTTCACTCTGGGCCGCGACAAAGACCCCTAAAGATCTAAGACTTGTTTTTCAGTCCATAAAAGATCTTAAAATATTATCCGTTTTGTCACAAAACAGGTCACAGCCTTTGAACAGTAAATCCCCTCTTGTTTGCAGTTTGTTGCGAATACTAGATATAGCCAAGAGGAGCAATGTGTAGTAACAGGGCGTGGCCATCACCAGATGTTTATAGAGAAGTTTTGGAAAGCAGTTGACCTTCAGCTAAAATAGATTTAAACTAATCCCTGAACTCTGTTGGTATCATCTCAAAATAATGTATGGCTGGTTTATATGGTCATCTTTTGCTAGCAGCACTAGTGAATAGCAGCATTTGAAACCCGGAGATTTCTGATCTAACAGGAAGTCAGTACTGAAACAAAACTGTTTACAGAATTATAAACAAAGATAAAATGAAATGGTCCTAGCCTAAACAACCTGGGCCCCATATACCTAAGGAACCAGTTTCTCTGTAAGGTCCCCAAGATCAGCTGGGAGCATTCTCTTATTAGTAGCATCAGTAAACCAAGCTCACTTGGCAAAAACACATGGGAGGTCATTCTTAGTAGTTGCTCTTCAGCTCTGGAACACCCTCCCCCTTTGAGGCCCACCAGAGCCTGATCCTGGACATCTTCCAAAAATGCTGTAAGTCCTTCCTCTTTGGACAGGCACTTGGCAAAGCCAGGCTCAGCCGCAATACTGTTGAAGCAGCTTTTGTTTCATATTCTAGTCTATTCGCTTTTATTCTGCTTCTTACCGTAAACCGCCCTGAGTTATACATAAAGTGAATAAATGAGTTATATATAAAGTAAACAAACAAACAAACAAATAAGCAACCTGGAAGTTTTATTAAAGACTAATTACTAACTAAGAGGAATTAACTATACTAAGGATTACAGTGATGCTGCCTGTGACAAACCAGTGTCACCAGCTCAGAGCATACAGGTACTTTAATTTGTGCTATGGAAAGACGGGGAGAAAGAGCTTGCTTTGTGAGGTATATGGATTCAAAGGGGTGGCATCAGAGCATGATGGGGGTTGAGGAAGCTATTGCA
This sequence comes from Gavialis gangeticus, assembly GCF_001723915.1. Taxonomy (NCBI): domain Eukaryota; kingdom Metazoa; phylum Chordata; order Crocodylia; family Gavialidae; genus Gavialis; species Gavialis gangeticus. Next base: position 60,502,514 of record NW_017729022.1, read on the forward strand.
CAGGTTATCACCTCTCAATGACTGTCTGCAAAATGAAGCCCAAGGCTGAAATGAGAACACAGGAGGCCTGGAAGATCCAGGAAACCTGCTGAGGCAGAGCCCACAATTGCCTGCTTTTTTATTGGGCTCCCTCCACCAAGAATTTGCTGTGCAGTTCTGTTGACCAGCAGGTTCTTGCTTACCTCAGCCCACTCAAAGTCATCCTGCACAGATGCAACTAATCTCAAATGTGCCTCCAATGGACATTCACAGTTCAACCTCTATATTAGTAAGTTGCTTAAAAGTCTGTCTCCCCCTATTTCCATGTGTCTTAAAGAGGAAGAGATAATCTAGTGCATCCCCCCCCCACCTAGATTGAAGGGGCATCTCCTCTTACTCCACCCCCATCACCTTGCAAGAATATTGAGACAAGCCCAAGGTCCATCTGGCTAAACAGTTCAGGACTGACCTTGGCACTGATCCCTGCAGGGAGATTTTCATACCACTGGGAGCCTGCTGGAAGATCCACAGGCTCACAGACAAGCCTCATGGTGCTGTCATCCTATGCTGTTATATCTCCTGTGGTAACACACTGGTGAGAAGGGATTTGTGGATATTTGAGGGCCCTTCATTCTCCTCTGGGATGAACAGATATGTTGGAAGAAGTCAAATGAGGAAGAGTTGGAGACAAACAGTCCTGCACGCCACAAAGAGGCAGAGAATGCCATTGATTAAGGCAGACAGGAAGGTGAAGCTTACCTGGTGCAACTTTCCCAACAGCCTGATAGACCAATCAAACTATGTACAAGGAACTGAAGAAGATGCTTGACTAGAAACTCCATTTGTTTTATCTAGTCTGTTTGCCTGCTCCAGGGATCCCCATAAAACGTTCTCTCAGCCGGTGCCGGACCTGTCAGGAAGTCAAAATGCTTGAGCTGCCAGACGAACAGAATTTCCATTGGAAAAAATTCCAGGCTTTACTTGGACTCAAATTGTGACAAAAACACAGAGTGTTTTCAGAGCTGGAATTTAATGTACAAATTGTCAAAATTTTGGACAAAAATAAGCACTTGTGGAATTTAATGTCTAAAATGCCAGAATGTTTCAATTTTGATACTTTCCACACTTTTTTAATGTCAAGAAAAGGCTGTACTCTGTTGCAGCATGGAAGAAGAACTATGCCAGGGGCCATTTTGACTTAAATTCTGACTGTCATTCAGAGCAGGGAAGGCAGGGCAGAAGGGAGTTAAGAGGGCTGTTTTGAATGAACACTTCACCACCTCCATTTTTCTGCCTCTCTGCACACCCACACACTTAATAAAGCCAAAACAAGCAATGAATGGGAGGGAGAAAGAATCCTTTTAGCACCCCCAAAAGGAGTGCAAGGACCACAACACACTTAAAAGGACTCTGGCACCTGAGAGCACGTCACTATTGCAGGAAGACAGCCATGTATGGCTGCCTGCCACCTGTGTAACACCAACCCCTCAGTGAGGCAGGCAAGGGAGCTGGGGACTGGAGTTCTGTGGTCCCCTTCAGATAGTGACATGTAAAATACTGAGAAGAGACCCTCCGAGTACTGCTCATTACCACCAATCCAACAGCAAGCTGGCTCCCCTCTACCTGGTCCCTTGCAAGTATAGAAACAGCCTCCACTATTTTGCTTGTCTCCTGTTTTGGAGGAGTGGGACCAGACGCCACTGCTGCCATGAAGAACAAGAGAGCAAGTGACCAAACTTCTCCCTGCAGGAATTTGGAGAAACAGTAGATGCAAGCCATGTCCTGGGTGCTAGAGACCTTGGATGGGATGGTCTCAGCAGGGAAGCAGCCAGCGGAGGCCCAGGAACACACTCATGCCCAGATGGAGTCACAGAGGGATACATTCCCCCAGTGACCACACGAATTCAGGGCCGGCTGTAGGTTTGGGACCCAGGGCCTGCTCTTGGTCTCACTCACTGAGAACAAATCAAGGAATGCTCCTTAACCTTTAACTTGCTAGCTAGTTACTAATTTCCTATTTCAGTGTCCCTGTTATGTGAAGGCTATGCCTACAACACTGCTGCCTCAAGCTGGCTCCCCACTGCACTTACTCTGCACTTTCCCCTATATTAGGCACCAAACAGGATACAGCAGGTCTGGGCATTGCTACTGCTTTGGGAAAGTGTGCCCCTGAAAAACATTCTGTCATTACACACTGCAAGACATTCCAAGGTGAGCCTGAAGTTTGTAATTATTCATTTCCAATAAGCTTTTATATATGAAAACATTTTCTAAACACCTTCTTTTATCCACGTGCCTTCCCCTTCCCCAGGAGTGACAAATCTCTGTAGTTCAATGCCTTTGGAAGTTCTGTTAGCATGAGTTTCAGCTTCTGGTAGGATTAGTCAAACTGGACAGAATAGGGAGCAAATGGAAAGCATCTCACCAGGCAGCTTGGTTGGGAGTTAACATATAGACCACCAATCTATCCCACTGAAAGAGTTAAGTTACAGAAACAAAGGGTAATCCTTCCAACAGACAGCATGTTGACTGGGCACTAGGTTATAATTACCCTACAGGTGATCCAAAATCCTGCCAGTATTCCCCCTCAGGTTCCACGTACATCCCCACCTCCCTCCGGGCTTCCACAATGAAAGCAAAAATCAGAATGGAACAGAGAGAAATTTTGAAAAATACCCAAAACCCACATATGGAAATCTGTGAATACGCAAATGCAATGACAGCAAAACCTGGGCTTTCAGAAAAAAAATGTAAGGAAACAAAGTGACGTACATAGGGAATAAGACACATTTCTTCCCAACACTTCCATCCCAACCACAGCAAAATAAAATGCATCAGCAGTGTTCATTTCATGACTGCAATGAGTAAACCAAATGCTGTGCAAAGGCACTCACTGTTTTCAAAGTTTGTGTGAAAAAAATAGCAAAAGTTAACTAAGGTAGGGGATAAAGGTATGTTCCTTCACATACCACCCGCCAGTTTCCTCTCTATCCCTCCAGGGGACCTAGTGGCCAAAATTCCCCCAAGCAGTGTCCTTCTCCACCTCCTTCTCTCCACCATGGCCTCAGGGTCTTCCAGCAAGTAGCTGCTGCTGTCCTCTTTCACTCCCACGCTGGGTGAGGTTCTTGGGAAGCCAGCATCTATTCATTCTGATCAGCCAGTCTCTCAACATTTGTTGTAGAAAGGCTCAGTCTTCTGTTGCACAGCAAGTGTAGCTGCTGCCTCAACTAGATGCTTAACAACGGAAATGAGAGGTGGCTGACCATCAGCATATACAGTGGTAGTCATACTGCCTTCCTCAGCACCAGTAACAAGAAGAAGCTGAGGGTTTATCTGTGTTTTAGTCCCTCCTGTTCCTGTAGCGTGTAGATACTAGAGCTAGCTCAAGTACTGGAAACTATCTGTGGCAGCTTGGAACTCTGAAAGAGACAAATTCTCAGAAGGGTAAATTAGCGTATGTAGACCCCCTTGTTGCAGCAGCTAGACCATCTCTGGTAGCTCTACATTCTTCTACAGCACATGGTGTAGATGCACAATGTTGAGATACCCTGAGTCAATGAGCAAAGATTGCCCTCTAATATTGTTTGCTATAGCAGGAGCATATTCCCTTCTGCTCATGGTAGGAAGAGGCAAGGCAGATCATTCCAAGATTCACTGCCCTGTGCCATGGTCTCACGCTCCTCCTGCCACAGCATCTGCTCTAGTATTTCCTCATGTTGGCAATGGTTCTCTTGGGTAAACACAGGCAACGTGTTTACCCAAGCCTGTGGTTTTTATCAAAGCCATATTCCTGCCTCCTTGCTCTGCTGAGAGAAAAGTCCAGGAACAGTTGTAAACTGAAGGTTCAGATATGTTGCCATCCAGCAACATCCTCTTTTCTTAATGCCTAGACATGGTAATCTCCCAGACTGCTTGCAGGTGCAAGTCAAATGGTCTACATATATGTCAGTTCTCTCCCCAGCACCACAGGATAGCACAGGTTGATTCCCACATTATCTTCACTGACCATCCTTGTGATCTCAAACAGACTTAAGGCATCAACTAGCTTCTTCAGGAGTAGCTGCTGAGTGGATGGCAAGTGTCTGTCTGAGCTCACCTAGACACGTCCACAGCCTGCACTATCACCATGGCTACTCTCTGCTCATAGAAGTGTCCTGGTCTTGTGGAGTTCTATCCTTCTGCTTCATTTGGTAGCACAGCAGTTTGGGCAACCCCTGCAGCTCTGAGTGCGTGGTACCTTGTACAGGACTGGCTGAAGAGGTAACAGGGCCTCCTCTGACCATCAGCAGCAGCATCTGAACTCTTCTCCAGAAATTCCCTCACAACTAGACTGAGGCCATAAGCAAGGGAAATGGAAAAGCAGGGAGCCACCATCACATGCTGCCTTTGTACAGTGTACTCCATTGTCCCTTGCTATCTTGGCCACTCTTCTGACAACAGGAGCTTGTTCAGGAAGCACAACTCATGTGTGCAAAGCATATCATGAAGTTGCATGTGTTGCCAGTGCTGTCACTAGTCACTCAGGTAGCCCTGCAAGTCAGGTGTCTGACTCCTGCACTGTACTGTCAGCTTTGCAATTACCCAGACCACACTGTACTTTGCTGCCTGCAGCAGCACAAAGACCTGATACTGCCCCATTCGCAGAACTGGAGCAGGGAGGCATCCGCCATCTGGGGGCAGCTTCACCCACTGGTCATCTAAAGCCCTCAACTTCCATATGGGAGAAAGGCAGCATATCCTGGGTTAGCATTCTGACACACTAGTCACATTCCCAAAGGTTGGTTGATCTACTGTGTACATAATTACTATTATGAAAGAACAGTCTCTTGTAACAAAAGGAATTTAATTCTATGTGGTCATTTGAGATCTTGACCTCTCTACTCGATCACATTTTAACAATATGGACATTGGCCGAGGGAATGGGACAGACCAAAATTAATATAGGTTACTCTGTAACCTACAGACAGTAACAAGTTTTGGCCAATGTAAGTCTGGACTTAATCTGTCCTGGGACATACAGGTGAAACCCCATTAATTCTATCTTGCTCATTCACCATGAGTTGGTGACTTTAAAGTTGCCTACTTTAGAACATGAGCTAATTGAGGGAGGGGCTTTATTTGCACTAACTGTAAAAGGGTTTTTGTTTATTTATTTATTTTATAACCAGCAACATAGAAACTCTGTTCACCAGAACCAAAAGGAATGGACTTGGAACTGGGAATGGTTAAGGAACTTTTGCTGTCAGTCACCTGTCCTAATCAAATTTCATAATCAGAAGCAATGGGTAATAATTTCCATCGGGGAAAATTGCACTGCATGGCGTAACTGAGCCATTTTGATCTAGCTTCTAACAGAGCAGCGTCCAAATCAGAAATACTACTTGCACAAATTATACTCTCAGCTGGCCCAAAATTAAAGGGCAGCTCCTTTTCCTATTGAAGTGCATGGCAAAGCTCACCTTGACCTCAAATCAGCCCAAGATGGTGGCTCAACTGCTTAAAGAATTGGCACTGACTCCCAAAACTAATCCTTCCAGGTTGGAGATTAGGGAGAGGGGCCTAACAGGATATTCTCTAGTGGAACACAGAATTTCAGTCCCCAAAACCAGCCCCAGCAGTAAACCAAATCAATAAAAGTTTAGCTGACTCCCTGCCTTCTGGAGATGTCCCTCCCCTGCTTACAATCATTCCGTTCACAAACACTCAAGACAAAGTTAAAGGGAGGTTTCACCAAGATTTTATTTAACAATACACAATACGGTTACATTAAGATCAAAACGAAGTAGGACATAACTGCTGCCAACAACATCTAAAACAGACACCTTCATAAAGTGAATTAATCATGCTAATGACAGAACAATGAGCTTGGTCACCATCTCTCTAGTGCCCATACCTGCAAATACAAAAAGATGTCATGTTAAGGTGTTTTATATTGAGCACTAGTGCCAAGTTTTCTGATAAAGCCACAATGCTTGATCCAATTAACATGCAGTATGTAAATATGTGCATCAAGCCCAGTGGTAACACTAAGAAAGTTCTTAAGATAATGAAAAATAGTTATATTAAGTCTATCAGATATTAGTACTGACCAGGACATTAATCAGCCCACTATTTTATAGGCAGGCTCACCTTAGTATTTTGCTCTGAACACTAATTCTCAGATTTGTCTTGAGTGAAACAAACCTGGAGTATGTCACTACCCCAGATATATCACCAAGTATTTGTATGAAGTATCCATTTTGTCTCATAGCGAAATCCTGACAATTTACTCACTAAATCAGACAGAACAGGTATTACTGAGCCATGTGTTCAACTATGGCTCCCATAGTAAAGTGTTAAAGTCCTGCATTAGGGTGCAAAAGTTGTCACAATAGTGATCGTTTATATAAATACATGCCTATAGTGCCCAAATGTGTCCTAAAATGTCTTAATACACTGTTTTATGGTTTGTTGGTTTTTTAAATCTGGAATCAATTTAGGGGAAAAAATGTCTGTAATAAAGATTGGTCAAGATTACCTCAAAGTGAAAGAGAAATGATGCAGTTAAAATGAAGCAGAGGGCAGCAGGTACTAGGCAACGCACCCTAATACCAATGTAAGGTATCTTAATCCCAACCTATAATACTCCCTGTCATAACTCACCTGCACACCCACACACACCTGCCAAATGCTTCTCAATTCTGACTGGTAGCTCCTCTGCCTGTTTTTACAAGGGGTCTTTTTTTTGTTTTGTTTTTTTTTTAAAGCAAGTCCACTGATCTGGCTCATCCACTTGGTTCTGCAAATATGCACCAAGCCAAGCTAGTGCAGTTGCCATTATTCTTTTGCAACTGTGATAGGGTTTTAAAAAATAAGATCGACATGGCAAAAATCAAAATGAATGTGACTTTGGCACCTTGAGATAAATATTTCAGACCAATGGACACTATACAGGCCAATTTCTGAATCCAAGCTACTTGTGTGACAGCTCAACATTCATCTGAGGCTCTGCTTTCAGCTAAATCCACTTGCCTCTGCTCTCAAGAGAGTGCATCAATATAGTTTATAATTGCTCTCATTTACTTTGGAGCTATTTGGACTCACTTTAGAGCCTTCAATGCTGGCAGGTGACTAGGGGAGCATCAGTGTAAAACTATTCTCCCTTCCATGGGAGACTATGCAGCCAGACCCAAAAACCCCCAAGAAATGCTTATTCAAGCACCAAGCATCAGTATCTACCAAAAGACCTAATGGACGGACCACTGCATTTGCCATGTCAGGAATTGCACAAAATACGTACTTTTGGAACTCCCATTCTCTGTTGTCTAACGGACACACCTGGCGAGTCTTGAGCCAGCGAGAGATGCAGTGAAAGTGGAAAGCATGCTGGAAGAGAAGTTCCAAGTTAGTTTCATGATGTACTGCTCAGGGCATCTCAGCACAGAAGTTAACAGAAATGCCAGTCAGCAGGGGGAAATGGGTGGGGGGGGTCTAGACAACATAAGGAGAGCTGGCAGCCACCTGACTAATAATAAGCAAGGAGAGGTTTTCAATCTTATTTCTAGGAGGAATGGGAAAGTCAACATAGTGATGATGGAGAAGTTGTACAACAGGTAATGAAATGGCAAATAATTGACAAAGGAGAGAGTGCAGTGCTTAAGATTAGCCAGTACTGGCAGAGTAGAGACTTTATAAAAAGCATGGCCCCAAAACAATAAGGACAGGGATTTCAGAGTGAAATCTTGTAAGGCAAGAATGATGTCAGTGTACACAGAATACAGGAAGCTTTCTGCAAGGGACTGCAACCAAAGTCTCAATTAAAGCCATCTTGGGAAACAAGAAAAGGGAGGAACTGAAAACAGTCCTTTTCTCCTCATATGGCTCTTAAAAAAAAGAAAACAAAACAGAACAGTCCCATTTACCAGTTAAAAAAAAAAAAAAAAAAAAAA
>NW_017729022.1:60510509-60519645 GCF_001723915.1 Gavialis gangeticus
TAAAAAAAAAAAAAAAAAAAAAAAGATTATGTTGGGAATCCCAGTTCTGACACCCAAGTGCCCCAACACTGTTAAAAACATGATTTAATTCTGCCTTTGTTCCTTTTTTTTTTTTTATTGGTTTACAACCAATAAAAAAAGAAAATCAGGCTTGAGACATTCTTAGATACTCCCACAGTATAATTTGGTCCAGTACACAGGAGTTTTGTAACATGAGATAGGGCCCAGCATACAAGCAGTAGTGCCTTCATACAGCCCTTTTAGTTAGCCTTTCCCCTTCAGCTCATGGCCGGGATGGCTTGCATACTTGTTGAGTTCAGACCGACTTAATAGTGGAAGTGGGGTGCACTGTGGTTCCTTAAATCTTGGAGGTTCCCCTGTGCCCCTGCTGATTGGTGGAGAGGCCCTGCTTGCAGCTCGCTTCTGATCAGCAGAGTGGCAAAAACTGCAGTTTTAAATATGAGATTATTTTTTGCCTCCCGCCACTGATTGGCTGAGGGGCCCCAGACAGCCCTACTCTTTGCTGCTTAGATAGGGGAGGCAAAAACAGCGGCATGTTTACAACCGTGGTTTTAGCTTCTCTGCTGATTAGTAGAGCGTGGCAGGGTCCTCTGGTAATCAGCAGGGGGGGTAGGGCACAAGGTACATGCACAGGAACATGCAAGATTAAAGGAGCCACTGCATACTCTACTTCTGCTATGAATTTGGTAGGTCTCTACAAATGATATTTGTCTTTAGAGATCAAGAGGAAACACTCTAGTCACCAAAATAACCTCCAATCCCTCAAAACCCTGCATATCAAGAATAATTGGGCATTCACATCTAAATAATGCTTGTCTCTGATGGTAGGACAACTCTGAAGTATGAGCTAGTCCCCTGAATATTCAAAAATAAATCATATACTCAAAATTAAATTCCTATATTGGCAAAAATTTGAGCAATGGAAGTATATATCCTCCACCACATTCTCAATCCTTATTTTTCTATTTTTCTCTTCCTGGCTTCTCCATGCCTCACTGAGAATCCAGACCTTGACATTTTGCTCTCCTAGTGAATTATTTTAGACCATATTGTTTGATTAACTAACTTTCTCCATTCTGATTTGAGACATGGGAAAGAGGGGCACCAATCTTTTCACAATAGCTGATCAGTAAAACAGTTTACTTACATTGCAGACACCCCATGCAACAGTGCACTCTTCAGAGGTAGCTGATGCCTGGTTAGCTTGGCATTCTATACCTGTGGAAACAGAATCAAATGGGACTCATGATGGCCAACTGTCTTGTAGCCATCAACCAGGAGTCCTCTACGCTTGAGCAAAATGAAATATATAGAGGCTGCTTGGTTTTTTTTGGATTCATTACATCAAAAAGTGCTGAGAAATGATAGGTTAATGAAGATTTTGCCCAACACTGGGATTGATCAGTCTGAATTAAGTTAGATACTTTGTCCCACTTTCCGCTAGATTATTTTTGGTAGTGGGGATTAATATAAGTGACATGTGGCTGCTTGCCAATTTTTAAAGATAAGCATTTCTAATTTGGTCATACCAAGGTGTGTTTGGCTTTAAGTACCTTTTGAATGATGAGTGGTTTTGTCAGAGCTGTAAAGATTTAACTAAATCTTTCCTAGCTGACATATTTTAGCATTAAATTCTTCCTCTTGTCCAAGACACTAGGTCTGTAAATATCAACAGGTATGCAACCTTACTCATGAGATGTTGAAGCTTGGCCACACCCTTTCTAGCCTTGCCTTATACTAACACATCTAAAAAAAAATAAAATGGTACAAAACATCACTTAATATTACTTTAATGGCCATAATAAAATATATCCAAAGAACTTCAGGCAACAGTGATGGTGAAGAGAGGTCAATCTCAGAAAGGAAGTCTGGTAACCAGATCTTCCACATTAGATCTGATTCCTCGCAACTCAAGTTATCTGGAACAAAAATAAGTAGCAAGCAGAAGCATTCTCCCTTCCCTACAATCAGGGATAGTAATCGGTTTCAATCAATGCTTTAAATGCATTTCTTTCAAAGAATGATTCTGCAAAGCAATGAAAGTCAAGCCCATAGTTTTAAACATATTTCTTCTGTGGTGACAGATCTTTTGCCAGATAAGGAACAGTAAGACACCACTGCCATCACCATATCCCTACCCTCCAAACAAAATTAGAACCCTGATCACCTTTCATCTTAGAAGAAAAAGGTTCATTACCTCTAAAAAGTATGAGACCTTCTTTAACTTAAGTTTATGCTCATTTCTTGAGGCTAAGGGCAAAATGAAGGGGAGATTTAGAACAACTAGATGCATGATCATCCATACAGACCTGTACAAAGTCTATTGAAATCAGGTGTCCAAGAAAAAGGAATATCTTATTTCAGGCTTATTTCTGGGTGGCTGTCTCTATTCAAGTACAGTGCCTGGACTGGAAAGAAGCTACATCTGTCCATTAATTTGTGTTTGCTTCAGATGTTCCAGAGGAAAGATCCAGATATAAAACATGAACACTTCTTTCTCCAGCATCTTTGTTATAGGTAGGAATTAAAGAAATGGCTTTTGTATGGACACTTGTAGTCCTTCAGGGACTTTGCAAACGTATAAAATAAGTATTTTGGTGTTACCAACCATCACCTATCAAGCTGCCGTATCAGAAGGCTCCACATTACACCACTGAGGCACAAAGGATTTAACTAAATTATCATCCACTGACCAGGGCTTAAAACAAACTAAAATTGACACCTGCTCACTAGTAAGTATGATTCTGTGTCAGTTTCCTCAAGTTTATAGAAATGTCTAATAGCAAGAGACCAAATAGGCCAGAAACTACTTCAGTATTTAAAGGAGGATTTTTGGCTTCTGCTTGTTGTTAGCCAAATACTAAATGTGGCCACACTGGGCAAAAGATTCCACCCAGCTTCTCAGGTGTGGGATGATGATCTAAAGCAAGAATTCTCCTGCCCTTGAGAATCTAAAACTTATCAAATGTTATTTGGACCTAGAGTACTTCTGCTGAATATTTTAAAGGGCTCATTGCAGTACTTATAGGAAACATGTACCAATAAGGTTAATTGCTTTGTCCAGTTTAGTTAAGATATGACAGAGAAGTTCTGCTCCTTTCCCTTTACCCTTCCCCACCCAGAAGACTATTCCAGTATATTTTCAGCAGATGTTTTCCTCATATTTAGATTATTTTTCTTTTAATGCCATGATTTCTACCCATGTATCTCTGTACCATGCTTAATATTTCCTCTTGATACGACTCCCTCAAAATGTTTGTAGACAGTTATGTTCCACTCTTAGTCACTATTGAGAAAGCTAACCACTATGCTGGACTCTGTTCAATTAGTCTTTTCCCATGAATCAGCACCTTCAACACCTTAATCATTTTATTGATAAACACAGTGTGGGCTCCTGAGGAAAGACACTAAGGGATAGAGGGAGTCTAAAGAGAGAGACCAGAACTTGCTGAGCAATAAAACTGAGACTAGGATGAAAAACCTGAAGAGTAGAGACTGGGGCTAGGACAAGGAACCACAGGTAGGAAGAGAGAAGCAGAGACAGGCTGAACAGAATGTGACAGAATGGGTCAAGCTTGGAGAAGTCTGGTAGAGGAGCCTGTGCACACTGACTAGAGCATATCCCTTTCTTGTGTCTGGGCTAACACCTAGGATTTGAGTCTTGCCTTTCTGTTATGCACAGCAAACATCTGAAAGCCTCCGGCAAGATGGTGCTCCCCCCACTTCCCCCCAGTGCTGGTCTAGATAGGAAGTGACAACTTATTACTGTTAGAACCTACCCAAATCAAGTGGCAGATATTTATAGATGGACAAACAGGTTCCAAACCAACTGATGACCCATGTGGCTGCCCATATGCCAAGATGGCTTTTTTCTTTTTTCAAAGGAAAAAAGATACAACCTTAACACAGCTTCCTTTTGCATATGTAGTTGATAAATGTAATTTATTACACAATCATGACCTAGTTTTCAATAGCGCTCTACTTCTTTCAGTCCACAGGACAGACCTGCTCTGGAAATGAATCACACTCGTCTTTAGGAAACCTGTTTTCTTTGTTGCAAGAGTCAGAAGGTGTGGAGCAAATGAGGCAGAGGACTGCAGGAAGAGAAAAGATGATCTTGTGGTTCAGGAACGTCAATGCTGTTTTGGAGAACCATCTTCCATTGCTGCCTGTGCCACAGTTGATGCTGATATTAGTCAGCTCATCTAAGCCAAGTTCAGATTTTTTTTAAAACAAGTTGTCACTGGTTAAGTTTCTTCTCTGGGTGCCTTACCTTACAATATGATGTACAGAAACAGTGAATACCCAGAACTCACAACTGCAACTGAAGTCAATGGGAATCATGCTAAAATATGTGGCTGCTCATGTTTCAAAGTATGTCAAGGAAGGGAAGGGAAACAGGTCTTGGGTATCTCAAAACTGAGCACCCTCATTCTGCCACCCCCCCAACTCCCCAAAAAGCTACCACCAAAATCAGTTAGTACTTTTGATCTTGTTTTCTGTGTCCCGTTTCTCCACATTTGTAAAATGGGGCTAACACCTCTTCATGGAAAGAATGCCTCATCTCATAGGCTTTCTGTAACAGAATCCTTTTGTGTCTGTAAAGCCCTCAGATACTGTAGTGATGAGAACAACTGAAAAGGCCCAAAAGGGAATCCAATCATTCTGTCTTCAGAGTAAAGTTTGCATTTCAGGCAGTTAATAAAGCAGGGGTTACCCACTGATCAATGAAGAGAAAGCAATATCTCAAAAAGCTGCTCAAATTAAGTGTACCTCATCCATTTTGTGCACTAAAAAAAAAAAAATGCAGAAAAAAATAAATATTTCATATTATCAATTTCATTATGTCTAAAGGAAAAGTAGGCGAACAATGTTAACTTTTGAGTGTCTGACTTCATAAGCTCAACATCTTATTAATGTAATTTCTTTGCATGTAATATTTACATTTAGTTTCCTATTATTCAGCCCTCCAAATATTTCTGCTTTCCAAATTTGTCCTCGACACTGAAAACACTTGGTGAGGGAAGTCAACTGATATAAATGCTAGCTTCCATTTTGTCAAACAATCTCATTTTGTTGTTTCCTATACATGATTCAACTTAGTTCTCCAATTTCCCCATCCCCTCACAGCTTATATATGAAAATGTAATTAAAAAGTGTGGTTTACTTCCTTCTTCCAGATTGTTAAAGACATTAAATAAATCTAGACCCAACACCAATCTTTACAGCAGACAGACATTTCCCCCCATTTGCTATACCATCAATTACAACTCTACATTTACAGTTCAACCTTTTTACAACTGAGCTTCTATCCAAGCCAGTAGCAAGTACATTTCTTAAATACAATTAAGAGCTTTACCAAAAAGTGTATTTTATCTACACTCCCTTCATTCATTTTTTGTTACACACTTTACCATGGTTCACTTTTACTAAATTAGTAGCTACTTATTGTTTACTATTTTTAAGGAAGTTTCCCCTAATATTTCCTTCATTGTCTTGTGGCAATGAGTGTTAGATACCTCTCACCAGGCAATATCAGTCAGAATCATTTCTCCACCTCCCCTGTTCCCCATAACGTCCGCTTCTGGCACTAGTCAACCGACTGCTAAATATTCTCAGGTATTACTACCCATTTCTCCATAGCTTCTCAAAAATAAGTGACAGACTACAGCAAATATCGCATGCCTGCTTCCATTACAGGAAACGATAAGTATCTACTGGGCAGATAAGCAGAATAAGTAATATCACATTTCACTGACTTGTACCAGTATTTACTAGGGCTGTGCAAAATTTCGGCAGCTGTTTTGTTTCAGAGGTGTTTTGGGCCATTTCGGCGCCTGAAATGCCAAATCGGAATCAAAATGGAAGGCTCCAAAACAGCTTTGAAGCAAATTGGAAAGCTCCGAAATGTTTCAGAGAATTTTGGAGTTTTGGAGCCATGCTTTCAGGGAAACAAAAACTAATGAAATCTATGAAGAGGGAGGGGAAAGAGGTGGGATGGAGGACTGCTCTGATATTGACATCTAGCTCTCAGTTCAATTCCCCAGCTCTCTGATCATTTCCCCATCTCTTCCCGGGGGGCGCAGGATCCCGATCTGCACGCGGGGGTTCAGCAAGCTGCTGCTGCAGGCTGGGGCCAGTGGCAGCTGCTTTGCACAGCCCATGCTAAGCACCTGGAAGACTGTGGGGCTACCGCTGGCCCCAACCTGCAGCAGCAGCCTGCTGAAACCTGGTGCACAGATCTGGGGGTCTGTGCCCCACAGGAAGACCTAGGGAGCACAGATCTGGGGGTCTATGCCCCACAGGAAGACCTGGGTAAATGATCAGAGAGCTGGGGAAAACAAGCCGGGGCTGGGGAATCCCTGCCACACAACCTGTCTTGCTTGCCACTCTGTGCTGCTTCCCTGCCCCACAACCCAGTGTGACTGGGATCAGAGATCCACATGGCGGTCTCCTTGCCTGCACAGAGGGCAGTGGCCCTCCCCCTCCCCCGGATGAGCCACCTATGACCCCATCTTTCTCCCCACTGGGGCCCGGCTGGGTAGGTCTGCACAGAGATTCCCTTGCAGCCCGTTCAAAACAGATTCAGAAGAGATTAGGTGGAGCCGAATCTCCAAGACAGGTTCGGCTTAAACTAAACAGGACAGTGATCAGAGACACCGAAATGAATCGCTGTCCTCCGAAACGGCCAAATCCAAAACTGGATCAAAACACACCCATTTTGCACAGCCTTAGCATTTATTCATAATTCAATGGAATAAATAATAAAATAGAGGTTGTTACACACCTATCAGTAACTTACATTACTAGTTTTGGTTACCTGCTAGCTGTGTGTCCTTTTTCTAGCATTTTATTTTTATAAGAGCTTATTGAATGGGTTTCCCTTGGTCTACAGTAATTTATTCATTTTGAGCACAGCATACCCTTTGACTACATTTCCTCAAGATATATTGACTTTAAGAAGATTAAAGTTATAATATAAGCTTTATCAGCCTATCTTTCCACATCCAAGACCCTCACAGCACTTTACAAACATGAATTAATCCTCACTTGCCTATCTCACAGTGTTAGTCTCCCTCTTTATTAAGCAAGGATAAACAGAGGCATGAATAAGCAGCTTGCCAAAATGTGCAAGTCTGACAGCCAGAAAGAACCCACTTTATCAACAGTTAGTCCTTTTCACTGAAGTACCAGAAACTTTTAAATGGAAGCAGAACAGTTTTGGAATGGAGTAGGTGGAGGCAAACGGATCTCTTACCCACATTTATTATAAGTGGGAGACTTTCTTGTTTTGAGACAGATTTCCTGTGTGTGCATTTATTCATAGATCTTCTTCAGTGGATTCAATGACATAGGTAGGACAATATTTTAAAACAGGGGAAGATCTACCACAGGCACCAAGCCCTAATCATTCAGGATCACATGCTATAGTCATGATTTATTTAAGGTTTTTTTTATTGGGGAGGGGGAGAGGAAGGAAGAGAAGCTACTATAAATGGTGACAGATAGACAAAGCAAAACCAATCTTATAACATTTTATTCACTCACCCACTTAGGGCATGTCCAAAGGTGTTCTACCCACCAACCTCAAGCAAGCATAGATAATTAGATTTTCACCTATCACAATGTCCTCTCAATTTTGAGACTCACTGTTTTGGCACTCAAAGGATTTCTGAATGAAACTGAAAGGTCAGTGACTGATCTGCATGCACACAATTTAATGGTGGAACCCTTTCCACTGAATTCCAGTATACAGCTGTTTTAAAACCAGTAACTTTACAAATAAACATCAACATAAGTATATTGTATAATCTTTCCAGATAAAGTAGGGTAAACATTTAAGCAAATTTTTGTACAGTACAAATTTGATTGTTTGCTTTCTGTTTAAAAGAACAATTTGCACTCCTCTGGATATCTACCACACAATTCCAGATTATAATAGCATTAGCTAACTCATGCAGAGTATTTTTTGTACAGTGACTGGCTGATGGAGGTTAGTGGTCCACCCTACCCATGGGCAGTCAATCACAGATAAGAATCCTGTCTCCAGCCTCACCAGTTTAATGAAACAACTGATATTCAGTCTCAGTAGGTCTTGCACAATTCCTAAACAATTCTACTCAGATCCCATCTCTATCCTGGCCCATCATCATTTACCTTCAGTTCCATTTCAAGCCTCTGCCTAACTAAAATCATCTCTTGTATGATATCACATTTAGTCCCTCACCCTCCCACTTTTAAAAAAAGAGGGGAAAAAGGAAACATGGTGATGAAGAGAGTATTAGAATGGATCAGGGCAGCTAAGAGTTTTTCACAAGATAACCTACCAACTGTGGGTTTCAAGAAAAAGTTTCTAGTTGAAAGCTGTGTTCCCAGAAATGCACATTAATGAAGGGTACTGTTTGGCTGGGCATCACACTTTTAATCAACCTGCCAACTCCCCCCTCTCTTTTTACTTACATAGATCCATGATATGGTTCCTGCAAATGGCACAGTTATCAACCACAATGTCCCAGGCCCAGAGAGCTACTGCATTCCACTACAAAAAGAAAAAAAAAAAGATCACATGCATTTGTTGAATTTATAACACCCAGCAGAGGATTCTTCTCCTTCTCCTGCCCAGTTTCAGTCAAAGTGCAGTAGGTATTTCAAGGACACCTCTGAAAATTCAACACGACCCTCCGTAATCAGTTTGAAAGGGCACCTGGAAAGCAGCAAGACGTATCTGCCTCAAGATCCAAGCACTTTGTCAACTCAAGACAACAGAATCCCCATCTCCCAAGAAGATTAAGACAGACTCCCAGGAGCTGTTTATGATAACCATGCTCAAAGAGCCAGTCATCAACAGCTCAATGTCAAATTCAGAGAGGATATCAGGTGGGTTTTCTTCAGGGGTCTGTCTTTGATCCAGCACTGTTCTACATATTTCTTAATGGCTTGGATGATGGAATTGAGCACATTTAGTACACTAGTGAACAACAGCGAGTTGAGTGGAGTAGCAGACATTTCAGAGGGCAGAATTAAGCTTCAAAGTGACCTTGATAAATTAGGAAAATAGTCCAAAATAAATAGAATTAAATTCAGTAAGGACAAATGCAAAAAAAGAAAAGAAAAA
>NW_017729022.1:60524645-60542925 GCF_001723915.1 Gavialis gangeticus
ATCAGTGCACTGCTACCAAAAGCCACATGCAACAATCTAGTAGCAGCTAATACTGGGATCTATTAACAGGAGTCTCACATGCAAGTCACAGAGAAGAGATACTTTCAGTTTATTTAGTACTCCCAAGAGAGGTCTTGCTAGTGCTACATCCATTTTTGGGGACTGTACAACAAACAGAAAAACAAAAACAATCCCTCCTCCCCCAACAAAACACACACAGGAACAAGTTTGGAAAAGTCCATACCAGAGCAATGAAAATCATTAAAGGTTTAGAAAACATGATATATGTCAACAGGTTAGAAGAAGTGGGATTATACAGTCAGGAGACAAGACTAAAGGGGATTTGTTAACAGTCTTTAAATACAAGACAGGTTATGAAGAACAATGTTCTCCGTGCCCACACTGGACAGTACAAGTAGTAATAGGCTGAAACTGCAACTCTCAGCTTGGTAAAAAGCAGTGGAAGAGATTCCAGAGAGAAGTCAGCAAAATTGTCATTAGCCCTGTTCCTTGACAGTTGCCCTGTCCCCTAGTTGCCATCTTGGGACCAGAAGTCCCACCCCTAACCCTTGACCTTTGCCGCCAGAAGTCCCTCCCACTGCCCCCCCAGGAACACTCGTTTGGGGAGTCAAACACCTACTATAACATATTTTAATTTTATTACAAAAAGTATGTCATGATTTGTGTACTGTATATAAAGGTGACTGAATAATAGCTTAAAAATAGTCTTGTATAGCTTGTGGTCTCTTTAAGCTGTATGAATTGCAGAAGAGGGGTTCAAATTTGCCAGCTTAACATTTAAACTGTGATTGGCTTAAAACCCTCACTTTTAATACAATGAATGCAACTATCCTTATTTTTAGCCAAGAGCCCTGAAAAATCTTATCTAGGGGAATCTCCCTCTCCCCAAGTCACATTTCCCAGCACTAGAGAAATGAAAGAAGAGATCACATTGACAAAAGTGGCAGTTACCACCATGAATAGTAATGCTAGTAACCTTCTTACCAGTGAGCAATCACTCTCCTAAGTAAAGGCAACCAACTACTGGGAACAGCCCCTATGTTACTCTGCACTGATTCCCAAATGTCCTCCTTCAAAACACCACAGGTCACTAGACACCTGCTTACAGCCACTCACAGAAAGAAAAAAATAATTGAGAATCCTCAGTTCCAACTCTCAGCCATTAAAAAAAGAACCTCACTCACCTCCATAGCTACAAAGGCCTACAAGAGGAGGGCCTGCTATGAATTCAAGAGGACAGCATGTGAAAATTAATTCAAGATAAAAGAATCACAGCCAAATAAAACAGAAGAGGGGCTGTAAGAACTGGAATTGTTTAGTCTGGAGAAGACAATCTGATAAGTCTTCGAAGAAAAAAAAAAAAAGGGTTGGTATAGGGTGGGCAAAATGTGGCCTGTGGGCCAGATGCGGCCTGCCTGTGGGGCCCATAAAAAAAAAATTTAGAAAATTAATATTATTCTGCCCTGGGCTGCCTGTCACGCGACCCTCGGTGGCTTGCCAAAACTGAGTAAGCAGCCCTCTGCCCAAAATAACTGCCTCCCCCGCCGCCCCTGTATAGTGGTGGGCAGCTATTTTTCAGTATGGGATAGGACAAGAAACACTGATCTAAAACTGTAAGGGAAATTTAGACTGGATGTTAGGGAGAACTTTCTAGTTATAAGGGTGGTTAAGTACTGGAGTAGATTACCTAGAGAAGCTGTGGAAATCTTTATCAGTGGAAGATTTTAAATGCAGTTTAGGCAAACACCTAGCTGGGATGGTTCAGAGAGGGATGATGACAGGGAACCTCAAGCAGTAGGTTAGGCTAGCTGCCCTTATGAGGTCTCTTCCAGCTCTATTTTTCTAAGATACAGAAAACAGATATAACATCACATCCCTGATCTCTCCCTCCTCTCACCCGTTAAAATAGGAAGAAAAGTAGTTCTTCCATATTCTATCTTGGTATTAATAGTCACAGCAATTTAACTTCACATTGTATCTAGTATAACCTCTCACTTTAGGCTATTCATGTTAGCATTGAATTGAATATTTTGTCCCACCCCTTTCTGGTACTCTACTATTCACTACAGCAGTGATTCCTGACTTTCGCAGACTCAAGATGCCCTTTGGAAAATGTCATCTCTTAGTTCTGCTCATTTTTGAGTACAGAAAAATAATAAAGCAATTCTTCTGTTGTGAAGAACACATCAGGATGTTTCTCACACTATGGATTCTTACTTGAAATCTCCGGGTTTATCTTGTGAACCAGGTTTGCACAACTAACCATGCTAATATGAAGCCCCATGCTATAACACCCCTAAAAGGATCTCATGGCACCCCAGGGAGTCACAGCACCATGGCTGAAAATTACTTCTCTACAGTATAGTTTCCTATGCTTTGTCCAGTCCAGGATTTTGTGGTGCTTCCCTTTTAACCCTAGAAGATGACTCTACCAAGAGATGCTACCACCGAGAGAGAGTACCCAATATTTGGCCCATTATTAAAAAGAATCATCAAAATGATCTTTTTATCATTCAACTATGGCCTCCATAGAACTTTCCTGAGGGCTGGTAACCTATGGTCTGCAGAGAGGCTGAGTCCAGCTCAGGGCAACAGCAGCATGCAGCTGCACTGTGCCACTCATGCCCGCTGCACCCCTCCCTATGGCTCTCTTGCACCTGTACTTACCCCCACCACAGGGTTTGCCCATCCCACTGCCCTAGAGATGGGGATCGGAAGCTGAAGTAAACGTAAGCAACACTGGTGCTTCTGGGGAGTAAAGATTTGCAGCCTGTAATGTAGGCAGCATAGCAAACAGCAGCCCACAGCAGCAAAAGGTTGCATTATACCATTTCCACAGTGGGAGGACAACACCTGGACTATGTGATACCCAGCTAGTTGCCCTTGTTGTGAAGAATGCCAACACCATACAGGGCTGCATTAGCAGATCGAGGGAAGTGAGCCTTCCTCTCTAAGTGAGGCCACATTTGGAGTACTGTGGCCAGTGTTGGACTCCCATTACAGAAAGGAGATGGACAAATTGGAGAGTCCAGGAGAGGGCAATGAAAGCCATTTGGGGGCTGGGGCATGTGACTTCTAAGGAGAGGTGGAGGGACTGCGCTTATTTAGTCTAGAAAAGAAGAGATCAAGAGGAGACTTAATAGTTCCACTTGAAGACAGCTCAAAAGAGGATGGAGGCAGACTGTTCTCAGGGGTAGTTGACAGAACAAGGAGCACCTTAAGACAGTTGCAACAAGAGAAGTTTAGGTTGGATATTAGGAAAAGCTCTCTCAGAAGGAGTGTAGTAAAGCACTGAAACAGGTTGCCCAGAGGCAGCGCAATCTCTGTCCTTAGAGGTTTTTAAGGCCTGGCTAGACAAAGCCTTGGCTGGGATGAGACAGTTGGGGCTGGTCCTTCTACAAGCAGGAGGTTGGACTAAATGTGGCCTCCTGAATTCCCTCCCAACCCCTGTTTTCTAGGGCTCCAGAGTAAGGCACCGGAGGCAGGGCGCGCCCGGCAGTGACAGGCAGACACACGTGCGGGGGCGGGCGGGGGAGGCACAGCACTGCCGCCTGGTTACCAGGGAGATGGAAGGGCCTGGGGGCTGCGCCCCACCCCCGTGGGCGGCCCCGCCCGGCAGCAGCAGCACCACCCCGCCGCAGCACGCGCCGCCAGAACCCCGCGGGTGGGCCCCTACGACTTCACATGGGACGATCCCCCTTCACCCATTGGCCCGGCGCTGCGCCAATCCGCCCGCAAGCCCCGCCCCCACTGCGCCTGTGGAACTGGGGAGCCGGAGCCGGGCCCGTGGGGAGGGGGCGCCTTCCCACTCCCACCCGGTGGTCCCTGCTGCTGCCAAGCGGCCGGCCCCGCAGGTTCCACCGTCCCGCCAGGCCAAGGCTGCCGTATCTTCACCTTCTTCACTTCGAAGCGTTTCTTGCCAGCGCCGCTGTTAGTGCCGCTTGGGGTATCCACATCCATTGCTGCAGCCATTTTGGGTGCGTGACTTGGTGGCGCGCATGTGCGGCGTCACGGACGGGAAGTCACGTGGGCATTTTCCTGTTCTGCTCGCTCCGCCCGCAAACAGGTGTAAGGGGCAGGGCAGGCGGGAGACCACGTGACTCTTAAAGGCGTCGGCCAGGGTGGAGCCCCACAGCCAGCGCCCCCTCCCCCCACGCAGCTCGGGGGTTGCACAACCCGGGCCTACACTTAAAGGCGCAGGCACCCAACTACCGCTGACGCAGCTCCTGGGCCTGTCCTGCCCCGCCCCTCCCCCCCGCGCGGCTTGGCTCGCACGCGAGCGCTCCGGGGCGCATCCGAGGGCCGAGTGTGAACTGTTGCCTCGGAGCAGCCGCGGCCCCTCGGCGCTGGGGGCCAGCGAAACCCCGCGCCCCCACCCCGACCTGGGCGTAGCCTCACACAAGCAGCCGCGGCTCCAGCGGCTCTCAGGCCTGGTAGCCTCGGGCCGGGCTTCGAGGCGGCCCCTCATTAAGCGGCAGCTCGGGGCTGTCACTGGCGGTTTTTGTTTTTACTCCGGCCAAAAAATCGCAACAAATAGAACAAGCCGCTCTCGGGGCCGCCTGTTCTGCGCAAAGCAGCGGGATCCCCGAGCCGCCCGCGGTGGTCTGCGGCCCGGCTTTCCCCGAGACGCGCGTGGGCCCTCCCGCCCGGCCCGGCCGCCTAGCCCGGTGTGGCGGGCGGGGGCCCTGGCGTCACTCCGCTCCGGCCTTGATTCCTGCTCCCCCAGAGGGCACAGCCAAGCTCAGGGGCCAGTGCGGGGAGGCCGCGCTGAGGGATGATGCTGCCTCGGGCAGGGGCTGGGCTCCAAGACCTGTGGAGGTCCCTCCCAACCCTGCTCCTATATGACATGGGGCGCAGTGTCTTTTCCGGTGGTGGCAAAAGCACCCACAACCCTGACTGGAAAGATGCGGGCTGCCAGAGGCAGACAGCAGAGGAGCTGCAAGGGGCCACATTGCTGTTATGGCAGCACAGACTGGCCCCTGCCCATCGGCCTCCCTGTCTGCTGAGCAAAATGCCTTCGTGTGCCCCATTGTCACCCGTGCTGCAGGTTGCCCACCCCTGCCAGGGCCCTGATCCCTTGTGACTTCTCCATTCCCCCCTGCCAAGCCCCTGCTTTCCTGGCTCCACTGCTCCAGCTCTCCTTCCTCCTGGGCCTCTCCCCTGCTCCTCGTCGCAGCCCTGTGGACTGAGTTTTACCTCCAGCTAGAAATGCTAACTCAGGCATGGACATATTAACTAGCATGAATATTAGGCTTAGGCATAGACGTCGCTTTCAGTGCAGCTGCTCAGGAAGGCTTGATTTTGCTTCATGAATCTGAAGAGAGAGGCACACCTTTAACTCTGATGACTCCAGGACTAACGAGACAACATCTTTGGATTATTTTTTGCCCAGTTTGTTTGGGTTTAACCCATAATATGGGATATAGAAAACACATTCCAATAAAGCTTTTTTTTTCTTCAATCTTGAATAATATAGCACTAGGCCCCTACTTATTAATTAAACTAGTTTCTTTTTAACTGGAGAAAAACATGTTTCATATGTGATGGTGATGGGGACCCACAACATCTGCATCTCCCTTTTCAAAATCCTAGCTCTGCCATAGACACCCTTGAAAGCATCTCAGGGTGGTGCGGCACCTACCTGAGAATCACCAGTGTAGGCACGTGCTGAATGGCAACATCAAGAACCCTTTGGCTTGGGGAATGCAACTTAAAGGGTCTCTGGTCTTTATGTAGAGCAGTGGTGCCCAACCTTCTGGCCCCACAGGCCAGATGAGTGGTGCAGGGTTCAGTCCGCAGGTCAACTGCCACACAGGAAGCAACACATGGAGTCAGTCTGCAGATGTAATCCTCCATGGCATAATCTTCCACCTGGGACACAAGTTTCCAAACACTTTGCACCTCCACTCTGGCACTTACGTATGCTCCTGCTGAGTACTGTGCACCAGTATGAGGCCAGAGCATGCACACTAAGTCAGTGGATTCCAGCCTTCACAGTGCATGAGGACCATTACCAGATGCCTTATGCCAACTCCAGCTACTGCTTACCAACCCTCTCAGGCATTCCCTCCCCTGACATCTGGAGACAAGCTGCTACCCTGGCTCTAGGCCTCAAAGCCCAAGATCTAGACCACTTTGCACTCCAGCCCAGTAGCTGCAAGTGACAAAACCAACTACCACCTGAAGCCTTGGAACCGGTTCTCCACTCAGGCCAATAAGCTCGTCGAATCTGCAGATGGCATATCACCTACAGCATGGACCTCCTATCTGTAGAGTATGCAATATGCTGCACGTGAACGTTGTGTGCATCCGCAGGCTGGTGGGGCACGGTGACTGCCTGCAGGCAGTGTTGGCGGCATGGTTTCAGGGAGTGGAAAGCTCCTGCAGGCAGCTGCGGCAGTGTTGGCAGTGAAGGTGGGCTGAGCGGGGAGCTCCCACAGACAGCCACAGCGGTGTTGGCGGCAAGGGGGGGGGGGTGGTGAGTGGTGACTGCCTGCAGGTACTGCTGGCAGCGTCAGCAGTGCTTTTCACATGGGGTGCACCGCCAATCTCAGGAGGTGCACATGCACACACATGCACCCTCTACACATCACCAACGATGCTACACAAGAACTGAAGTTAAAGAACTTCATCCCCAACACCAGCTTCCACCCCTCAGGATGGCAGCTGTCCCACAGGGCCTGGACTGCTCTTAACCATCTCAGAAGGGGCACTGGACAGTTTAAGGCGAGCATGCACTCTTGGGGCCTCTCCAACAAGGCGAGCTGCAGCTGTGGGGCTCAAGCTCAGATAGCCAACAACACCATCTATGAATGCCCTTCAGGTGCCCGCAGTCTTATTGACATTGACCATTCTAATTGCTTCTAGCTTTCTGGCCCCCATGCTTCTGACATAGGAGTGTGGTGACACTTGCTTCATTAGCAGCAGCATCATTATCCTCCATGGTGGCTCAACTCACACACCAGATCTGCCCACACGCCAACCCAATCATGCTAGACCTGGCTGCAGAGTGATCCTGAGTACTGGTCTGACCACATGCTGGCACAATCTGGTGCATTACCCAGCCTGTGGGTCTCCCCATGGTACTAAACATTTGGCAGTAGGAAGCAGCAATTAACACTGCCACTGCTCCACCACTGCTAAATTTCCAGGCCTATGGGAAGCCTCACAGGCCAGATGACACGGCTCTGCAGGCCAAATCTGGCCTGTGGGCCAGAGGTTGAGCAACACTGATATAAGGTGTCTTTGGCCCAGGTCCAGGTACATAGGCAGCTACTAACTGGCAGAGTTAGGCCTGGTGCTGAAGTAGTAACTGAGAATTTTCTTTTTTATATTTCAAATTCTCAAAATGTAATCACATATGGGATAAAAAAAGTCCTTTTTAATCACCTAATTGTAGATAACATTCACTTTGTTCACTCAATATGAGAAATACCAAAACCAAAAGACTTAGTGTGTTTAATAAAAAGTTGAGCTCTTTAGTCAGGAGTACAACCTACATCTCTTAAGTCTGGTTTCATTTTATTGACTAGGTCATACTGCCTTCCTGCACCCAACATTTCATCAAAGACCTAGCCCTTTTGGTGAATCCACAGAGACTCTTCCTACAGTGACTCATCCCTTTCCAAACCTTTGATTCCATATAGATGCAAGAAGAAGTAGGGAACAGAAGCAGGGAGCTTTTATCTCTCTTGTCTTGGGAAACATGTCAAATAAGTTCTTGACTTTGGAACAACTAAAACTTAGGCTATCACCTTTCCACAAAAAATCCAGTCAGGTTTTATTGGACACCCACTGCATATTACAATGTGGTGTTTGGAAGCATTTAATCAGTTATAAGTGAACATCCAGTTAGAGGTAAACAATACAAGGAAGGTAAAGGTCACACTGAATGGGAGTTTTGCCATTGTTTTCAATTTAACTAGCATTTAAAAGCTACATTTTCTTCTGTTTAAAATTAAGTGGATACTTATTGTTTATAGAATCAGGGTCTTAAGTCTACAGATTATGAAAACTACCAAGATAAGACAAGAAAATGCCTTATTTGATTTATGAGCATTAACACAGAATTTTTTCCATTTAAGTCTCCCCATTAATGCTGTATGTTTATTTGTACATTACCCTGTGGACAAAAAGCTGAATCAGCTTGCCTTCCCAGTTCTCATACTAGTAACAGGACTTTGTGTAGTGGCATCACAAGGGAATGCTTTAGAGAAAAAGGTTATGAGATATTTATACGGGTGCACTGATAAAGATTTTCTTGGCCAACACCAATAGCCAATTATTAACCAGCCATATCAGCCAATACCAATCTGATAACTGATTTACAGGAATGCAGCCAGACAGTGTGGATAGCAGCTCTCTGCAGGTAAATCTTAGAGGGGGAGGGAAGGAACATGGTGGGAAGGGGCAGATTGAAGCCCCCACAGTGAGGGAGGAAGTGGTGCAGAGGCTGGGGGTGCTGCCCAACTGGAGTGGTGAATGGGACCTGGGGCTGGGGTGGGGAGTGGGACAGAGTAGCAGGTGGCTCATCCAGGGGATCAGCGTCTTGGAACTTAAAATGTCACCAGCAGCACTTGAACTAAAGCTCATTAAATGGGCTTTAGTTCAAGCAGTACTGGTACCATTTTTAAGCGCAGGGACACTTTTAAGCCAAGCCAAGCAGGGCAAGGGCAGATGCAGGCAGCCCGCTGCAGGCTCAGGACTCCGCTCTGCTGCCTTTCCCTTGGGAGCCTCGCACCAGCAATGCGTCCCCTGCCCTCCCAGCAATAGGAGGCACAACTCACTGCCCCATACTGCTGTCAGGCGAGCAGGGCGCATGCAGCCAGCGCAAAGCTCCTGAGGGAAAGGCAGCAGGGTGGAGAGCCCACGCCCACAGTGAGCAGCCCACATCTGTCCCATGCACAAATCTTGGGGGGCACATGTCCCCCATGCCTCCCTTGGGGTGTACGTGCAGCAGCAGGAAGCTGCCCCCACCTCCTCACTCCCTCCCCTTGCGCTCCCTGGACAAGCTGCCCACAGTTCTATCCCGCTCCCTGCCCCAGCCCTGGGTCCTGTTCACTGCCCTGGCTGGGCTCTACCCCCACCCCTGCCCCACTCCCTCCCTCACCATGGGGTGCTCAATCTGCCCTCCCACACCCCTATTCCCCTGCCCCCCCACATCCCTTCCCCTCTAAGGCTTACCTGAAGGGAGCTCCTCTCCATGCTGCCTGGCTGCATTCCTGGCTGCATGCATGCGTGTGGCTGCGCACATGTATGCAGCATCCAGGGGCCCCTACCAGAAGGCATTATCAGCTACACCAGCCAAAAACAGCCAATACTCAATAATGTTAATTTTCCTTTTATCAGTGACAATCTGATATGCAACTGATATATCAGCGCACCTCTAGATGTCTATTTCCCCACTCCTCCAAAATAGGAAAATAGTTTCATTTGTATTTATTTATGCAAAACCCTTCTTTTTACACCTAAATTTGAAACCTAAATCTAGTTGGCAATGTCCCTTTAAAATAATGAATCTCAATATAGTCAATAACATTTCTGAACAATTAGGAAAACACATAGCAGGGCACACACATAGGAAGAATATTAACTATTTTCCCTTTAAGTTACTATTACCATGTAAATTATACACCAGCCATCCCTGCTGATGTCATTGCAAGGGGATGACAGCTGATGGGTAAAAGCCGTGCAATCTGCAGGCCCGTATGTCTGGGTTTATGATGCACTGTCTGGCAGGGAATGAAGGGAAGGGGCAGTAAAAAAATCTTTAATGAAGTCACACTATAGTAAAGGGTCTTTAAAAATATATCTATTGTTATTAAAAAGCATTGCTGCACTGCGATACTGAAACACTCATGTCCATTCCTTTAAGTGCTGAGTAGAATCTGTAGATGCATCCTTATTTATTTAGGTATAAACTTCTGTGCATACATACATAGACCCTAGTATATGGAGTTACACTTTTGAACTCTTTTGATTAAACTGGCAGGTTTTGTCCTAACTATCCTTCACTTTGTAAAGACATCAGAGTCAGTAGATCTGTTGTGGCTTACTTAAAAAGATTAGTCAGTTCTTGAAGCCCCATCTATTTCTTTCTTCTAGAAAGGAGTCCAGCCCCCCTGCTCAGAACTGGAGATACCACTAGCTGCTGCAGAAAGAAGACCACCAGTTTTGCTTTGAAAAGCCTCAGCCTCAAAAGAAATAAAACATTTTAGTCCTAAGGCACCAGTGATGCTTTTAAGATGGGATCATTTTTCAAATCACTAGGGAAACAAGGGAAAGGAAAGTAAACTGCAAGGCTGAGAAAGGGGGTGGGGAGCACAGACAGAAATACTGGGTAATCCAAACCACCATGAAAAGGACTCCAAACCTCATTCATCCCCACTCTTGATTGCTTCCCTCTTCTTTAGGCAAGATGACCCCCTACTCCCAATTGCCATATGCTCCTACGCCACCTGAAAACAAGGCCCCAAGATTATTCCAACACCCCAAAATGACGAACAGCTCCCTGCTTGCCAAACAGTCTCCTGCTGTGCAGCTACCAAAATCATCACATGCTTGAACAACTACCCCACAAAAATGTCCTTTCTAACCCTTTGAACATTTGGGATAGATTGGATTTATGTGGGGCCCTAACAAAAAATCTGTGTGGAACCTGATAATCAGTCTCTGCATTTTAGCAGCAAGTCAGAAGGAGGAAGCAGGTCACTAACTATACTAAGCAAGATCATTATACCATGTGAACTACAGCAGACACAGGGAGCCACGTGAAGAGGCAGAAAAGCCACTTTCAGAATTCCTGATATTCATGTCAGCACTAACTGGAACAAACATTAATTACAGAACTCACAGTTTCTTTATTTTTTGATAGTCATGTTGTTATACTTCAACTCTCACACCTAAATCCAGAGTCCATAAAGGATCAACAGCCCAGCCCAACACTCACTGCCCAAGAACTATATCCATTTACAAATAAATGTATCTGTCAGGGTACACAGGAGCAGGATTCCTGAGAAACTAAAGGAAGGTGGAAGAGGCAGAAGAGAGAAGTAATGAGCTGTGACTACAGATGTGCTTGATATGGTAGATCTCCTTAGGGGAGTCTATGAAAAGGATCAGTGGCATGTCCTCTGTCATCACAACATCATCCTTAATTCATACACCAATTCCATAGAACCTCTCTGGAGCAGCCAGGTGATTCCCTAGGATGTAAAAGCCTAAGAGAGAGGGAAGAACAAAGTCCTCTGAGAAGAACAAGAGGAGAAGTAATTTCAGAGCATTGCCCCCTTTACCATCCCACAGGGTGAGGAGAGCACAGCATGCGTTTGGTGAGGCTGGAATGGGTTGATCCAGAAGAGATTTATCCAGGGAAGTTGCTTTTGTTTCCTCTGTTTATGGCAGATGGCACAGAAAGAGGAAAGAAGAGAGGCCTTTTTCCTCTACTTATGAATCAGGGTATGTGACTATAAAGCCTCACTATTCCAGGTGGCCTTTCTACTGTCAGTACTGCCTTTATGAGGTGTGACTTGGATGGTGCTCTGGGTAGCAAGAGGAAAACACACAGGGAAGGAAGCTATTGTCAGAGACAATTTCTATTTGATGACCCCAAACCCAGCAGTCAGAGACAGAAGAAAAGTTGCTTTTTAAGCAATACGTTCATTTGTACCAAGAATTCACTCTCCATTTCTATATTCAATCTCTTGGTGCAGTCTAGGCCACTTAATGTTTTAGTAGTTGATCTGTAGGCCCAATCTGCTACTTAGATACTGAAGCGCCACAAATTGTACTCTCAACAAGCGTTGAACCAAAATTTTACCTAGCTATTTGCACAACTTACTGATGAATTTTTAAGCAGTAAGTTGAAGGTCCACTTGCAGCCCCCTGCCCCTTCACTCCCACACCCCTAAACAGCTCTGCCTAGAGTGGTGCATCTCCTGAATAGTCCTTGCTAGGACCACTCTTATCTACAGAACCTACAAATAGGACAAGTGATTTGGTGATGTGGAGAACATGTTCCTTAAGCTTATCCATAAGATAAGAATGCTGTGCTGATATCACTTCCCAACAGAACTAGGATGTGAACCCTCCTGGCCCCTTTGTGCCACCATAAACCCTTTCCACCACCAAAGGATTTCATTATAAAGAGTCTCAAATGACTAACCCAGTGATTCTCAACCTTTCTAGACTTGAGGCACCCCTCGTTAGACTCATGACCACCTCTCCATAACTTCTGTGAATCAATTGGCACCTCATTTAAAAGATTTACAGTACTTATTACAGTGTAGAGAGCCCAGGCTGTGGGAGGAGGGAACCTCCAGACAGGGAGAGCCTAAGCCTGTGCTTATCTGCTTATCTCCTCATGCTTCCTGCAACATCCTTCAAAGGATCTCCCTCACCCCATTTGAGAATCACTCTACTAACTTCATCTCCTAGCCCTACCCCCACCCCTTGACATTTCTTGGGGTCTAAGCTGCAGAGGTGGTTCTCTTCTAGCTGTCCTGCCACCTGCTTGGTGACACAAGCATTGCCTCCCCTTGGTTCATGGGGATGGACACCTCCCTGTCACAGCTGTAACCACGTGACATCTGGATACTCATGTCTGCTTGGAAACCAGGTCTCCTGGGCTCCTGAGAAATGCCAAGGTTTCAGCAGACTGCCATTCCTGCAAGCAGAAAGCAGTCAGACCTAGTGGGGGCAGAGATGCTGGAGCAAAGAGTTCAGGTACCTTGAAGCAGTGGTTCTCAGCGATGCTTCTCCTTAGCACTGCCAGCTCTCTTGGCTTCTGCCCAGTCAGGCTCAGCATGAGATTATAGATGTTTTCCAAGCTCACACCTGGGGAACAGAGGTTCAGACGACTTCTGGACCTCCAGGATTGCCTGGTACAGCTCTGCTTGGGGACCAGTGAACCTGAAAGCAGGGGAAAGCAAAGAGAGTCACTTCTCAGATGGGAACTCCCCACTTCTGGGGGCTCTTCTGAGTCAGACTCAAGCTCAGAGCTGTAGACCTAACAAAGCAGTGTAACTGTTGCTCACCAATAGGCCAGGTCAGGTAGGATATTACTGAGGTCACCTCTTTCTATGTTGGGGGAGAAGAAGAGATCTTTATTGGCATCAGGGCAGAGCAAAGCCAAAATCTGAAGGGAACTTGAGCAACTGGAGCCAAGCAACCATCCCAATGACACACTGGTGGTTGATGTTCATGACTTGAGGCAGGCAGGCCCTCACACAGAGACTGACCAACCTTTCCTACACCTCCCGCACATGCCCAGAGTCAGCACACATAGAATAAACAGCAAGCCCTGACTCTGCAGGTTAGCTTCACCCTCATAGCTGCAGTAATAAAGCAAGTTAAAAAATAGCAACCACATTGATGTGTTAAAAGTACACAAAAACACACACATGCACACACTCCTCACAGCCCTAAAACTAGCATGTGGTGCATTTCTCACTCTAAGGATCCAACCTGTTTAAGGGGTAAAATGTGGGTGCAGCCATTCAAAGGACAGGAACATGCTGGTATCTAGCATATGGTAAAAGCACTACTCCAAAAGTAGAAGGGTCAGTAGTTCCCTTCCCTTTCCCAGCATTTTGTTTACATGTTAATGTTTTGTGTGTGCAGAATCTCTTGCATGCACTGGCAGCAGCACGTAAGAATACCACAAAATCTTACGGTCAGAAGTGACTTCACTTCAGAGTGTGCTGTTGTTGCTTTTGGCTCTTGTTAATGGCTCACTCCTGAAACCCCTCCATTTTCTGTCAGTGTAATCCAGCCAAAGGAGCAAACCCAGCCCCCAGTATGTGAGATGATCAGAGTCTGCATGACAATTTTATCTGTGTGGAGAGCAAATAGTATGCAGAAGAAACTGGCAATATTTAGATGTAAACCAATGTGAGGAAGCCTTTCTTGATGTTCCTTGGGTACTTCTTACTGTTCTGCCTGCCCTTTTGGTAGGTGGAGGAATACGACTTGCCTGGCCTGCCTGGACTTTTGTCTAGGACGGTTAAAAGTGATGCTCAGGTTATGGGCCTAAGTGACAGGCGGGCCAGCACACTGGCCACAGTAGTCAAGAAAGTGGGGATTTAGGTAAGGATAAGAGCTCTGTGTTAGGCACACTGACTTTGAACACACAGCTAAACATCCACAAAGAGATCCTAGAGAGACATTTTAGTTTGAATAGATTTAAACAGGTCTGGAATTGAGAATATTCAGAGAAATTCAATTTGTTACCTGAAAACAGTAAGTCTGCATCTCACCTGCACTAGTCTGGAATGCTGTTGGGTTAGGTGAAATCACAAGAGTGAGAAACAGTACTGTATTGAAAACATTTTGATATCAAAGGTCATGTCTATACCACCACCCTGCTGAACCTGGGACCATCACTGGGGAACAAGCCCAGCTCATTAATTCCCAGCTATGTATGTCCAGCCCTGGTAATCAGGCAGAGTAGGCACCTGAACACATGCTCCCAGGTGCTCTGTCTTACAAAAGTCTGAGACTGGCACTGAGATGTGCCCCTCTCAGCTGTCCGCTCTGCCTAATGGCTGGGCTTAGATGCATGAGTGGGATCAAAAGGGCAGGGCACCATTTACAATGATGTTCCTAGGCTTAGCAGGGAGGTAGGTAAAGACACACCAAAAGACTCCTTGTCCTGCCATAGATCTGGTATGTTGCTTAGATGAAATCTTCCTGAGACTCAGGAATGAAGAAGAATCCTAGAGAGAATGTGTAAAGAAGCCATGAAAAGCATCTATTTCAGCACAGAAATCACAATGGAAAATCCGCCACCAGCAGCTACAGCCTGTAAAAACCACAGAAGCTACTGAAGTAGTAGCACAAACTTGTTCGCATGCTAAATCAATACACTCCTACTAATTTTAGAAATCCCTGTAAATTCAGTCACACGAAGAGCAGCTGTTCTAGCCTGGTGTGTGGGAGATACAGAAGCACTGTTTACAGATATTCTAATCTCCACATCTCCTATATATTCCGGTCTGGAAGGCAAACAATCTCTCACAGCAGTACCATGGAGAGAGCACAGGGGAATGAAATTAGCAAAGAGAAATTGTTCTCAGCACTGCACATCCATCAAAAAAAAAAAGGATCCTCTGATGCTAGCTGAAAAAATGCAAGGCCTACTCACTCCTTCACATGTCTCATCCAAGACTTGTCTTCACTCTACCAAAAGAGTGTAAGAAAAGGTGACAAGGAGCACCTGGCTGAACAGGACTCTGAAGTACAGATTTCAGTCAACGAGACAAAGTTTGGAAAGCAATAGCTTCCTTTTTTGGGTTCCTCCTAAGGGATGGTAATTGATAAGAATGGAAGTGTTTTAATTAATTCCAAAAAGGACATTAAGGCCTCTTCTAACATAATGTCTGCACAGAAGCATCCTTTAAAACATTAGAAACATTTTTTTTAGATAAGATGGAAATAGGCAGTGATTTTTTTTATGTTTTTGGAGGGGGGAGGGAAGGAAGGAGGAAACAATTCTTAAAGATGACGAAACTTGCTGAAACACAAGAAAAAAGGTCATTCATGCCAGAACTAGGCAGATGCAACAGCTACCTCCTTGGCTTCCCTTCCATGGCAACAAGAGTGAGATTTATGGATTGACAGTCTCAAACAGGTGGAATTTAGAATGGCAAAGAAGGATGGGTGAATGGACCAGTCTATAGGTGAGGCCATCATGCCTACATGGGAGCAACATAAGCTTACCCCCTAAAAAAAACAATTTAAGGATTCCCAATTAAAAGACACCTTGATAGTCTCCTAATAGTGACAGAAGCAGGCACATCATCTCCCCTGTATTTTTCTTCACCCTGAAGAGCCACCACCACCAAAGCTGGCATCTTGTATCTGTGATCATCTTCATTACTCTCTTCTGGGCCTCAGGTACTGCCCTCAACTGTTCTGAAACAGATTTGTGGGTGCACCCAGTCATGGGAAGCCAAGATGTACCTCCAGTCCAATTCAGCAAAACCCTTCTACTGTCACTGAAGTAGCAATACCTGCCACAGAAAATGATGTCAGGAAAGTCAAGGATCCACATATGGAAGAACTGCTTTGTCCCCTCCTCTACAAACAGGCTGCTAACAGTGCAGTCAGTTCTGTAGAAACTCTGGGTCAGATTCTGTGTTGATTTACTCTGTATATAATCCCAGGGGACTCCACAGCTTGGCAGACAGCATAAAACTGTAAGCTACCCCGACCAATCTCAGAGTGAATGGGAGGAAGCAATTCTGGTGCGCTAGGCAGAATTTCATGATGTCAAATTTTGAATAATTCTGGTATACCTTGTTATCAATATATCAAGATTGTGAATGACTCCAGACTGTAGATAATGGACTGGAATTACCCCTACACTGACTGCTAGTTTGGAATCCAGTAGATGGACCCTCTCACCTGTTGTGTTGGAACAGCAAACTAAATACTGTACTGAAGAGTTTGCTGAGGTAACTCAAGTCTGTAGTTCAAAAGTATTGGAAATCTCTCACCCTGACAAACACCCTGACCTTTTATTTCAAAGAATTAGGTATCTGGGAACATTCAGGGGGATGAGCTGGACCTGGAATCCTCAGGTCAACTCACAGAGGTGGTAAAGTCAAGGGATGTGGTTGTCATGGGTGACCTAAACTACCCAGACATCTGCTGGGAGGAGCAGTCAGCCAGGTCCAACTGCTCACATAGGTTCCTAGCCCCCGAGATAGAGGACCTCTACCTAACCCAGGAGATGCATAGTCCCACCAGGGGAAATGCCTTGCTGGACTTGGTCCTTGCCACAGGCAACAACCTGGTGACGGGTCTGTGGGTACTCGACCACCTGGGCGACGGTGATCATCACCCACTGGAATTTACTATCCAGCAGAGAGTGGTGAAAGCAAGCAGCAAGGCAGAGGTCCTTGACTTCAGGAGGGCCGACTTCTATAAGCTAAGAAGGTTAGTAGGAGAGGCATTGGGGTCTCGGAGCTTCAATGAGATGAGAGCCCAAGACGGGTGGTTGTTCCTCAAGGAAACAATCCTCCAAGCTCAAAGGGAGTCAGTCCCAATGCGCACCAAGCAGGGCAGGAGTGCTAAGAAGCCCGCATGGCTCGGCAAAGGCATCCAGGGATGCCTGAGGGCAAAAAAAGAGGCATACAAACAGTGGAAGCAAGGGGCTATTACACCTCTGTTGCTCGGGACTGCAGGGAGGCTATTAGGAAGGCCAAGGCAGAGATGGAACTAGGGCTAGTGACCAGAATTAAGGATAATAAAAAGTCCTTTTTCAAATACATAGGAAGTAAGAAGAAGGCACACCAGGTAATGTGGGACCCCTACAGGATAGGCTTGACAGTCTGGTGCCTGTAGCAAATGAAAAAGCTGACCTCTTTAATGTATTCTTTGCCTTCATATTCCTGAACAGGGACCGGGACATCTCCCCCACTAGAACTGAGGATGGACCCAGGGGAGGCACCATCATGCCTAGGGTCAGGGACGACCTAGTTAGGGAACTTTTGGAGGCACTGGACATGTTTAAATCAGTAGGTCCAGACGCTCTTCACCCAAGGGTGCTGAGGGAATTGGAGGGGGTCATAGCAGGGCCCTGGCATGGCTCTATGAGTGGGGTACCAGAGGATTGGAAACAGGCCAGTGTGGTCCCCATTTACAAGAAGGGGAGGAAGGAGGACCCTGGCAATTATAGGCCAGTCAGTCTTACCTTGGTCCTTGGGAAGAACTTTGAGAAAATTATCAAGGAACACATCTGCAAGGGCCCAGCAGGGGAGGTAATGCTCAGGGGCAACCAGCATGGGTTCATTGAGGGCAGGTCCTGCCTGACTAACCTGGTTTCTTTTTATGATCAGGTAACAAAGTCCCTGGACAAGGGTGTTGGGGTGGATGTTGTCTTTCTGGACTTTAAGAAGGTCTTTGACATGGTTTCTCACCACGTTCTCTTAAAAAAACTAGGTGACATTGATGCCTACACAGTCAGATGGGTGGAAAATTGGCTAAATGGTCACACCCAAAGACTGGTGGTGGACGGGTCATTTTCGACCCGGAGGGATGTGGGCAGTGGAGTCCCCCAGGGCTTGGACCTGGGGCCTGTACTGTTCAACATCTTTATCAGCAATCTGGATGTGGGTGTGGAAAGCATGGTGTCCAAATTTGCTGATGACACCAAGTTGTGGGGCGACGTGGGCACGCTAGAGGGGAGGGACAGAATCCAACTAGATCTAGACAATTTACAGAGGTGGGCAGATGAGAATAGGATGGAATTCAATAC
>NW_017729022.1:60542936-60551979 GCF_001723915.1 Gavialis gangeticus
ATATTTGGCTGGGGTGATATGACCCTGGCACCCGTTCCTGTGTGGGGCAGGGGGTCAGACCTGATGATCTGTTTAGTTCCCTTCCAACTCTAAGCATTATGATACTATCACACTATGATTCTCAGGGGTGATCTGGTGGCTGCCTATAAGTATGTAAGGAGTGTGCATCAGGATCTGGGGGAACATCTGTTCACCAGAGCACCCCAAGAGATGACAAGGACCAACGATCATAAACTTCTCCATGACTGGACATAGGAAAAACATCTTTACTGTCCGAGCCCCCAAGGCCTGGAATAGACTCCCTCCAGAAGTGGTGCAGGCACCTACTCTGGACTCATTCAAGAAATGCTTGGATGCTTATCTTACTGGAATCCTCTGACCCTAGCTGACTTCCTGCCCCTGGGGCAGAGGGCTGGACTTGATGATCTTCAAGGTCCCTTCCAGCCCTAATGTCTATGAAATCTATTAAATTACTAAAGCTACCCTATAAAACTACTACAGAATCTTAAGAAGAAGATCAAGTCATCTGAAGTGATGAGCTTCCATTTGCTGACAAACATTAAAAGTCTTCTCCCTTGCCTCAAGAGTTTCTTGAAGTGAAGTGAAGTGAAGTGAAGTGAGACAGGCATTTGGCAAAGTCAGGACTGAGTCTCTTGATTATCTCTACTGGGGAAGCTCTGAAATGCAAATATGAATTCACTGCATCTCTTTTCCCCTATTGCTAGGTCCCTTCCCTCACCACAATCGCATTACATTTCTCACTCACTTTGCTAACTAGGTCTCTAACGTAAGTGGGAAAGGCCCACCCAGGAATGCTCTCTGCTGTCCTGCAGGAGGACAGGATTGGACAGAATTAGAGAAGTGCATTATAGAGACTCAGCACAGTAGGCCTCACTGGAGTATGGATTAATACAGCCATTAATCAGTCCATACACAAATCACACAGAGGTCAAGATAACAGCATTAACCAAAGGTGGCTTAAGAACAGAACCAGACTTACCACATATGGCTTGCATAAAAGTGCTGGAAAAGTACCTGGTTAGTCTCAGAGGTGCCTCCAAGACCAACAGATAGAGAGTGAATTAGTAAGAGAACAAATCAGATCAGAGTGACCTGGCAAATAGGTGTCCCTCTTTAATGCGAAGGCTGCACTCACTGGTGAGAAGTAGGCTGTGGATGATGTCACCTATCGATGTTTTAGTAATTGGCAGATGCTGTAAACAATAAACTGTTTTGAGCGGTGTATAAAAAGGAGCTTGGGAACCCCTAATAATTTGTACTGGACTTAGGGGGCACATCCATTGCATATTATGTCTGTACCATGCCTTCAAATAACCATCATGTACAGGCTGTTATGGATCCTAGTGGCCATGGATGGATCCAGAATCATGGAGAGGGGGGTGCAGCCACAACCCCATTTTGACTGTGTGCTGCTTGTGCTGTCAAGAGAGCTCACTGCGCATGTGCAAGACAGCTGAAGGGGGAGTGGCCACACCCCAACTCAACATGATCCTGGATGTCAGTGAACTCAATGAGCTCCAAGCTCACCAACTAGTCAATGTGCAGTCTGACCAAAGTCCCTGCTTTTGCACGGTTCCCGAGTCCAGGGGGTAAATGCTGCTGACATTCACCCTCTCCCCTCCCTACACACCTCCATGACTTCAGCAGCAGGAGAAAAGAGGGGATGAGCAGTGGTAGTACTCAGCCCCTGCTTTCATACAGCTCCAGGGCCCAGGGTTGATCAATGCCACTGTTTGTCCCCTTTTCTCCCCTGCTGATGAATAAAGATGGGAGGGAAGGGAGGAAGGATGAACAGTGGCAGCATTCACCCCCTGGGTTCTGGAGCTGCATAAAAACAGGAGCTCTGGCCAGACATCATGCTGACTAGATGGTGAGCTCAGAGCTCATGGCACATGCAGTAGACAGCCAAAGTGAGGTATGACCATGCTGCCACACCCACGTGGATCTGTCCCTCCTACTGTTTAGGCTTGTCTGTGGACAGTAAACCTGGCCAAGTTTTTTACCACTAAGAACTGAAGAATGCAAGCATTTCTTTAAAAGCATTCCCTTAGTTTCACAGTAAGCCTCTCCGAAGCTTCAGCCTCCTGCACATAGCTCTGTTGAGGCAAAGGCACTGAAAGAGCACCTTCTCAGAAAGGTGCCTAACCCAGCAAAGTATTAGACTTTTTCACCCCTATAGAAGTCTGAGATACTATAGATACCAGTTAAAGGAGCAACTTTTTTAGCTCCAGGTGTATAAAGATGATGGTTTTAGCTTGGAAGATCATAGGTTCAAGTCTTCTGGTGGCTTGAAGTGTACTCGGGTGAGACCAAGATAATTCAAAGGAGCAGGCTGGATAGGGCTGTGTGTCTGAATTGGGAAATATCATAGTCAAGTGGTGCTCAAACTTTTTGTCCCACAGGCCAGATGTGCAGTGCCTGGGTCTATCTGTGGGCCAGATCAGGGCAGTGAAACCAATTTAGCATGTGGGGTGGGCACAGCATAGCCTGATCCAGTTGCATAGAAGGGGGCAGGGAGCAGCCTGGCCTCTATCCAGACACATGGAGTGGAAGGGGCATAGCCCACCTCAATCCAGGCCCACAGAGAGGGCATGATCAATTCCTGATCCAGCCACATGGGGGGTAGGAGGCATGGGCCAGAACTGATCAAGCTGCACAGAAGGGAGGAAGGAGGTTGGGGTGGAGGGAGCGGGTGTAATTTGGCCACAATTTGGATGTGCAGAGCTTGGGACTTTAGCACTGCTTCGCTGTTACCAAACTTCCTCACCCATGGGGAGCCCTGTGGGCTGGATGCCTTGGTTCCATGGGCCATATGTGGCTTGCAGGCCAGTGGTTGAGCACCTCTACTATAAGCAGTCCAGACGCACAAGAAGAGTTGCAAGTAAACAGCTTGTGCACTAATGTTACGATAACATGATACCTCTATAAGCCCTGGGTTGCTGTCAGACCCCATTCACTTCCTGGAAGAATAAACAATATCCAGGCCTCTTAACTTCCCAGTACAACCCATATCTTGGCAAGGTACTTACCTCAGTATACAGAAATCCTTCATCCACCCGGGATTTGCTGGAAAACCCTATGAAGACTGTCAGACAATAAATTGACATTTGATTAGCCAGGGACCTGAAACAGAGGGAAAACTCTCTTTTCAACTCTACTTTCCTTGAGCAAAACATTCAAGATAACGAAGGATATAAAGTAATAAAAACTAGCTACTCTCTCTCTCATCCTTGTCCATGTGACAGGGGAAGATGAGGAAACATTAAACAAAATTTAAGGTTAATGATAAGTGTGAATGAATACAAATATGAAACATTTTTACATAGCACTTATCTGATCAGTGATCAGGGCTCAGTTTTATAAAAGACTGGATAATTTTCGGACAATTAATAACAAAAGGTTTGTTGTTTAAGCTGAAACAATGACGAAGCGACCAAATGGCAGGCTTTAGCATACAAGCAGCTGAAATCAGAATAATAATAAAGCACCACATTTTTTCCCTTTTCCACACATTAGTCTACGTATTTACTCTTCTTCAACTTTCTCTCTCTCTTGCACAAGGAACTGTAAAGATTAAATATTCTGCTTGGTTTTTTTTTCTTTTCAAACTTATCTCTGTCTCATTTGAGGCCTAGATTGTAAATTTTGTGTTGTACCAAGAGCATTTTTATCTTCATACAAACATGCAGCATTTCACCTTATTTGCATAAAGAATCGATGTGCAGCATGGCTCATTTTGCATCCCCTTTGCTTGTTTCTTTGCTATAAGCCCAAAATGTCTGAAACTCCCATGTAGGCAGGCTTATCAGGTAGTGATGATAAAGTGGGTTGTTCTTTGCAATCTTGTAAGGCTTTTTAGAAAAGAAGACTCCACTCTATATAGATACACTACAGCTACAGTGAAATCCAGCCAGAGGATATAAATTTTAAATGTCCTAATCCCCAACAAACACAAATGAATTGTACTTGAAGTTTCAAACAAGGTGTCTACTTTTTAATGCCTCTTGGTTAGCAGAAGAAGATGGGGTATCATTTTACTTTGTGGGAGTACTACACCTCACTTTTAGATCTTTTAGGGCATTACATTTTGGGGACTTCCTGCCCCTGTGTCCCTCCCCCAGTCACACTCAAGTTAGCATTATTGTTCCTAAGGGGCCACCAGTCTTGTTCATCGCAGTTGTTTGAGCCACCTGGAAAATTAA
This sequence comes from Gavialis gangeticus, assembly GCF_001723915.1. Lineage (NCBI taxonomy): Eukaryota > Metazoa > Chordata > Crocodylia > Gavialidae > Gavialis > Gavialis gangeticus. The sequence goes on from NW_017729022.1 coordinate 60,547,160, forward strand.
GAGTAAAATGGCTCTTCAGATAAAGATTACATCATTTAACCTCCTCATAGTTTAAAATGGCTGGCCTCCTGACAGTAAACAAACTGTTTAAATGTCCTGCTTTCAGCTGAACACTGGTTTAATACACTCATTTAAAAAAGATTTGTAGTGATCTCGACGTTCTGGATGAGTGAATTTTAATTAAAACTTTCATGAGCTTGCTATATAATCTACAAGAAAGTTTGCAGAGAATTTTCAGAGTACATTTGGGACTTGTATACAACTTGGAGCAGTTTGTTTGTGGTAATTTAACTTCAGCTGTTTTAAAATCCATTTGTTAAACTGCTGTGGAACTCTATATGCTCATACTTAGGTTGAAGATTTGGCTTTATACCGGGTTCATATCAATTTGAAAAATGTCAACACAATTTCTGCACTGATTTTATTGCATAGTTTTAAAAATCACACTTTTAGTAAACTAGTGCAACTTTTGGCTTAGAGAGAGCCTTGGAATTAGGCAATACTATATGGCCTGTAAAAAGACGGTAATATATCTCAAAGTCAGCAAGTGCCATCTTTAATGCAGGAGAAAGAGAGAGGTTGAAACAACTTTCCTCTGACTGGACCAAATTGTTGATTTTTAGCATTAGACCTAGGAAGCAAACACTTAAGTTTAGTCATCCTTCTATACTTCATTTCACTTCCTTTCCCCTGACCACACTGATCTCACCACATGGTGTTGTGTTAGTTTAAAATCATATCTATTTTCCACCTTCCAAGTGAGAAATTTCAAAGACTGATTTGCAGATTTTTCTTACCGGGGTATTGTTCAAAAGATTTGGGGAGGTAGCACTTCATTTTCAGTCAGCTAAATAAAAGTATGAAACTCTTCTTTGTGCTAGGCTGCTAGGAGCCTGTTCAGCAGATAAAGATTTTCTCAGTGTATTTAATCTAATCTGTGCATTTTAATCCTAACTGACATTTTGAACATTCTATTTGAATAAGGAACTGCCTTAGACTGATTATGGAGTAAAACTTAGATGATGACAATGAGAGTTATGAATGCTATATTCAAATTGCAAGAGATATGGAGTGAGCAGCTGAAAAGTTTCCCCGAGGTGGAACGCTTCATTCTCTGAATGTCAGTGATTGCTGTTTGAAAAGCAACTCAGTACCCTAATAGAACAGCCAAAGCATTTTTGTTTTCTTTCCACTTCATTGCTATCGTGCACAAAAATCTCCAATGGAAACAAGCCAGGGTCAAAATCTTGAAGCTTTTCTGGGATCAGACTCAACTGCAAATGTAATCAGTAAGATGCACTTATTCCAACTCTCAGACTGGAAAATAAGCAAATAAAGTGCTCTTTATTATAACAGAATATTTTAATTAATTGAGGAATTGTGACTTTTGTTGTTAGTGTCTAAGGATTCACCATAGAAAAGCCTGCTTTGTGTAAAAAGGACATTTCTTCATGGGCCTAGAATTCTTGCCTAATCTGATGTTGCCTCCCCATGCATAAAGAAGTTATATGGTTTGCGTTCCTAGTAAAACCAACTACTACATCAGCAATCACATCAAGGACAGTGCTTTGGGTAAATATATGGGTACAAAAAGGCTGGGAGCTCCTTTACATTTCATTTGAATGTATTATTAGTATTTTAAATATTTTTTTAAATACCGAGTAGTCAAAGTCATTTGCATGCAAACAGAGTTTATATGAAAGCAAACATCTTGACATTACAGTTATAATGGCCTTGGGATAAGATTAGAAAGAAATCTGCATGCTTCCCTAAGCTTGGCAGTACTTGGAGCTGGTGTTTTTATGACAGAGGATGGGGGATGCGTGACTTGGTAGTATATAGTACAGAAATACATCTTTGGGGCAAGCGGTTGCCTGTGCTAGTTACTTCAGAACAGTCACAGGGCTGTGTCGCTAGAAATGATCCAACAAGTGGTTTGTCATTTATCCTACTTCAAAATCTCTGTTACTGATTCAGATGCAATTACATCTTGGGGACTGGGGTCTTATTTTCATCTCAAAAAAGTATACTGCTAAAACTCATGTGTGTAATTATCAAATCCAGCTTACTTTATATTGGTAAATTTGTAACAATTTAAAGTTATACTGATTTTCCTTTAAAGAAATGGGTATACCTTTGAAGGAGGAGCTGAGAATAAGGAATCATAATCAACCTTGTTTCAGATCTTTGTAGTCCATAAGAGCTTACTTCTCTTAGATTAATTGACAGTTTGAGGTGGGGAGGGAAATAAAAAAAAAGAACATCACATTTACAATATGTTTTAATTGCAAAACTTTTATTTTCATACAATGTGATGTCAGTTAACACAACCCCCTTGGGAAGCACTAACATGTTTAATAAACACAGTACTGGAAACTACTATTCCTAGGCATTGCTAACAAATAAACATTTCACAAAAGAGAAGAAGTGTTCTGTGACTACAGTTATCACTGGCTCAAAAGGCATTCCTGCCAGCATGGATGCATTGCACAGAGCCTACAGACTGAAGGGCTTGACCTGACCTGAACAGGACAAGGCTCAGCACAAACCACCCAAAACTCGGACCAGTTTGAGAAGAAATGGGAAACCACAATCAACTAGTCAAAAATAAATAACAGACTTACCCCTGTTGTATGGTTCTGTATCTCTGAGATGTCACTGCACTTTTATATTGCCATCTTCCCTTAGCTTTAGTACTAAAAAGGGGGAGAAACATATGCATCATTTATCATATTTGCAGCAAAAAGGAGTTTGTAGAAAACCATTATCTAAGGTAGACAGACATGAGTATAACCAAATCACTTACATTCAGCTCCATATAGAGTGCTGCACTTCCAGAAACAGCCTGCAACCCTCTGAACTCAGTTTATATCTCTTGGAATGGCTGCTCAGTGACAGTCTCCTCCTGGCCCCTCCCCAGCTTTGCATTAGGCACCGTCCACAAAGTTCAGTGAAAATCCAACTGAGGGACCCTTTCAAAAGTTTCTTTATTGTACCTTGATCCTTCATACAACACTTTCATGGTAGTCAACTATTTATTTCACAAAATGAAATACTGTACACATTTTCAAAATAAAAATAATGGATGCATTGTGCTATAAATCAGGTTATACAGAAGGAAAGTATTGGAATTAAAACATCCTACATCTCCATATAGTACCTTAATAAATTTCAGCATGCAAGCCAAGCTTTTGAAGAGCTGTAAAGTTTGTGGCTTGTGTTTTAAATGAAGAAGGAACAACACAGGGACATTGGAGATTTCAGGGATCTGTGATTTTTGTGCTGGATTTTGGAGTTTAATTGCTAGATTCCAACAAAATCTAGCCATTTTCTAAGAGAGGTAATAAAAGGTGGTCTCTGGTGAAGTGATAATTCTTGGTTCTCAGATTCAGCCTGACGATCAGTTCATATCCTCAATCAATTCTGCATCTTGCAGTTATCTCCTTCCTCCACTGCCACGTTACATTTGTCTGATGGCTAGATATTTGCAAGTTTAACTTATTTTTAAATGCATATTGTTTGTGTAAGTGCTGAAGAAAAAAAGGAGGCAAAACTGCTTACCGAGAAACCTTTGACTTTTTGCAAAACTACTTGGATGAAGTTGCTTAACCAAACCATGCAGCCATCTTTTCTGCTGAGGAATTGCACATCACACGTATGTATCTCCATTGCCAGTTCCCCCATCCCCTTTCTTTCAGATCATTATCTCTCTTCTATAACTTGCATGGAAGCTTCACAGAAGACAGCCCTCCAGCGTGCAGCTCTGGTAATCTAGCTTTTATATTATCCACATCAAAGTGGCACAACAAAATCACTGTGTGAGTCAGGCCTACAGGAAGAACAACACTGAAGTAGATGCTAAACCTCTGTGTCTTCAAAGAATCCAGAATGCATCGGTGGCAGCAGCAGCAGCCTGCTGAAGGAAGAAACACAGGGCCTCCCACTTACTGATAAAAAAAGAAAATCATGGTTCCAAGATGGACAATCTGCTTCATCATTTGGAGAGATGTCTGCAGAAGAAATTGCTCTGTGAAAAAGCAGCTGTATGATCAAAAGTCATTGAGCTTCAGGGGTTATCGTGTGATAGCTTTATTGACAGCTATCTGTAAGAGGCAGATCAATCATCTTTTCTTACAAAGTAATGCAGGTCAGCTTCCTTGGCCCCCATTCTAGATATCTCCATTTGTGTGTGTGTTACTGCTGCTTGCTTTAGTTTTGTCACAGGCTTTGGTCAGGAACGTTTTATTTGCCCTTTTTTTAAATAAAAAAATGCAACAGTAACCACTAGAGGCAATGGATAGGTAGCCTGTATGAATCCTGATGTAACAGAAGTCACTGGACACAGAAAAAATTCAGCACATCACGCCTTTATATGGAGGTGCCAGTGATGGCTCCATAGTAAAAGCTGAGTTTTGAGTCCATATTAAATCACGTATTCAGTTTTGTTGTATGTGAGGAATTGTGTGTCCTTTTCACACAGTTGTAGCATTTATTCCTTGAATAACAAAATATGCACACATTTTTAACAACCAACCAAGGGAAACAGTCAATTTTCCATCTTGCAAGTTTTAAATTAAGACTGCTTTAGTCTGTCATGGGGTGGTGTCCCCATGGGTGGCCATGATGCCCCTGGCAGCTCTGTGACTGTGCCAGCTCCACCCTGAGGGTGCCCTCTTGTCTCACCTGCCATGTCTTGCTGGTAAGGTAAATTGGGAGGCTGCCCATGGGCCTTTGTATGGCTCTGGTCTGCTGAACTTCCCCAGAACTCACTGGTCCTTGATCCCTTTCATAGTTTCATAGTTTCTAGGGTCGGAAGGGAC